>NC_141389.1:25913432-26315031 GCF_017979445.1 Akebia trifoliata
GGCATTCTTGAGTTTTCACAAGAGAGAAGTTGACCCTCCAATTAGATGATGCATTGGGTGTTGGAGGCTTATGAGGTATCAACATGTGTCATTTTATGAAGGGGTGAGAGGATGGACTTGGGTTTGAGTTTGGGATATGGACTTGGGTTTGGGCTTATGATGGACTTGGTTTTGGGTTAGGGATATAGACTTGGGTTTGGGCTTAGGATGGACTTGGTTTTGGGTTAGGGATATAGACTTGGGTTTGGGCTTAGGATGGACTTGGTTTTGGATTAGGACATGGATTTGGATTTAGGTTTGGGATATGGGTGATGAGCATAGGTTTAAGTGGATTAGGGACAAGGCATGGGCATGCAATGATATGAGATGATGCATGTATGCATGAAAATGATGCAAAATAGCAATGTGGGCCCGTCGAAAATCTTGAGTTCTAAATCAGAATTAATTTGAGAAAATTTGGATTTTCCTAACGGGTTCGTGCAAATTGGGGTGTCTACAAAACAAATCAAAAATACTTTCTACAAAGAGAGTTAAAAACACAGATTAACCCATATTTTTACAATGCAAAAATTCTATATCAATACCGTAAGATAATATTCTTTTCTATTAAAAACGAGTCAGTTGTCTATGCGAGTCACCTTCTTCTAGGTTCATATAGAATTCATGTCCCAGGTGTATCAAAAAAATATTCTTTTCACTAAGCGTATATAATAAAATAGAGTGAAAAGGGTATTTTCAATATTTTCTCTTTACACTTACAGGTTTCATCATTAGACAACCACTAATTGTTGGTTGTTATCACACCAATCATTATATGTTATCGATTCTCAATCAATAATTAATTTTTCACTCGTTTTACATATCTTCTCTCCCCTCAGGGTACATATATAGTAATTTTGAAAAATAAGATATAAAAATGATAAATCTTAAAAAGATAGGGGAGTTTTCTAAGTATTTGGATATGAGTACTATGAAAGTTTTAATATCTACACACGCAAATTTTTTAAAGTTGATTAGAGTATTAAAGTCAAATTATAATCGAACTATTCTCGTATCACATTTTTGCCTTTTTTTCGAAGAGAAATTATAAAGGCACCCCCATATTATTGGATTCGCGATTAGGGTAACCCCGAAGATGAAAGTGGCCTAGTATTTTTCTAAAAATGCGGACAACTATAAATGTCAACACTACACAATACTTTTTTGTTCTCTGTCGACATTTTTTATATATGTCGATTTCTAAATGTTAATATTAATGTTTTCAGTGGGGTGCTCTAATAACGGTAAAACTTACATTAAATTCATCACTTTTCACCTATTCGGCTTGCCTTTATTAATTCGCATGGGTGCCTTTATAATTTACCTTTTTTCAAATTTTTGGCCGAATTTTTAAATCAACTAAAATTAATCCTGTAACGATTTTGCCGTACACCAAGATGAATAGGACAACACTTGCACTAGAAGATAAAAGGAACAATGACTATGAGGGACTCTTTATTGAAAATATGTACCGATTAGTCCCTTAGAAAAGAATACAAACCATTTAAGTCCCACTTAATAAAATATTCACCTATTAAGGATCTTTTCAAAAAAATTTAAGAACAAAAATACCCTTTGAACAACTTTACAAAGTGATTTAATCTAAAAATATATCGAGTCTAATAAAAAAAGTGATCGATTTATTTGTTATTAATATTTTTGTAAAAATAAAAAATAAATATTTTTATTTATTAAAATATTTTTATAAATTCAATATAATTTTATTTGAATCATTTAAATAGACTTGCTAATTTTTTAGTTGAATCAATTCAATGAACATTCAAGTTTTTAAATAATGTTATAATTATTAAATTTTTTTTTTCATAAATCTAATATATATAAATCAAATTAGTTTGATGATGATGATAACCGTAACCATTATCATCTCCATCATCATCATCTATGTGAATTAAAAAATCACTAATTTTGGGAAGAGAAAATAAATTTTTTTTTTCATTTAAATATATATTTTTCAATGTTATATAAGAGATGACCATAGTCAAGAGGCATGTTAATAATTTTAAAACATAGGATTACTTCGAATATTTTCAAATAAACATGATTCTTTAAACCTCAAAATTTGTTGCAAGGGTAATTATGGTATTTTTCTTAAAAATCATTTTTAAGATTAATATTTGATAAAATTAACATTAAAGAGCCCTTTTTTTTTAATTTTTATAAGGGGCTTTTTGTTACATATTTTAAAAAATAGGCCTTTTGCGTCATTGTCCCCAGATAAAATAAGGAAAGAGTATAAATTACGTCACTTATTTTGGGCTTATATATATCTTAAAAATAATTTATATATCCAATCACACCAGCAAAAAAGTCTATGGCAGCAATCGACACCGTTAAAAATTCCACGTCAGATAATAGACCCACATAATCCCATTACTCCTGTGTAACTACGATGAATCACGATTCGGTTAACGTCCCGTTATTACGTGGCATGTTTTAATTGGAGAGTAAAAAAAGCCGTTCTTTACGTTACACGCAGCCGAATCTGTTAAATCTCCACCAAACTATGCCACGTAGATGTCGTTCCTATCTCTAATGATGGATATCATACCGAATCACGACTCTAAAAAAAGATGACCTTTTTATCCAAAATTCCTAATAAATGTCTCTGACTCTATCCTATCTTCCATATTTCATTTTTATACTTAAAAGAAAAAACAAAACAAAAGATACAGATCTCTCTCTGTTTCTTCCTTCTCTTCCAAGTTCTCTCCTTTTTCAACAAAAATGGTGGACTCAATCAAACCCAGTAATGGGTCTGAGTCGATTCGTTTTATAGCTCAAGTGATTCGAGGAAGATGGTTTATGCTCTTCGCCTCATTCTTGATCATGGCTGGTGCTGGTGCAACCTATCTGTTCGGTACCTACTCCAAAGTCATCAAAAAAACACTTGGGTATGATCAAACCACTCTTAATTTACTGGGTTTCTTCAAAGATCTTGGAAGCAATATTGGAATCTTTTCTGGTTTAATTGCTGAAGTAACTCCAACTTGGTTTGTCCTCTTAGCTGGAGCAGCAACAAATTTTGTGGGTTATTTCATGATTTGGCTTTCAGTAACTAATAGAATCCCAAAACCCAGAGTTTGGGAGATGTGTTTGTACATCTGCATTGCTGCAAATTCACAAAATTTTGCCAATACAGGTGTTTTAGTTACTTGTATCAATAATTTCCCTGAAGGCCGAGGCATAATGATTGGATTGTTAAAAGGGTTCACTGGGCTTAGTGGAGCTGTGATGACTCAAATTTATCTTGCTGTTTATGGGAATGATTCTGTATCTCTTATACTTCTAATTGGATGGTTACCCGCTGCGATATCGATCGTATCGGTGTACACAATTCGAAAAATGAAGGTTGTTCAACGGGTTAACGAGACTCGAGTGTTTTATTACTATCTTATTGTTGCAGTTTCATTAGCTATATTTGTCATGATTTTAATTATAATTCAGAAACATAAGTCTTTCTCTCATGTTGGGTATATCGCAAGTACCACTGTCGTTTGTGGCTTTCTTGTTCTTCCTTTATTTATAGCTATTAGAGAAGAACGCGTGATTTGGAATCTAAAGAAGTTAGTTGTGAGCCCACCGTCGATGATCACTATCGAGAAACCACCCGTTGAAGAATTAATACCACCCGCATTGCCACCATCAAATCCTACTCAGATTGTTGAGAAACCCAATGTTAATTTCTTCTCCAATATATTTAAGAAGCCAATCAGAGGTGAAGATTACACAATTTTGCAAGCAATCTTTAGTATCGACATGTTAATTATCTTGATCACGACGTTTTCTGGCCTTGGAACCAATCTCACTGCGATAGATAATTTGGGTCAGATTGGTGAGTCGTTAGGCTACCCTACTCTGACTATAAGCACGTTTGTATCACTCGTGAGTATTTGGAATTTCTTCGGAAGAGTTTGTGCTGGGTTTGTATCTGAAATCCTTCTCGCTAAAATGAGATTCCCTCGACCACTTATGATCACAATTGTTCTTCTTTTATCTTGTATCGGACACATTCTCATTGCCTTCCCCGTCCCCGGGTCGCTTTACTTTGCTTCGGTGATCATTGGGTTTTCCTACGGTGCTCAATTGACGTTACTCTACACGATTATATCTGAGCTCTTCGGTCTCAAACACTATGCGACATTGTTCAATTGTGGCCAATTGGCGAGCCCACTTGGTTCCTATGTGTTCAATGTGAGGGTTGCGGGGAAGCTTTATGACAAAGAGGCGATAAAGCAATTAGCGAAGAAGGGCATTAGCAGGGATTCGGTGAAGGAATTGACTTGTATTGGGATAAGGTGTTATAGACTCTCTTTTATCATATTGGCATTGGTGGCAGCTTCGGGTGCTGTTGCTTCGTTTGTTTTGGTGTTGAGGACACGGGAATTCTACAAAGGTGACATCTATAAGAAGTTCAGAGAGGAAGCCAAAGCTATCGAAACACAGAAGGATTTGTCCTCTAACAATCAGCACTGAAAGACCCAAAGAAGATATAGATTGATAGACAATGATGAGGGGGTAAGGTTAAGCAGAGAAATCAAGATTAGTGATTTTTTCGGACCCTCAAATTGTTTTTAAATTTGCTTCTTTGCTCATATGTCTCTTTGTTTTCCTTAGAATTGAACAAAAAAAATAAAAAAATAGCCTTTTTTAATCTCTAATTTGACAGAATAATTTGGTGTCACAGACTTCATCACCTCATGGACCATTGATAATTGTTTAATGTTTGTTCTACTTGAATTGGCTTGCTTATTGAACTCTTTTAGAACTTACATCTTGTATGCTTACTATTGCTTTCCACTCTATAATCAGCTTGATAACGCGTTTTATATTTTTCTTTATTAGATGTAAAATTGGTTTTTGATGGTCACTTCCATGCTTAAAATATTTGTTTTTCATTTAATTGGGATCTGTCATCACACATCTGCTGATGAAGGTCGGTATGTGTGAAGACTAAATTACAAATGATCAATTAGTCTAAATGGATCTAAAGTACAAAAATATGAGAGAATGCAAATGGTTCTCCAAGTGTGGGTTTTGAAAGTGAGAATGAATCACAGACATTATAAGATCTCAATTTTTCTTTAGTGGAGATTAAGTTTATCTATAATAGAGAAACAAAGATTGAGGAGGCATAGATGGGCTGTGGTGGTGTGGAGAATGTTTTGCATTCTAAAGAGATCAAAGGGTAATTGCATCTACTACCTTTCTCCTTATCTGTTTTGTACTCATCTTTCAAACAGCTGACGAAACACTTTTACTGAAGAAATATATAAGTTTCATTCAATTTTTTTTGTTCTAATCTATTATATATACAATGTTTATAAGATTTTACTGCCACATCGGCTTATCTAAATGTATTGCAGTAGACTTGATATTAATATATGGAAGAAATTATATGTATCTGTCATCCCTTCTTATCATTATCGGACACCCATCGTTCATATTGGTGTCTTTGTTATATAGCCTCCATATATGTTTGTTTTTTTTTTCCCCTCTCTATTACCAATTCATCTTCAATAAGCGAAGCTTTGCTTGTTTGATTAATTTTTTATCAGGAACAATAACTTAGTGTTGTGGGCTCAGTCATTGTTGCATTTCTTTCTCATCAAGTCTTGGTTTTATTGAAAAAGAAACTTAATTCCTGTCTAAGGATGACCAGTTGCCTTTGATTTGCTCTCCTTAAACCATTTATTTAAGTTTTGTTGGAAACTGTCACCAAATTGGGGACTCATCCTTCTAATACATTAAAACCAGTAAAATATGAGTACATCATTTTTTTTTTGTTTCACTGTTAGCATATCTTCTCATTTTATCGATAAGTACATTGTTTTTTTCCTTATGTGGTTTTAATTACTAGTTGATTCTAGGATTTAAGGTTGTATTTGTTATTATTTGCGTCTCCATTGTCCATTTTATTACTTGTCCTTCCCATGTTTTGTTTGATCTCTTGAGATGCCTTGGATGGGTTAATCAAGTCGAACAAAGCTCGAAATCATTTGTATAACTACTCTTATATCAAATGTGTTCTTTTTGTTTGTTATGGTTGTCACGTGTAATACCCATGAAAGGAACTTGAGTTTGTGATCCACAAAGAGACCATGGTCTTATGATTTTGAAATGTGATTTAGTGCGACAGTTCAATAGTTCATCAATTGATTAATCATGATAATGGGTGATAGATTGAGAGAAAGATGGATTTGATGATTTGGGTATGTTTAACGAAGATCAATTATAGTCCAAGTTAGATGAATATTGAAGTTGAAAGTACTAAAGGAGTGAGGGGAAGACTGAAAAGAACGTGAATGGAGATAGTGAAAGCAAATATGAACTTTACTCTCAGATACGGACTAATCCAACAGTAAGACAGGTAGGATTTCTATTATTAAATTATTTGTTGGACAACAATTTAATATTTATTAATCTTGAATAATCATGTATTATGATCCCCTGTTTGTTTCACCACCATTTTGAACTCATCCATGGAATGCCAAGCTTTTTTTTTTGTTTTTTTGTTATTGTTTTTTGTAGTTGTGGGATCTTATTTGAAATGTGAAAGGTGGACCAATCCAATAATTCACATAGGGAATGGGACAAAGCAGTAGCCACTACTTTTGGTCTTTCTTTATGGGTTTACGCCTCAATTAGAGTCCACAAATCATGAATATCTCTGCTCATCTTATGAATCTCCATTCCAAAAAAATCAATTTGATTAGCAAACTTTAGCAATGGATTCGAGCGATATGTAAAATAACGAACCAAAACGAGGGAAAATGCTTGAATCCAATGGCTAGAAATCATTTATCAGAATCATCATGGGGTTGATAAAAAATTCATGAGTTAGCTGGCCTATATAGTAAATGTAACGATTGTTAAGGTTTATGGGTCAAACTTACAAAACCAGCTCGTAAGGTGAGGGTTGCAGTCACCTCAAATACTACCCAAAATCAAGTACCTAGGACCGATGTGGGACTATTGTTCTAACACCCTCACTCACGTGGGACCATCACCTCAAATACTGCACAAATCAAGTACCCAGGACCGATGTGGGACTATTGTTCTAACATCCTCGCTCATGGGAGACCACCATGTGCAAGGCATGGAAAACACCCCCGCACATCCAGAACAGAAACGGTGAGCTTTGATACCATATCAAGATCCATGGGCCTAACTTAACCTCACAAAAACTGGCATGTAAGGAGAGGGTTGCCCCGCTTTATATATTGGATAACCCCAAGGGTACCTAGGTGATGTGGGACTATGTTAACACTCCCCCTTAACGCCAGGATTGCAAGTCTGAAGATACTGACCTAACCCATCCTTGAGGTACACTTGCTCTGATACCATATTAAGGCCCATGTGGGTGAGACTGTGCTAGCACTCCCCCTTAACGTTGGGATTGGAGACAATCGACTCTCTTCCACGTAGGTCTGGAGATATTGACCTGGCCCATCCTTGAGGTACACTTGCTTTGATACTATGTTGAGACCCATGTGGGACTATTGTTATAACAATGATGACCGACCAGATTGATGGAGATTATGGCAGTCATGACATGGGGCAAAAATGGTTGGAAGTCTGATTAGCACGAGCTGACAATCGACCTACCACGTTCTAAAAATAAAAGGGCAAGGATATTCAATTTTAATTGAATTTAAGCCTATAATTTGCTTGAATGGAAAATTGAGGTGGATATCAGAATGGAATATGCAAGCATCGGCCGTAAAATTCTTATTGTTCATGCCATGCATCTCAAGGTGTACGAGGCGATTTTTCTGTCACATTACCATAAGAGATCTTTACAACTATAATCATTGTCGTCCTCGTCGTCAAAATCTTATCCAAAAAATCTTTGGCCGCCTGATTTAAATTTGCTCCCATTCCATGCTCATGCCAATTTATTATCATTGTATGTATGGTATATGGTGCAAATCTCGAGGCAACGATAGGCAGGTTGGAACTTGGGACAACCCTCCTACAGTAATCCTGTGAAATGATTCCTAACACTCACCACCTCTCATTGACCATTGATAATTGTTTAAGAGAACTGCTATTGCCACATCAACTTTTACTAATGCCACACCGATTCCTATGTAAATCACCAAAGAATTGCTCACAGTTGGTTTGGTGTGGTGTGGTGTGGCAATAGTAACCCTCTTGTTTAATGAATGATTTGTTTTGCTATTTTAAGAAGTTGTTGCGCTAACATCCAAGCCACTTACATTGACTTAATTATTTACTTGGTTTGTCTCCTCTTTTTTGGACTCTTTTAGAACTTTTATGTTGAAGGTACCTTCTAACTCTTATTGCTGTTTGTCTTCATTACCCGTGATTAAACCAATAATTGTACAAAGCTTAAGACTTACATCAAGTCAATCGAGTTGATTCCATATTCGTTTTGCACTCTTTAATCACTTTGTTGATTTCTTGTAATTTTATTTAGAGATGTAAAACTGATTTTTGATGGTCACTTTCATCTTAATTGTCTTTCTATGTCAAAATGGATAAAAAGGAAAAAAATAATATGGGAGAATGCAAATGAATCTCCAAGTGTTATAAGATCTCAATTTTTCTTTGATGGAGATTAAGTTTGTCTAAGAGAGAGAAACAAAGATGGAGGTTGTTCATTTCGCAGTGCAAGTGATCCGAGGCCGATGGTTCATGTTGTTTGCATCTTTCCTAATAATGGTTGGCGCTGGTGCAACTTATGTGTTTGGGATTTACTCCAAAGAGATAAAATCCTCACTCGGATACAACCAAACCACACTCAATTTGCTTGGTTTCTTCAAAGATCTTGGGGCTGTCATGGGTGTCATCTCCGGCGTCATGGCTGAATTGACCCCGACATGGTTCGTGCTCATCGTTGGGGCAGGCACGAACTTTGTAGGCTACTTCATGATATGGCTTGCTGTCACTGGCAAGACCCCAAAGCCGAAAATATGGCAGATGTGCTTGTACATATGTATTGGTGCTAATTCTCAAAGTTTCGCCAACACGGGCGTGGTTGTCACATGTGTCAAGAACTTCCCAGATAGCCGAGGAATCATGTTAGGCCTCTTAAAGGGATTCACGGGCCTTAGTGGAGCTATCATGGTTCAGATTTATCTTGCTGTCTATGGAAACGACTCAAAATCTCTTATTCTCCTAATTGGTTGGCTCCCCGCCGCTATATCAGTCGTCTTTGTCTACACAATTCGAACAATGAAGGTTGTTCGATTGGGGAACGACACCAAAGTCTTCTATCATTACCTGTTCATATCGATTGCATTAGCTCTATTTTTGATGGTTATAACCATAATTCAGAAACAAGTTGCCTTCTCTCATGTTGGGTATGTTATGAGTACCGTTGTGGTTTGTTTCTTACTCTCTCTTCCTCTCGCAATTGCAATTAAAGAAGAATTTGTACTTTGGAAACTAAAGAAACAAAAACCCATTAAACCCCAAGCTATGATAGCAATCAAAGAATCAAATCCGAGCCCCACCCCAGTAGTAGAGAAACCCAAAGTTGCTTTCTTCAGCAATATTTTCAAGACCCCAGACAGGGGAGAAGACTTCACCATCATGCAAGCACTTCTTAGTATAGACATGTTAATGATCTTTATCGTAACATTTTGCGGGTACGGAACAAACCTTACAGCCATCGATAACTTGGGTCAGATTGGTGAGTCATTAGGCTACCCAACTCTCACCATAAGCACATTTATATCGCTAGTGAGCATTTGGAATTTTTTTGGAAGGGTGTTTGCTGGGTTTGTCTCTGAAATACTTCTCGTAAAATTTAGTTTCCCTCGCCCACTTATGATCACAATTATACTTCTCTTATCCTGTGTCGGACACATGCTCATAGCCTTTCCCGCCCCGGGCTCCCTTTACATTGCTTCGGTGCTCGTCGGCTTTTGTTATGGTGCACAATTGACATTGCTCTACACAATTATATCCGAGCTCTTTGGGCTCAAACACTATGCCACATTGTTCAATTGGGGTCAATTGGCGAGCCCTCTCGGGTCTTACGTGTTTAATGTGAGGGTTGCGGGGAAATTTTATGACAAAGAGGCATTGAAGCAACTTGCTCTTAAGGGACTCGGACGGGAATCAGTTAAAGAATTAACTTGTCTTGGGGTAAGGTGTTATAGACTATCTTTTCTTATATTAGGAGTGGTGGCGGCTTCGGGGGCTTTTGCTTCTCTTATTTTGGTGATAAGGACACGAGAATTCTACAAAGGCGATATTTATAAGAAGTTTAGAGAGGAGATCAAAGCAGCAGAGATGGAGTTGGGATTGTCCCACTCCAACAACCAAACAGCCAACATTGATGAGAAGGCCAAAGAAAGATTGACAAACATTTGAGGGCCTTTGATTTGTTTCATGTGCTAGCTCCTCTGTTCTTGTGGCTTTTGTGTTTCATTTGGAATAACAAAAACATCCTTGATTGTTCTCCAATTTAATCAAACATTTATCGATACAAACACTGGAATTCTCAAATTGAACAATATTTGATTGGGGAAATTAGTGATCAAAGTCTAAGGCTTTCTTTGACACTATTATGTCCTTTTGTGGAAACATAGACAATTTTTTCTTGAAAATAATAAATTTCTATTATTTGGGCATTTTTAGTCTTACCATCAAAATTGTAAAATAAATAAATAAATGAGAGAAGATATCTTCCAGAAAACAAAAAGTTCCAATTTTTTTTCTACTTCCATATAGAGTAGTAAGGGTCAAAGTGGGTAATGGGATATCTGGCTCGAAACCCGTGTGGGTTAACTCGAAGGTCCTGCTTGCCCTGGCTATGGATGTCGAACCAGTTACAATTGTTGTGGATTGTGGAGCCTGATAGTACTCGTCAATAAGGAGTTAATCACAAAAAAACACATGATCCTAACCCTTTAAACACAAAATCCAATGGTTGAGATTTATGAGTATCTTGATAACACAAATCTCAGATATACTTATCTCGAGGATAAATCTCAACCATTGGATTTTGCATTTAAAGGGTTGAGATCGTGTGTTTTTTTTGTTCAGGAGTCGAGGGATCCTCACCCTTAACTTTGATTGAAGCCTTAAAGCTTAAAAAAAAAAAAACAGGTCATTTAGACATATCCCTCGGGTTTCAGTCCATGTTTTAGATACCACTCTATTTTTTCAAACTGATGACATATGCCACCATTTTCTATCATAGGTAGGGGTGTCGGTTGAGCCCTTCGCCTGTTAGTCTGGCTAACAAAACAAGGGCTAGGGCCTTTATATTTAGCTCGCAAAGGTAGGGCCGGTCTTAATAATTTTTAGCCTGTTAAATTTGGGTTGGGCTAAGGTCTTATAGTGCCCAACCCGACCTGGCCCGCTACTTAATCTTATAGAAATATTTTTAATTAGATAAATATTTTTTCTAATAAAAGTAAAATATGTTATCTAATTACAATTTAACTCTCGTATATAACTTTTATAGGTTAATAAGATATTAATTTAAACTTGTACAAGATAAATTACTTGAAAATAATTTTTTCATTAAAAATATTGAATTGTAGTCATTCTATTGGGCTCAAATCCGACCCGAATCAAGCCCGAGCCCATTAGGGCTAGGCTAGGGCTTGGTTGTCTTAGGCCCGATAATAGAGAGAAATAACATGCCACTATGCACTTAGAGGTTTGTGCTTGTGATTGTTTTAGTTTTTGGACCAATTTTTAAAATAAAAATGGTTGTTCATATTTGGTGGTGGGTCTCACTTAGTTGGTGAGGTGGTACCATCGATGGATATTTATGAAAATCTCATTCCAAGATGAAATCAATGCAATCGACAACATTTTGTGAAGAGTTGTGATAATCTGACGCTCTTTTTTGTATGCTCCTTTCACGGAATTATAGATCCTTTGATTCAAGATACACACAAGGACAAAGATTTTATGGTTCAATGAAGTGCCAGACCAGAGAACATACAAAGAGGAGTGTGAGATTATCATGATTCTTTTGTGAAACATTGAGTTGATATCCGATGAACTTGAAATGTGAACCATGATACGATTTTACTATGTTCTACATGGCAGCATCCCAAATCCCCAAAAAAATGGTGAAAAACTGTGAGAATAGCAACATCAAACAAAAACAAAACACGCATAAGTTCATTTCCTCGATTTCCAATTTTTTAGATCCCAAACCCATTTCAACTCTGAGTTGAGTCGGGGACAATCGAATCAAAGATACAAACATCATGACTGGGTGGATTAAATATTGGGTTCTTCGATTTTTTTTAAATTATGGAAATACACTTTTGAAAAGACGAAATGGTACCCAAGACCTCGAAAACGTTTGAAACTCCAACGAAGGTTCAATTGATCGGGGGAACTAAAAAAATTCAAAATTTGAAGTAGAATTCTCAAATAGTTTGAAATTCCACCGGTCCCTCGAATTTTGAAAATCACAAAAAGACTCAATTTCATGAAATTTTTGAAATCTATATCAACGCGCACTTCTATTGAGTCGTAACTGGTTTTAAGCTTGTGGACCACTTGAATGATAGAAGGTATTGTTGGGGGATGCGTTGGAAGGCATCAGGTTGTTGGTGAGCTAAAGGGCATCTGTTCATCTGAGCCCTTACAAGATACCCTTGGAACATTGATGCACGTTAGCAAATCGATGCACGTTACCAAATCGAACAAAGGGAGACAAATTGGAACATTGAACCCCCAGCAAAACCAAATCATGTTTTTTGAGATCATTGAAATATATAATCAAGAACTTTGATCATTCAAGTATGTGAGGATGAAAGGCAGTGTTGATGCCTAAGCTGAAAGTCCTTGTGTACCAAATAGTTTAATCTTGATAATTTCACTTAATCCGTCTTATTGACACACAGGAACCATCAAATTCTCGTTTAATCCAAATGCTTAACCAATACACTAACACCCAATTCAATTATTGACAAATTTAAGTAATCACAAAAGTGGATGACTTAGGATACCTAACACCTTCCTCAACTCTCAATTGAGTCTCTTATCTAATTTCTCTGAATCCAAACTAGACTAGAGTCAAATTTTGTGCAAATCACACATCTCTTCATAGGTGACCATTCATACCTGGACCAAATGAGTGGTGACGATCTCAAATAGTATTCAAATCGTAGTAGCACTCGACTAATGCAAATCAAACAACGCAAACCAAAGGGGTGAGATTGTAAAATACGTTCCTCGACTAAGGATCCAATTGCTACACTTCGCTCTCACTCTCGATATCTTTCCATCAAAGAGTCTTTCAAAACTTTTCAAAATTTAGTTGGGGTTGCCAAAAGAAAGCTCTCATTATTTTAAAGAAAATGTTATTTAATTTCACTGAGGCTCAAAAATCAGCTCGGAAGCCCGCCCGGCCCATCTTGATCGGATTAAGGCTCAATCATGACCCGACCCAAATGTTATTCTGATTAACAACAATTTCCACCCGAATTCGAGGTTTCGATTCCATGATGAAAATTTTGATTTTCATGTTTATAAATCACTAATTGAGTTACATTATAATGTGAAAGTCACCAAAAAGTGATAATCAGGGGCTAATGTGTCAAACTTAATGCCACGTGGCGCTTCTTTGATGCAGGGTCACTGAGTATTCAGTATTCCTGGTTCCATGACAGCATTGTCCTTTTCCATAAAAAGGCACATAGAGAAAAACAGTCCCACTCCCACGCTGCACTCTCTCTCTCTTCTGGTTCTGAGCTTCTTTGGTAGCAAATGAAGTCAAAAGGGAAAGAAATTTCCGGAAAAGCTTCAACATCGAAGAGAAAACGAAATGATACAGACAAATCCGGTGGCCGAAAGAAGAAAACCCCCGGAGTTCTTCAGTTCTTCGACGTTTCCGCCGATGTTGACAAGGACGAAGATTTAAGCGAAGATGATGACTTTGAACGCGGTAAAACCCTTTTATTTCCCTCAAGATTTTATTTCAGATTTCTCAATTTCTAGGGTTCTGTTTTGATATTGTTTTTTTAGCTATTTTTCTCCTGATTTGTACTAATTTTGCTGACAATGTTACTGCAATTTAGGGTTTTTTTGTTTTGTTTGTTTAGTTGATGGTATGAGTAAACCAAGCATGAATGTTGTAATGTACGTGTGAATTTGTATGCTTATGTGTACATGCATTTAGGGTTTTGTTCGTGGTTCATGTTAAATGCGTCTTTCTATGAAATTTGCTTATGTTTACATGTTCTAGGGTTTGCAAATTTTTGCAGGTTTCTTTGTTCATATATTATGTTGCAGATTTCTCATTGTTATATTTGAATTTTCATCTTTGTTGGATACAATGATATTTACTTCTGGGGATATAATATTTTAGTTTTTCCTCGGACATTAATGTCTTCTCGTTTAATATTTTACTGGGTTTTTAAGATCGTGGTAGAATCTATAAGTTTCTCATTAATCTAAGTGTGATATCTAAACTCAAGTGGATCATGGTTTCAAATCTTGACGTCTCGTTCATGGTTGAGACCGAGTTGTCTCGGACAAATCAACTTGTCTCAGATGAGATAACGCATTTGACTCGGTTTACAGTTATCTAAAATACCAGTTGACTCAGATGAGTTTTACTGACTCGGCTGAGATTTTCAAAATATCGTCTAAGTCATACCGTTTATCTCGTGAGATGTGTGAATCCTAAGATGATGTGTAAATCCAGCTTGTTGGTGAACGAGACCATGATGACTTGGGCGAGTCATCTCAGTCTCGGACAAGATTTAAAAGCATGATCTGAATTGGATAAATTATGGTTCGAGTTTTCTTTTGTTTCTCCTCTTTAATATGTGGAAGTGTGCACTTGGGATTGAGCCCTCTTTTCTCAGGTGCCAGGCCACTGTCCTCTCAATATTTGGAGTCTACTGTTGTCTAATTGATGTGTGATAGGTCAAAATCCAAACTGGTGGTCAATTTTCAATTATATTCTTAATTGCCTATTTGCACGAGACCCTTTGTGATGTAAGAAATAATAGTATCCTGAAACAAGATATGAAGCACGTTTATCATCCGAGTTCCCATTTCTTTAGTGTAGATTTTTTAAATATAACTTATGGTCTCCATTCCTTGTGTCTTATTTATTTGTGCAATGTGTCAAATTACAAGTTATGTTAAGATTCACTGACCATTTCTATTGTTTCCTAATTGGGATCAGATTTTATGGATGGACTTGATACCGAGCCGAAAGGCAAGAATGAATCTGGAAAAGCCCATCATATTCCCTTTTTGCCGAAAGAAGAGGAGATTAGTGATGATGAGCTTGAAAGGTTATTGGAAGAGCGATACAGGCCAGGTTCACGAAATGTTGTATATGCTGAAGATGAATATGATACTAAAGGATCTGGTGACAAAATTTCTCTCCTGCCTTCCTTGAATGATCCAATTATTTGGAGAGTCAAATGCATGGTATAATATTTGGTTATGGGTCGGGATCCCTTGACTCATGAAGAACGACTCATGGAAAAAACACATAATCCCAACCATTTAAACACAAAATCCAATGGATGAGATTTATCCTCGGGATAGGTATCTCAGAAATATGTGTTATCAAGATACACATTAATCTCAACTGTTAGATTTTTTATCTAAACGGTTGGGATCATGTGCTTTCTCATGAGTCATTCTTCATGAGTCACCGAAACCCAACCCTTTAATTATTCCCAGATGTTAAATATCAAACCAGTTGCATTTTGGTAGTCCACTTGATGTTACTTAAATATTGATTGCTTGAAGGTTGGACGGGAGCGGCAGACAGCCTTCTGCCTTATGCAGAAGTATGTTGATGTGCAATCTATTGGAACTAAACTGAAAATAGCTTCTGCATTTGTTCTTGAACATATAAAGGGTCATATCTATATTGAAGCTGACAGGGAATCTGACATTGTTGAGGTAATTTAAAGAGATATTGTTCTTAATGTTATTATCACTTCTTCTAACTATCGCTTCTATTACTATTTTTCCGAGAATAATAAGATATGTTTCTCATTCCAGGCATGCAAAGGGATTTGTAGTATATATTCAAGTAGAATGTCACGTGTCCCAACAAATGAAGTTCACCATTTATTCTCTTTGCGGAACACATCAACTGAACTTTCGAAGGGCACGTGGGTCCGTGTGAAGTATGGGAATTACAAAGGGGACCTAGCACAGGTATGGGGTGAATTCTTTAGTTGGAATTGTTGGTTTCCAGTTTATTGGGTCTAAATCTAATATTATTTTGTCTGACTTTGTTTATGTAGGTTGTGGCTGTTGATGATTCACGGAAAAAAACAACTGTAAAGAGAGCAACTGTAAAGATTATCCCAAGAATTGATCTGCAAGCCTTGGCAAAAAAACTTGTATTGATATTTCCTTCTTCCATAAATTCTTTTGGAAGTGATTGTTATTTTTTCATGGACATGTATCATCTGTTGTCCTTCTGAGTCAACTTTTTTCTGGACCTTTGTTTCATTCGAGTGTTTCAGCAATTTTCTTCAAAATTTATCAGTATTTTGATTTGGACATCTATTTTATTAGGTTTCATTTTTTATATTTGTAGTGATATATTGGCCTTTACTATTTTCCTTTTCAACAGTGAAAACTCCCTGGATCTCCCAATCATTAAAGCCTCTCATTAAACCAAGGTTTCAAGACAACTTTTTCCCCATATCAAACAATGAATTCATCTATTGGCACATTCTTTTTTAGAAGACAAATAATGATTGAAACTGCATACGAAGTGGTGAAATTTGACACCAACGATCTTCCCAGAATCTCACCCTCTTTCTTTTTCAATTCTATAAGCATCCCTTCACTGAAATTCTTGCATGATTTAAGAGATGCCTTTCCAAAGAGTGCTCCTATAAAAAGTCCTAAATTCATCACTCTCCCATCCAAAATTCCAGTTGCCATATTTTACCTTGATAACCTCCTTCCACCAACTCCACCAAGAAATGTTGACCGAACCCTTTAAAAACCTTAAATTATCCTTTTGTTGCCCTGCCTCACTACCATATCTGGGCTCATGGCGTATTATATGATGGCATACATGTCCCAATAATTGACAGTCCTACTGACGCATGTTTCACTGGAAGATTGCTGCTGTTACTGCTATTATTTATGTGAATTTATGATGCTTTCATATGGGTTATGTAATCTGAAATATCTTTTTTTTTTTGTTGATAAGTATGTAATCTGAAATCTTCTCTTTACATGGAACGTCAAATCTACGTACCTTACTATTTGTGTCATGTATATGATAAGGAATTTGAACTTCATCTGCAGGGTGGTGGGGGTACTGTGAAGCAAACTGATGTCCCAGTGCCAAGATTGATCAGCTCGACTGAACTAGAGTAATGTGCATAATTTTGTGTCTACAATGACATTGTATGATGTAATTAGTTGTGATTTCTTTCTTTGTAATTCATGTTGTTTAGGGACTTTCGGCCTCATATTCAATCTAAGCGTGATCGTCAAAGTGGAATGGTCTTTGAGTCACTTGATGGTTTAATGCTCAAGGATGGCTATCTGTATAAAAGAGTACCCATTGAGTCATTAACCTACTTGGATGTATTACCTTCAGCCATGGAGCTCCAGAAGTTTAGGACTTCTAGTAAAGATGCGTCTGATAATATGGAGTGGCTGTCAAACCTTTATGGTGAACAACAGAAAAAGAGTCTTTTTAAGTGCGGTAAAGGGACAACCAAAGGAGAGGGTAAAGGGACAACCAAAGGAGAGGGTACATCAGGGACTACAAAAGGGGATGGTTTTGAATTGCATGACCTTGTTTTCTTTGGGTAAGTCAAGTAAGACCATATGTGGTCTTAGTCATCTCTTTAGCTACGGTGAGATATTATGTGTTTTTCATACTTTTATTCTTTCTTCCTTTGCAGTCGGAAAGATTTTGGTGTGATCATAGGTGTGGAGGATGACAACTTCCAGGTGGTTGCATTGTGTTTATTATTCATTTTTTGCTCCTCTGTACTTGGCTGTTTACATTTTGGCTATTCAAATCGGTCTTGTTTGTTAGATTCTAAAAGATGGCGTGGATGAAGAGGAAGTAGTGACTGTTGAGCACCATGAGATAAAGAATGGATCCTTCGATAAAAAGTTTACTGCTTTAGACCAGAACATGAAGATCATATCTGTCAACGATACAGTCTGTGTCTTGGAAGGTCCATTGAAGGTGTACCGCTATTTTTGAACAAGTTTCTGTTGTGGTTTATGGTGTATTTTACTAAGTGTATACACATTTAAAGACTTTTATTTATTGTATTTGTTGTACTTGTTTTGCAGGATAAACAAGGGATTGTTAGGCAAATTTACCGAGGGACTATCTTTATCTATGATGAGAACCAACTGGAGAATGGTGGTTATTTCTGTGCCAAGGCTCAGTTGTGTGAGAAAATTAGTCATTCTATTGATGCCCATCAGGAAAATATTGTATGTCTTAAAGCCAGAGATGAGATTTGTTCTAGTGCTATATTTTCCCTTTCTCAAGTTCCTTTGGTTGCTTCAGGGTGATGAATCAGGTGCTGCAGGTTTTGAGGATGCCACATCCCCAAACAAACCATGGCAAGCAAAGGAGAACCGTCGTGATTGTATGTTTCTAAGTGTTTTAAGGCCCATATTTAGACATGCTGCTTGGTTCTAAGTGTCAAGTTTTTTCCCCTACTAATTTAGCTGCTTGAATGTAGTTAATGGTCGTCGCCAAGAGGATAGAGAGGGAGACTTTTCAATTGGTCAATCCTTGAGAATACGAGTGGGTGATCTAAAGGGGCATCTTTGCCGGGTCATTGCCATATATCGCTCTGAAGTTACAGTTAAGGTTGATTCTAAAATGAACATCATTAAAGGTTAGTTAATTGCGCATATTTGGTTCTTTTCACATGTATATCGATGTTCATTCTGAAAATTTTCTACATGGTAATATATTCAGTTAAACGCGAGCATCTTTCTGAGGCTGGTGTGAAGTCTATGTGGTATGCTTTTTTCTTCTTTTTTACATTATTCATTGGAAACAAAGGCGGGTTGCCTAAGTCTGATTAAGGTGGGTTGCATTACTTTACACTTGGCACGTATTGGAAGGGGTGACTCATCTGTCCATGGGAATAGTCAAACCAAGTCTGGATACCCATGTATCAAAAATAAAATAAAATAATGATTCAGTTGTTTTTGTTTGGTAGTAGTCACTATTCCTTTTTCTTATTTGTTTATTTTCCCCTTTCAATATCAGGGGTCCTGAGTGCAATACTACAAAACCATTTGATGCATTTGGAACACAAGGAAGCTCTGGAGGTACATGCGTTTTAATCCTGCTTTAGTTTCTTTCTTTCTTTCTTTTTTCCCTTCCATTTCTTTGTCAGACCAATATGTACATTTTAACTTATTTTGTTTGAGCAAACAACTTTACCCCCCTTAGATCCACCTTGTCAGTTTTCTCTTAGGACACGATTTCGAGGTATTAAATCAGTTATAATTCTCTGATTTTGCAATATGTTGCTACTACATGCCAAATGCACACCAACAGTTCCCAAGTTCCTATATGTTTTCTCACTTCCACATGTTTTAAAAGAAAAAAAAAATCTGTGCATGTGGTTTCTGCGGCACTTCGTTACTACTTTCTCGTGATATAGTCTGATTTGATTGTTCATTTACATTGAAGGTCTGGGGGAGGGATCTGGAACTCTAGCAGAGAGCAATGGATGGAATTCTGCGGTGCCGTCGACGGGAAGGTATATTAATGCCATATACTAACTTGTGTTCTACTTGTACTCTGCCACTATTTAACCAGATACTGTTGATCAGTTTAGAATGCTTTTATAATTGCCAACTTAGCTATGTGGTAAGACTTGTGGAGTGTTGTTCCCACGTCCTTGGTTCAAATCCCCTTGAACCCAACTTCATTTGCTAACCACTGACCCTTAATAAAAAAATGAGAGTTTAGAATGCTTTTACTTTCTTCATTCACTGTTTTGTGTAAAGATAATGTTCATCCGTAGAAGACCAAATTGCTTTTGGTTTATGAAATGTTTGGCTGAATTTTATGTCCCTCCACATAAATGTTCTTTACTAACCTTGTTTGTCTCTGATCTTGCGTACTGCTATTGGTGGGTATACATCAACTGTGTGTGAAATAGTGTCATAAATTGTAGTGATTTGCATAGTAACATAATGCTTAGTTTCGATGTCTTCTTGTTCTATATAGGGCTGAGTAAATTTCTTACTGCATGTATTATACGTATTACTGCATATTTTATGGTTTCATGAATGAAAGTGCAATTTTTATGATATTTATACATTAATATTTATACATTATTGTTAGACAATGTTAAGATTGGCTATCCAAGGGATATAGTGCCATTGAATTTTCATGTAGATGTAGCAAAATTTATGCGTTTACTTATGGTGTATATGGAGGATCCATTGGATTCGTGATATTAGAGAACTAAGTTGTAAGAGCCATATAAAAAAAATCATCTTAAAAAACTGTAGTTGCTTAATATGAAGAATATTGGAGCTGTAAAGTGGGGAGTGATTGATCTTAGAATGACTAAGTTGCTCATGAAGCATAGATATAGACTGTGTGGTTCAACAAATGATGTTTATTCAGTCTATAATAATCTAGTAACAGTTGGTGTGGTCGTGTGGAAAAGGGCCTCCCAGACAGCACTAACTCTGCCTCGACAAATCACCATTTAAATGTTTGATCCTCCACAAACAGTCACCTAATCGCAGGCAACATCCTTGGGTTTTTTGGATACTTTAGACTCAGCTCTCCATAAAGCATGGCTGATCTAATGAACTCTTACTTTTGGTTTATTTGGTACACATCAATCAGAAAACTTCAAAAGTGCTCCTTTGTCCAATTTCTTTACTATGGGGATGATACTCATGGAAACAAGTCACTGGCTCATCTCCATGTAGGCACAATGGCCAGGAGTGGACACAGAGATAAACTTTCCATACGTATACGGATCTTGACCTTGCATATGTGGTTCAGTGTGTATCGAAGACGTGAAAGTTCCAATTATGGTCACTGAATGGCTGTTAAGTACATTATAATGATTTATGAGAGTATCTTCATACTTAAGTTATCATTTGTTGAGATATCGTTATATCAGTGTGTTTCCTAGTTTCTACTTTTTGACAATTATTCCCTGGAAATTCCCAAGTCAATAAATTTGTTTGCAAAAAATTCTTTGAATTCACATGGACTTTGACCAGTATTTTTTCTACACAAAATTACAAAAAATTCTCTATAATTTAGAAAATTTATGCTAATTCATACATTGAATTATAGATTTTTTCCCTACAAATTTCAATCACCCGTACAGCTGTACCCTAATTTGGCCAGTAAAAAAATTCCAGCTAATTAATTCAAAATTTAAAACCATGAATCCTCTTATTGAGTTGGTTAACTATATTCAGTAGATGTCATGATTAGTCTATTATTCCTGGAATCCATTATTAGACTTTCATTACCCCTAATTAATTGTTAACTATGGCTTTGAAGTTTTGGCAATCTTTATTTGTACTTGTGGACTTCATTAATTGTTTCCTGGATCTAACATGAAGCCATATGTTTGCAGGAGCTCTTGGCCTGATTTCCCTGCCTCATCTGGCTTTTTGGTTGGCTCAAAACCTTCTCCCTATTAACTCACTTTACATTTATTATTATAAATTCCTTGTTTAATTATCAGAATTTTCTAATTTCAAGATTTTCTATTTGTTGGAACTTCAGCTAGATTCCACCTTTTCAAATCCTTTTGGCTCCCTGGCTAATGATGATGATCCCAAAAAAGGTAAGGTGTAGCACCAAGCATCTCTCAGTGTATTACAGTTCTTTTAAGTAATGTATGATTGCTGGGATAATTTGTCAAAAAATTGTTTCCTGCACTTGATTGCACATGGAAAATCAGATTCTGATGAAAATAATCGGAATTGGGCGTTGGTCAACGTGAGAGAGACTGCCTTTGGATTCTCTCCCTGCTGGAAAATCATTTTCCCTTAATTGGTTCTTGCTAAATGGCGAAAGAAACAAGGGCAAACCATGTTTTCCCATGAAATTGATTTTCCAAGTAGACAAACCCTTGTTAACTTCATCGTCATTTTTTTAGAGTGCATGTCTACATACAATGACTCATGTGAAATTCAGTACTTCATGTTAAAAAGTTTCTTATTAATACAAACAAACAACTTTCTGATTCTCTTATCATTATAAGGTAAAGATGAAGAAGATGACCCTTGGGGGAGCAAGGTAGCTTCTAAGAAAGCCACAGACATCTGGAACAAAGCAATCGACGTTGGTGCAGATCTAAAATCATCATGGAGTAAACCAACATCTGAAGGCAAATCGGCTGATGCTAAACTTGATCAAGTTGACAATTGGGGAAAAAGTACGGACAGCTGGAACAAACCTACTGCTAATAATACAGGCTTTGGTAGCAATGTGACAGATAGCTGGGGTACGGGCAAACTCCAAATTGGAAGTTCGGCAGATCGTTCAAGCGATGCAATGGGCAGTTGGGGCAAGAAAAACAGTACAAGTAATGACCCGGAGCCTGCTTGGGGCAAAGGAAAAAGTGTAATTGGAAATGAGACAGGTGCTTGGGGTAAAGCAGTGGAGAACCAAGGAAAAGAAAATACTGTTAACTTAAATCAAGAAGACTCTTGGGGCAAAGCTTCCGAGAGTTGGAAGGCAAAAGATGGCTCAAGCGGAAGTAAGACAGGAGCTTGGGGCAAACCGGTGGAGATCCAAGGAACAGAAAATACTGTTAAATCAAATCAAGAAGACTCCTGGGGCAAAGCTTCTGATAGTTGGAAGGCAAAAGATGGTTCAAGTGGAAGTAAGACAGGTGCTTGGGGCAAACCAGTGGAGATCCAAGGAAAAGAAAATACTGTTAAATCAAATCCAGAAGACTCCTGGGGCAAAGCTTCTGATGGTTGGAAGGCAAAAGATGGCTCAAGTGGAAGTAAGACAGGTGGTTGGAATAATGCGTCAGCCTCACAAGGGAATCAGTCGGGGGGTTGGGGTAATAATTCAACTGGTGGTTGTACCCAAACTGAATCAGCACGTATAGATCGAGTAAGCAGCTGGAATAATGCCGGAGGTGCGACTGATGGCGAGGGTGCTAATATGGCATCTGTGTGGAACAAGGGAACTGCTACCGTTACAGGAGATGGAAGTTGGAATAGATCAAAGGGTACTGATGGTGATCAAGAGTTTGGCTGGAACAAAGGAAGGATGGGTAATAAAGAAGGAGATGAGGATAAAGATCAACACAGCACATGGGGCAGACCAAGTTTTGATGGGGGTCGGGGTTCGGGTGGAAGACGAGGACGGGGGGGATTTCGAGGAGGAAATAGAGGTAATTTTAACGGAGGAAGATCCTTTGGTCGAGGTCGATCATCTGGTTGGAACAAAGATGACGAGCAGCGTGGGACTGGTGATGGGGAGTCTTTTGGACGCCCATCATCTGGATGGAGCAATGACCGAGCAGATGATTGGAATAAAACCAAAGCTTTTGATGGGGATCAACAAAATGCCGGTGGAAATGGAAACCAAGGAGGAGATGGTTGGGGAAAACCGAGATCGGGTGATGATCATGGATCTAATTGGAACAAAGGAAGAGCTGCAGAACATACAGATGGTGAGAAAGGTTTTACTGGAAACAATTCGTCGGGTTGGAATAATAATGAAGGAAACAATTGGTCTGCATCGAAAGCTTCTGTCGGAAAGCAGTCATCTGGATGGACTAAAGAATTGGTGACAAAGGAAGAATCAGGTGGAAATCAGTCATCTGGTTGGGATGGTAAAGCCCGTAATTGGAATAAAACTGAAGGAAACAGTTCATCTGGTTGGAATCAAGGACCGTCAGCTACTAATAAGGGGATGGGTGGGAGGGGAAATGAAGGATTTGATTGGAACAAAAGGAATGCTTCCAGTGAGGATCAGGGTTCTGGGTGGAAGAGTGGAACAAGTGATATGGGTGGAAACCCGTCATCTGGTTGGGATACTAAAGCCAGTAATTGGAATAACTCCAAGGGTAAGCAATCATCAGGTTTGAATCCAGGATTGTCTGAGAATGATGAAACTGGTGGGAGTGGAGAACAGTCATCTGGTTGGGGCAGCAAAAACATTTCAAATACTCAAAAAGATTCTTCTGGCCACCAGACCTCTGCTTGGGATAATAATAAAGGATTTGCTTCAAATGAAGATGTTTGGAACAGGAAAAAAGCTTCTGATGGAGGTGGTCAGGCAACTGGTTGGAAAAGCGGAGCAACAAATGAAACAACTGGTTGGAACAAAGGAAATGCTTTTGGTGGGGGGGATCGATCATCCAGTTGGAGCAAAGGACCAAATACAACTGATGGAAATGAAGATCGATCAAACAACTGGAACAAAACAACATTTGGGAATGGAGATGATGGAGATAATAATAATTGGAGGGGAGGCAAGTTCTTTCGTGGTGGTGGTCGGTCCTCTGGGTGGAACAGAGGATCCAATGCTGATAGTGATGCTGGTGATCCAGTGGATTCGTCGGACCAACCTAGAGGTTTTGGAAGGGGACAGTCTTTTGGTTCTGGTAGGGGTGGCGGCTTTGGAGATAGAGGTCGAGGTCGAGGCGGCAGCTTTGGAGATAGAGGTCGAGGCCGGGGTGGCTTTGGAGGTCGAGGTCGTGGTCGAGGTGGGAGAGATCAATCTGGTGGCTGGAACAGAGAAAAAACCAATGGGGAGGATCAATCAGTTGGTTGGAGTAGCAAAGACACAACTGATAATGCGGGTGATTGGGGAAGTAACGATCGTTCAGGAAGTTGGAACCAAGGAGGAGGAGGTCGTGGTAAGGGACAATGGCAGAATTGGAACAAAGAATCTGGTGCAACTAAAGAAACCGGTGGAACTAGTAGTCAAGGTGGTGGTTGGAATGACAAGGGGTCTGGCTGGAACCAATCAAGTGGTGGAACTAGTGATGGAAACAATGGTTGGAAATCATCCCAGGGTTCAGGTTGGAACGGAGGAACAACAGGTTTGGCAACGGAAGGAAGTGAGACTAAAGTTAAAGCAAACAATTGGAACCAATCATGTGCTCCTGACGGTTGGAAGAAAGGGCCTGATTCAACTAAAGATGATTTTGGAACTAATGATCGTGCAGGTGGTGGTTGGAATAGCCAGGGGTCAGGGAATAGGGATTCAGACAGCTGGAATTGCCCGAATCCTCCTGTTGGACCAGCGTCTTCTGATTGGAACAAACCTATGGCGGCAAAAGAAACAGGTGGCAGTTGGGATCGAGCGGCAACAAAAGATGGAAGCAGTGGTTGGAACAAAGAAGAAGGTTCAGTTAAAGAAGCTGGTGGACCCAATAAACAAGCTGGTGGTTGGAATAGTCAGGGGTCAGGGAATGGATCAAATGCTCCTGTTGGACCCACATCTTCTGGTTGGAACAAACCGACAGCGGCAAAAGAAACTAGTGGGGGTTGGGATCAAGCAACAAAAAAAGATGGAAGCGGTGGAAAGGGAGGGTGGTGATGCTCTGAAAGTCGTCAAGGCACGATGCTTGTACATTGGCTAGGAACTTTTTCTGGTTTTTGATGGTAGGTAGTTAGGGTTGTAAATATCGGGTAATCTTTACTTCGATATCTCGTGGTTTATAATCAGTCTCTGTTTGATTGCCGACTTTCGTTTGTTTGATAAACAACTACTTGATCTAACCTTTAAGTTTAGTATCGAATCGAGTGAATTGGTGGTTTTGCTATTGGTACTACTAAGTAAAAGTTGGTAAGGAATGTTAAACCTCTCATCCTTCCAGTGTCTTGCTTTTATTATTTCAAATATGCTTGGTGTTGAGTGTTTAGTACCCTTTTGCCCCTTTGTGTGAAGGATAGCAAGTGTAATGGAATTGTAGGTGATGATGGCATACCTTTGCCCCTTGGCCCATATAAATGGCATGTCGATGACCATTACAACAAATTTCGGCTCTATGATGTCTGTCTTTGCAGGTTTCATGTAATTTTTGTAGTAGAGTTCTCGGTGGCTAACACCTCAAGTTTCCTCTATTCTAAGATGGTCGTGTTAACGGGGGAGTACTGTCGAAAAAAAAAAAGAAAGATAGGAAGTAACAAGCACACAATGCAAGCAAAAGTAGAAAATAAAAAGATAATTTTTGAGGTTCAACTCGTAGTCTTCCAATTTTAGTGTGTGTGTGGTGTGGGGGGATCGTGGAAAATCCTCTGCGCGGATAAATTGATTTCCTTACAATTGTATTTTTATTTGCTTCATCAAACACATGAAAATACCCGTTTACCACCTAATTTTTCTTGCAATCAAACGAATCCTATACTCTAAAAATTAATCTTTTTCTAATACATTCAAATTAAGAATTGGATTTGCCTATGATTGTGGAAAATCCTGTACTCGGGCAAATTGATTTTCTTGTATTTTTTTTTTTATTTGTTACGTTAAACACATGAAATACCCATTTTCCAAGGCAAATCGTTTTTCACCTAATTTTTCTTGCAATCAAACATACCTGAACTCTAAAAATTGATCTTGGAAAAAACTGTTTTCTTTCTTTCAATATTTCATAAAGCTCATGAATTAGTCAATCCAAAATTCACAAATTAAGCAAATTGTTTGATAAAAAACTAGGGTTTTGTTTTTGTATGGTTCACCAATCATCTTCTAATCATTCCTTATTTAACACTTATATCAATTATCATTCTTTATAGGCTTTGCCACAAAATTGGGCAATCTATCTCCCCACGCGGTAACCAATTTTACAAGAGAAATCATTCTGCAATTGAGGTGGAATAGTACAGATTTTTGAGGAATAATTATTATAAATCTGAGTGATTTTTTTTACATTACTTTTTTCTTAATTTATTTCTAATTTAATTTTGACTCGGACTAGTCATCTCGACTCGGCATCAGGTGAACGAGACGAGACGCGAAACCAAGATTTCAAATCGTAACTTGGATTCGTTGGACGAAACAAATGAGGTGTGGACAGAGCACTTCTCCTATATTTTTTTAAGAATTACTATTGCCACACCAACTTCTATGGAATTCTTTGATGACTTGTATAGGAATTGGTGTTGCATTAGTAAACGTTGATGTGGTAATAGCAACTCTTTTTTTTTTTTTTTTCCTCCCCTCGTTAAATTTCCTCCATTTTTCTTCGAGCTTATTTTCCTCGATTTCTTCACTCCAAATCCTCTATGTCTCTGTCTCTCTCTCCAGATCGATCGACACACACAAACAAAACCCTAGAATCGATCGTTTGAAACCCACTTTCTTTGATCGATTTGTTCATATTTTGATCTTCATTTACAGATCGTTTCAGAAGTTCGATTTCCTAGGCCAGAAGTCAATTTTATGATTCTCGATTTTATCCAAAATGGTACTTCTTCCTCTGATTCCTGTTTATAGATCTATTTGTTTCAAATTCTACAGAGTTTTATTATGATCTTAATTAGAGAGAAAAAAAAAATCAAAATTTGGATAAATTAGGGTTGTTTTCTACTTTTCTTCATCAATGTTATTTAGTTGTTCGAGATCTTCATTCAATTTCTAGAGTTTCGATTGATTAATCTCCAACACAGACGATCTAAGGTTAGGGTTTATTTAAGAAGAGATGTTGAATAGAATCATAAAGCGAGGGCATCGCAAGGTCTCGAAGTCGGATCCGAACGAGCCTGCGATTTTTCGATACGGTGCATCGTCGGATGTCACCATAAACCACGCATCTCGAACCACTGTTTCTTCCTCTGTTGTAAATTCTCAACAACAGATTGGTGGAGTTTCAAATGCTGCAGCTGTTGGCCCGGATCGAACCTCGTTGTCGTCTGGAATCGTGGAAATCCTTCCCTTATTTAGAGATGTTGCAGTTTCGGATCGTCAAAATTTGTTTCTCAGAAAGCTTCAAATTTGTTGCATCCTCTTTGATTTTTCGGATACTTTGGAATCCGCTAGAGAAAAGGAAACTAAGCGACAAACCCTACTTGAGCTCGTAGATTTTGTTCAATCTGGTTCGGCAAAGATCACGGAAACTGTTCAGGAAGAAATGATACGGATGATTTCGATCAATGTTTTCCGTTGCCTTCCCCCTGCTTCCCATGAAAACACGGGCACTGAGAACACCGACCCCGAAGAAGACGACCCGTATCTTGAGCCTTCATGGACACACTTACAGATTGTATATGAATTGCTTCTGAGGTACATTGTATCGTCGGATACCGACACTAAGATTGCAAAACGATATATCGATCATTCTTTCGTTCTAAAGCTCCTTGATTTATTTGATTCTGAAGATCCTCGTGAACGGGATTATTTGAAAACTATTCTTCATCGAATTTATGGGAAGTTCATGGTTCACCGCCCATTTATTAGGAAAGCAATTAATAATATTTTTTATCGGTTTATATTTGAGACAGAAAGGCATAGTGGAATTGGTGAGTTGTTGGAAATTCTTGGAAGTATAATAAATGGGTTTGCTTTGCCTATGAAAGAGGAGCATAAATTGTTCCTTGTTCGGGCTCTTATCCCACTTCACAAGCCAAAATCTATTGCTTTGTATCATCAACAGCTGTCATATTGCATTACTCAGTTTGTCGAAAAGGATTACAAGCTGGCGGATACTGTTATAAGAGGGTTGTTGAAGTATTGGCCGGTGACGAACTGTCAGAAGGAGGTTCTCTTTCTCGGGGAACTGGAAGAAGTGTTGGAGGCAACCCACTCTGCAGAATTTCAACGTTGCATGGTTCCTCTTTTTAGACAGATTGGTCGCTGCCTCAATAGTTCTCATTTCCAGGTTTGGGTTATGTTTTTTTTAATTATTTTCCATCCTATAGGTTTATGTTTTGTTATATCTTTACTTTTATAATGAGAGAAGGCGGAGTAGAAGTGGTTCGGCACCAAAATTTGAGTGGTCATAAATACTTCCACTTTTATATTTAAATTTAATATAATCAGGTCGTTTTGGTAAAAACCCAAGAAAATTACAATAAATATGTAATCTTAAAAAACCCTTTAATCAATATTTTAAATTACAAATAAGCCCTTTTGATACATGTGTGATTGCCCATGCCACCTTCTAGTTAATAAAAAAAAAGTTTTTCCATGCATTTGTTGGAATGATGAAATTCATTTTTGTATCGTGGTTCGTGAAGACTGGTAGTGGTTTAAAATGATTCATCTAGAAAATGCATATTAGTTTTGGCAGTGAAGTAGTTAACATCTTCACACAAAGGAAATTTGTTTTAATTCTGGATGAGTAGATGTAATGCGGCAACTCTATCTCGGTTAAAGAGTTGTGCATTTTAATTGAATTGGATTGATTTTGAGTTTATGTGTTTTCAATGTTTTACTTATTTATGTTTCTTATTCTTTATCTGGTTTATGTATTAGGATTCCCCACCCCTCTCCATTTATGAACCTCGAATCTCATTGACTTCCAAGGTGTTAGGCTGTTGTGCCTCTCAGTTTTCCATGGCCACCAATTTTTCCATTCAACACTATTTTCACTATATCTCAAGGCCCTTGTCGTCATGTTGTTTACTACTACCTGCAGCAACGTCAGTTTAGAGCCCTGGACTTGTGCCAAAGTGCACTCCTCGCTGGTGTGATCATGGTGTTTGTTGTACACGCCAAACCATGTCAATCCTCATTGTTTTATTTTGTATTGTGGTTTTTCATTAAGTCCCTCAATTGTGCTCATTAGATGTGCAACTTGGGTGGGTTTGGTATGGTTGAGTTCTTAAGCTACTACTTACCCTAAATCCGACCTGGGTTGGTCATACCTGTTTCAAATGATGAAAAAAGGGAACTAGGGAAGGAAGAAAAAGGTGCAATGGAGGTGATGGTAGTTTTTTTTTTTTTGGGGGCGAGGGGGGGGGGGGGGGGGGTTGAGAAGCATAAGGGAGAAAAAAGAGATGATCATAACATAAGAAAGAGACCCCCTAAATCTAGGTTTCTTTTATAGCATATGAGGTTAAGCTTGAGCCCATACTCAATCTGAATCTTAAATATTCTAGTTTAAGCCAGGCCCAATGCTAAGTCTAGTTCTCTGAGGTCTGGTTGAGCTTGTCCATGTTTCAGCTCTACGCTCATTTCCAATTTTGTCTTTTCTAGTTGTACCGCTCATCCATCTCAACAAGACAACAACTTCATCTCTGCTATTCTCATTCTATGAACATATTTATTGATTTCCTTACATTTAGCTCCTTAAGGCAAGGGCGCAAGGCTTGTTTTTCAGTATCTTGTGAAATTATCCCTTTAGTTTGAGTAGTATATGTTGGTCACATGATACTCTGAAAGCTCCCCATACTTTGTCAATCCATCACCAATTTTATGGATTTCTTCCTCACCGATTTTCCCATATTTTTGGATAATCGAACCCAAATGATGGAAGAAGGTTTTTTTGGGCTATTTCTTTCGTCAATCTTAACTAGAGTCTGATCCCTAGGAGTGTCCTTACTAGAGTTTCACCTTATTTATTGTCTTGCTTCTATATATCTTAATCTTTTTGTTTCTAAAGTATCACTCCATATTTCCAAATTTGAATTTACAGTATCTCTAGTTTCATTGACGAATGCTACATCATCTTCAAATAGCATATATTAAATGATTTCTTCTTGATATTTGCAATTAATTCAACCGTAAGTAGTACAAAAAATTACAAACTTGCAGTCGGACCCTTTATACAAAACATATGTTAGTAAAGATGACTCATATACATGTTGCACACTATACTGAAATGCAAACGTGTGTGTGTATATATATTATGACACGTTATGTGATGGAATTTTGTGTTGTGTGCCCATGTTACTACATCATCGGCATGCCAAGTGGGGTTCTTTCAGGGGATCCAAGAGAGTTCTCTGGAGTATTGTTCTGTTTGTTATTTGTTGGGTAATCTAGAAGGACAGGCATAGCATTAAAAAGCCCATCAATATCTATAGCTGGCATTGAATATTTGCCAACTAGGTTGGCATGTGAAAGCATGGCAGGGTGTTAAATACCTCACATAAACAGCCTATCCAACACTAAGAACCAATGGAAGCTAGTGGTCGCCTCTGATGAGGAAACATTTTGGTTATGTTTTCCTTTGTCGTATGCAGATATAGACCCCCTGCCCTGCCTCAAACCCAAGGTTGGACATATTGAAAGCTAAGTCAACTTTAAAGATCGTCTCGCTGTATAAATTGGTTTTGTTTCATTGATAATAATAATAATAATAATTCAAAATCTAAGACAATTAGTCAAGTGTTTGTAGTTTGTACTATGAACACATGTTAAAAACTTGCATTGTCTCAACAAAGAGTTGGTGCCAAAGGAGGTTGGGGGGGGGGGGGGGTATAACCTCCTAGCTATTTTGTGCTTGGCATTTTTTTTTTTTTTTTTTTATAAGTAAAAAAATCCATTCAAATAGATTGTCGAGATTATTAGCTACAAAGGAGTACAATGCAAGAAAGCTAAAAGTCAGAAATACAATGCACTCAATCCCACCTACCCACAAAATCTTCAAAGAAAACCCCTCTAAACTCTATGCAGACCTTACATGAAAATACAAAAGGCTAAAAAAGGACAAAATCAAATCATTAACTAGCACACACTTCCCTTCAAAACAATGCCGATTCCTCACTGCTACATAATTTCTTTTAAACAACCAAATCCATGCAATGTTTTCACTAGCTTTTTGTTGCAACAATGCAAAATATAAGTCACTTGGCCTATCATTCTTCTTGCAGATAACACCTAGGTTCATAAACAACCATATTGGTAAATCCGTATACAATATTATCTTTGACCCCGAGCCATATTTATATCTGTAATTGGAAGAGAATGTGAAAGTAGGGGATGTCAAAGAATAATGCGGTGGACCCTAAAAGAAGAGATGTTGGCTTTTGCAATGAAATTGAAAAAAAAAATGTGAAACTTAAGAGGCAGAAATTGTAATAATGTGAGATGAAGTAGCTAAAGGCATTAAGAGAGGAATGAAAATTATTGGAAAAAATGACCCACAAGGAAACTTGGTGGTGAAATGTTATTTCCAAGAGGTCATTAGAGAAAAAAAGACATCCATTACAAAGTCATGAAAAATTTATGCCCTGTAATCATTGATGTCTTTAGTTTTTCTTTGCCCTGTAGCTCTTTGAGAGGCTTCCTTGGCCTCCTTGTACTTTGATTTTCCTTTTCTCATCAATATATTACACTTATCAAAAAAAAAAAAAAACAAAGTCATGAAAAATTACTAGAACCAAAGAAAACTTTAAAAACATAAAAACACAGAAAAAAAGAGTGAAGCTATGGATAAGGCATGTAAGGTTCTATACAAAATGTTGGGTACTAGAGAAGGCAAGAAAGATGTCTACAAGTTGACAAGAAAGATGTCTAACAAGTTGATGCTAGTTAGAGAAAGAAAAACTAAATGCTTAGATATTTTTAGGTGCATTAAAGATGAAGATGAGAGAGTCTTAGCGAGGGAATGGAGAGAAAGGTGGAGTGGTTATTTTCAAGAATTACCAAATGAGCATCACGAAAGTGATTTGGGGCTAGCAAGAGACATGGAGATTTGAGAGTATTCATACTTTCGTAGAATTAGGTTTTCAAAAATGAAAACAACTCTATCAAAGATAAAAGCTGGCAGGGCCTTAGGATTGGGTAGTATGTATGGGGCTTAGACCCATAGCTCAGTTGGTTTGACACATTGCAAAACAACTCTGAGGTCGTGGGTTCAAGTCCAACTTACCTATCAAAACAAAAAAAAAGTTTGAAGTTATTCAATAATATTTTAAAGACTAAGAAGATGTCATGAATGGAGAAAAAACACTGTAGTACCTATTTGTAAGAATAGATAGGATAACTGTACCAACTATCTAGTTATTAAACTTATGAGCCACATTATGAAACTATGGGAAATAGTAATTGAACAAAGGTTAAAAAAAAATGAATATATCAAGGAATCAATTTGATCTTATGCCAGGTAGATCAACTAACAAGGCAATCTTTCTACTTAGACATGATATAAAAACAAGGAGAAACGGGGAAGAATATTTCTATGATTTTGATAAAGCATATGACAAAGTACCTGGAGAGCTAAATTTGTGGACATTGGGAAGGAAATGAGTCCCGATTGGATATATTGACATAGTGTTGTGATTCTTGTGGGAGCAATAGAGAGGAGGCAAATGAGTTCCAGTTACGATTGATCTACTTAGAGATCAACTTTGAGTCTATATTTGTCTGCTATAGTTATAGATGAAGTAATGTTTATAATTTAAAGCACTTTCCTTAGTGTATGTTATTTGCAGATGGTGTAGTACTAAACTATAATTAAAGAGACTAAAGAGGGAGTCATCGCAAAACTAGAATTATAGAGAGAGGTGTTGGAGTCTAAGGTCTTTCAAATAAGTAGAACCAAGATCTAGTATGAGTATTAATTTAGTATTGAGTATTGACAACCGGAAGAAGAATGTATGATCTCTCCCAAAAGTATACACATTAGGATTGTGTGGCTTAAATGAAAATCTCTCATTGTAGTGATTCTAAATAAAAGGAACAGAGATCGTGAGGCATGAGTGTGTGGGTTGGGGAAGTTTGTAGATATATAAAGGAACGTGTGATTTTTATTGAAGAACTAAAACAATGGTGAAGGAGAAAAAAAGAAAAATGAGATTTATATGGGTATGGGCTGAAGAAGGATGCACCAGGATTGTACATTCTCAATAGAGCTTAGTCTCTGATACATTGTAGAAAATGAATTTATTAATGATTCCTGGATGATTATTACATGAACTCAATAAGGTATTTATAGATTACATCAACCATGATATAAAGGTTGGTCTGATATAAAGATCCTATTTAACATAATCACTCCTAATATTTAAATTTAAATATCTTAATAATCAATACTTCCTAATGTGGCGAATCCTAATTGTTATACCAAATATATCATTCTCCATCACAACCTACCATTTGTGTTGAGATACATTGATAATGATACAATGTATCTTATGCATCATATTATGATGCATCTTATTCTCTAACAATAAAATCATGCAATATTTCTGTGTTTAAATATTTGGGATATGGGTTTGATGATGATGATCTTGCATGGAATTGCATGAATTTCATTCCAAACCAACTTTTACTACTGGATTTTTTTTTTCGTTTGCTATCTTTGTTGTTTCATGAATGCTATTCATTTGCCATTTTTGATAATTTGTACTGGTTTGGTTTTAGTTGAAGTTCACGTTATTCCAAACCAATTTGTACTGTCTTGATGATTCTGTTTTAGTATAGAAATATAAGTCCCTAAGTGGAAATTATTGCTTTGGTATGAGGCATTAGACATGGTGCCTTTGAGAAGCACAACACCCTGCCATGTCCATACATTAGTAAAAGAAAGAAATATACAAAAGGTAAAAGAATGCATTTCTATGCACTTACCAAACAAAACTAGATCTAGCAAATTGTCAAAATAAAGGATGTCCAATTAATGATTCGATATGGGTCCATGGCAAAAAGCCTATAAAAATGTTGTATCCTAGTTCTATTATGGAGCAATAATGCTTGCTGTATGTCATGGTGGTCAACTATGTTTAAATTGTCGAGCTATAGAGAAGTAGAAATAATTGACTAGTGTTTCAAGGGAAACATTGTTGTGCTGATCAAAGGGGAGATATGGTTGCTGCAGAGGAATGATTACTTTATATTCTTTCTAAAATTGGCATGGATACCCATTTTCTTTAGCATGTTTGCTAAGGTGAAGCTAACGTGTCAGGTCGCTGAACGTGCCCTCTTTTTGTGGAACAATGACCATATTGTGAGCTTAATCGCTCAGAACCGCAACGTGATTTTCCCAATCATCTTCGAGGCATTGGAGAGGAACATTCAGAGCCATTGGAACCAAGTGATACATGGGTTGACTACTAACGTCCGGAAGATGTTCTTGGAGATGGACAACGAGCTGTTTGAAGATTGTCAGCTTCAGTATCTCGAGAAAGAGTCAAGGGCCAAAGACTTGGAAGAGCAGCGACAGTTGACATGGAAGAGACTGGAGGAGGTGGGTGCAGCCAAGGCTGGAGGAGAGGATATGGTTATGGTCAACTGACGAACAACTTGTGTTGGGTAATGCTCTTTTTTTCTCTCTTCAATCTGTTTCGGCTGTGTTTGCTTCTTTATTTGTCTGTTAAATAGTGCCGGGGAAATCGATCAAAGCAGTGTAATTTAGAAATGTATCAGAAAAAAAAATGTGGATAATGTGCTACAGATTGTGAATGCTTGTCAAATTTTTTTCCTGCTGAAGGAATTATTGAAAAGTAATCTGTTATTGAGATGTTTGGCTGTTCATAATGACTTATTTACACAAATAATAACTGGTAGGATGTTTTCTGATGTGTTCTCTTGTTCCTGGGCTAAATATACGCGATTTTCTGATGCCCCCTGGCATGGCATGTGTTAGAACATAGATCTGTTTTCCTCGGGATATACTAGGAAAAAGATCTACGACTCTGCACTAGCCTCGTCGACTGAGTGAAAATTTTCTAGTCAGATTATTATTGTAACAAAGAAAGAAGTTTGATTCTGAACCCAAAAATGAACAGATCAACAAAATATACGAATTTAAGATCATCCCGACTCTTGAATTATAATCTCTGTGTATGATATTTTGATATTTCGATGAGTTCATGAGCCTTATGAAGCTGTTAAATGGTGTGTTTTAACGTTGAATTGTATATACCAGCACAACATTAGCTCAAAAGCAAATAATTTCACTAGTCTCTCACCACACTAAGGGTTATTGAAGAGATGAATATATTGAAACAGGGTTACGAGATGTAAAACTTTCCCCAATTTTTCCTAAAAACCATTTTTTTCGAACCCTTGTTTTGATTTGGGCGTGAAAGCATTTTCCAAAGATCCATCCCCATTTTGATGTAAATGCAGGCTACCCAATAAGTGTGAGATTTGCAATGGACCTCGCTGTTGTCGCCGATCCAATGAGTTATTAAATCATATCCGTATCAGATTGGGTCAACATTTGATTCCACAATACTTGATCAGGTCCTTTTAGACACCCAAATTGTTGATTTTACGCTATTTGATTCGAGCATGGGTTAAGATCTCTCGATGGAGCTGAATGATGAAAAATGCTCAAATCCAACGGCTGAAAATTATCAATCAGGCTGAATTTTTGGTACATGGGTCCACTAATGGGTGCCCAATTTTCTTAGTAGCAATGAACAATCCCATCTAAGAATCAAAAATTTCTAAGTCACATCCAAGTTTTGGCTCTTGGAGAGTTGAGAAAGTAAGATATTTTTGCAATTGGGGTCCAAATGAACAGTCTATATCAGTTCTCTAGTCCATCAATAATTCTTTATCAGCCCCATAGTATTACACTAAGTTACTACTGTCTCTCAACTTTGATGGCGAACCAATCGATTTTACATCAGTTTTATCTTCTTTTGATCGAACAACTAGTAGAATTGGTAGTATTTTAATAAAATAGTTCCAGGGTTATGGATACAAAATTCAGAAGGTTCTCAAAACTAGTTGGTTATCACAAATACACAATAATGTCAATTTACACCCCAACATGCCATGTTGTGCTGTAGAAACATCCAAACAAACTAAAGTTTGCTTGAAAGTGAAGAAAAAAAAAAATGGTCCAAAGCGAGAGGTCCTCTGATGGAATGGGATACCAAAGGCAACCTTCCCCATTAGTCCAACTTGGTTTGTATCAGATTTTATAAGAAAATCAGATCGATTCAAATAAAAATACAAATTGATCCGAATGAATTTGGTAAGTTTTCGGTTCATTGGTTTGATCCATAAAACATGATGTTGGACTCAATTGGAATAGAGTGTGAAACGGCCACATAGGGCATTTAGTCTCTAAGTTTTGGGCAGCCATTGAAATACCCAAACTATCATTTTCTCATCTTCTTCACATATTTAGGTTTTTCTACGGCAATTACGATCATTTTCAAAAATCTTTGATCACGAATGATGAATAGAGAATGATATTCTCTTAATTTTGAACATCTAGATGTTTTTTATTTATTTATTACATTGTAACTTTCGAATCTCAACATTAGTGTCCTTTAAGTAATTTTCCCAATAAAAATACAAATCGATCTTTGACTAATTGAACCAAGGTTGAATCAATTTGGTAACTTTTCGTTCATTGGTTTGATTCAGAAAGCATGTTGTTGGACTCGATTGAAATAGAGTGTGAAACGGCCACACAGAGCATTAAGGGTATGATGATTATTCATGGAAATGATGCGAGAAAATAATTTTCCATGAAAAGTGCAATTTTTAGCGATATTATTCTCTAATGGTCACCTCAACCCCGAAAACAATAAAGCGAACGCACTTTTTGACATTTTCATGATGCTATCAAACCTCAAAATTCACTTTCCCGAGGAATTCATCCTTCGAGTAATCATACATGTGGATGCTAAAGCTAAGATTGACAAAATAGTCCCATAGTCGATTGATTATGTTTGAGATGGTCAAGCAAATTAATCATGATTATGATGACTAAAAAGAGATTTTAAGACTTTAATTATGATTTTTTTTTCCTTCCCTTTTTCTATAATAATCAAAATTATAATAATAGATGAGCAATTTGTGTGGTGGTGGTGGACAAAATCAAAAGAGAAGATATGATTAGAAGAGACAAGAAAATAAATGGTGGTTGTTGTGGTGGTGATGCGGCGCTCCCGAAGATCATTCCAAAGTAGTTAGTATCTCCTCCTCCCCCACCATCTCCACCCGACCCCACCACCGTACCTGTCCCCGTCCCCGTCCCCGTCCCTGTCCCGCTGCTGCCGGGGATGGTGCTGGCCCCACCATTGCTGAATCCCGGATAAGATATGCTCTGACTGTCATCCAAAAAACACAACAAATTGTAATTAAATTGAAGTCACTTCATCCATTCTTCAAACACACGTCTACCATGTGCAATTCTTTTGTGATTCATGAATAATGTTGAAGTGACCTCAAGATTGGACCTCACATCACATCACTCATCCTGACGTGAAAGTGAATGAAATCTTATATGATTCCTATTCACTTTCACGTCAAGATATGCAACCTAAAGTCCAATCGTAAGGTCACTCCAGCAAGACTAGTGATATTTATATAAGAATTGGTGTGGCATTAGTAAATTTTGGCGTGGCACTAGTTACTCTTTTAAATCATTCATCAAACATTAACCCATGGTTTATGCCACTTTTTTATTTTTATTTTTATTTTATTTTTAAACTATGGTCCAGATCATTAATTTGATTGAATAACTTGCAATAAATTTAGTTAAATAAGTTTTGTGATCAAATCTCTGGACAATCATCCATGCCTTGGGAGTTATATATTACAATTTTAACCCAATTATGAACTAAACTATCTGTCAATTATAGACTTAATGTCATTAGTAACCTCTCAAATAGGGTTTTTTGCATCTTGGGTTCGTCATATATCTCGAGGTGTCACATGTTTCCTTTAGTTTAAGCATAGTTTATTGTAATAAACATTTTCTTTGACATATTAAATACTTGAAATATTTAAAATTAAAATTAAAATTAAATAAATTTTATTTTAAGTTATGAGATGAAGAATATAGATAAAATAATGGTGGGCTGCAGAAATGTTAAAAATTGGGTCCAATAGATTCTCTGGCAGCCAATAGTAGAGAATATAATGAAATCACGTTCCCATTTAAATTCTCCAAATATCCCAATAAAAACAAGCTGTCATTCGGACTATAGTGATAGAAAGTTTTTTTTTTTTTTTTTTTTTCAAAAAGTCGGCAAAAGATTGATAAAGACATAAAAATAATGGAGAAATTAAAAATAAAAATAACTTTTTAAAGTATAAATTTTTTATATTTTAAATGATAAAATAACACTTTCAAAAAATAATAATAATAATAAAAGTTTTTAACATTGGGATTTATTACATTTTCTCGAGATATGAGTAAAAATATCTACGATTATGTATGCACCCTCACATCAGAAATGTGAGAATCGCAGTAAATCCAATCTCACAATAATATTAGTGTAAAAATAAATCGTAATTTTTAAAAAATTTACTGATTAAATCACGATAGTGATTTTTAAAAATATCAAATATATTTTAAAAAACTTTGCGACTTTTTGAAGAAAAAAAAAATCGTGATTTAATCGATAAGATTTAAATCGTGATTCAAAAGCGACGTCTTTTTTATTTATTATTATTATTTTAAATTATAAATTTTTGTCAATATGATTCGGACAGGCCTAGTCATGCTAGATTTGTCACTAGATTTTGAAAAGATAAAGTGTGGTTACATATGCTGATGTAGACCTACGTGTCTTAAGAAAAGGAAAGAATAGCCTATTTTACAAAAACAGTCATGTATTTTGTCGAAATTACCGACCCGACCACCTCCTAAAATATTTATCCAAATTCCAAAGTATCATATATATCAACTGTTTTATGTTTATTTGAATTTACCTTAATACCTTTCTGAATTTTCCTTTGCTTTTTGAGTAACTCAGTAAGAGTTGAAATAGTACTATGTTACTAAGAGTTGTAGTTTAAAAAAAATTATTTTTTACTAATAAATTTTAATTTTAAATTTAAGAGTTTGATAGAAACTTAGTAGCCGTTCAGTTTCAAAATCTTGACTCAAGTTAAAAAAAAAATATTAAGCAATTTTTTTTTTTTGTATTTGAATTTTTAATGAAATCTAAAAGATTGTGGTGTTGAATTGCCAATTTACCAGTCTATTTGAACTCAACGACCCTGATAAGGTTTGAAATGTTTCTAAGTTATATATATGAATAATGATAAAATGACCCCCCCCTTCCCCCTCAAATTCTCTTGAGATGGTGTTGTGCATAAAACCTTAGATTTTTTCTTGGGATGCACATCCCCATAAAATATGTGCAGTTGTGTATCCTGAGGAGGGAGTTTGTCAGAGGGAGAGTTAGAATATCGACTATTTTTTAATTTAATTATATATATATATGGATAATGCTAAAGTAATATTAAAATGTATATCGTGGAGGACATTTCTGACGTGGGTGTGCGTCAGAACCAATATATGCTTTCATCGAGATCTCACTCATAACTTAATGAAAAACATTTATAGTTCTGACACACATCCATATCAAAAATATCCCCATGATGTACATTTCAATGCTACCCCGGCACAACTCTCTCTCTTCTCTCTCTCTTTATCTCTCTCTCTCTCTCTCTCTCTCTCTCTATATATATATATATATATATATATATATTCGAATTTACTTTTTTTAACCTTGTTTTCGTTCTTGTTGGGAAAAAAAAAAAAAAAGTAGACGAATATGAAAAAGGCTAATGATAGAGGCATTGGTAAATGGGATTCGAAGTTTGGAATCCACGGTTTATTGGCTGCTCCAACGAATCAATGTATGCATGTATAACGTGGAACTGGAAGAAAGTTAATAAAGTAACTAACATACCTGATTGGACCCAAGACACATGCATTTATGGTGAGCTGATCAAAGAAAGTAACAAACATACCTGATTGGACCGAAGACGCCTGCATTCATGGTGAGCTGATCAATGACGGCGGACGATCTGGGTTCGACGCTAGTAGCTTTGGCGTATTGTAGATCAAGTCCTGCCCCAGATGGTACAAAAAACGCTCCATTTACCAACATATCCCCTTCTGTCCTCCAATTCCAATCACTCCATTCTCCTTCCTCCGTTTCCACGCGTTTCGTCACCTATTGCCCCCACCACAAATAAACCCGCACTCTATTATTCTATTATTATTATTATTATTATTATTATTATTATTATTATACAACGTTTTTCTTATTTTTTATTATTATTTTAAATTCAATATTTTACCAAGAATTTAAATTATTATTTTTTAAATTACAAAACATCTCAAGTAAAATTACACTTATATCCTCTAAAATAAATAAATAAAACAAAATAAGAAAATATATTTTAACAATTTTCCAATATGCAACTCGTTAAATTAAGTTTTAAACACACCATCAAATGAAACAAATCCCTATTGTTAATTTTACCACTCAACCAACTCTTAAAAGCTTTCGAAAAATATAATGAATAATACTGAAATGACCTCAGATTGTACCTCATATTAGACATCCTTGACGTGGAAGTGAGCAGAGATCGTAGATGCTTTTAATCAACGACTCGAATATAATTTGTTATAATGATAAGAGATGGAGTAGAGGATTGTTGGTAGCGAAATTTTTATTCAATTTTTTTTTTTTTTCATAATAAATTTAAGCTTACTAAATATTTCAGTTGTTTTAATTAAATCATATAAATTTACAAAGAAACACTTCCATAACTAATTAATTAATTTGTTAAAATTATAAAATATCTTTTTAACCTTTAAAAAAAAATACCTTGATCTTTAACATTATAATGAGGTAAGGGATAAGGGTCTCATGCAAATTTAAAATTGCCTTAAATTAATATCAATCTTAAATTATCAAAATACCCTTTTTAATATAATAGATCAAAACTATGACAATCATTTGATTCAAAAATGATAATTATTTTCAAAAATGATAAATTTCTAGAATTAAAATGAACCACTCAGCATTTTCGTGTACCATTTTGAAAATTATATGAGAGATTTTTGTTCACAGAAAAGTTAATCTTAAAATTTCACAGAATTCCAAATGACCAATTGCATGAAGTCTAATGAGAATAGTTTTATAAATGGGCCTTGTTAACGTGTGCCTTAGTAGAAATGGGTTTTTGTATAAAAAATGCCCTTAAAAAATTATCTTTTTTTACCAAAATACCCCCATATTCCAATTTCAAAAGTGTATTTATTGCACTTTAACATATGCCCTTAATACACGCAAATTCATGTGATTGATCAATTCGAGATTCTGTGAAATCTTGAATTAATTTTTCTGTAAGTAATTTATTTTTTTCAAGTCCTCTGTAAAATTTACCTCTTTGGCATTGGGATCAGGAGGCGCAATATAACGGTTACCCTGGCTATTAATCGTGGGATTCGCACTACCACCAATCGCATACATCTCCCACTGCGTAAAATCATTATTAACGACATGGATGTAGCCACGTCGACACCTTGGCATTCTCTGAACCAAAGCTTCACCAAAATGGTTAAAAGCAATGGTAACCTGCATTCCCGAATCGGGTATATAGTTATCATTATGACCCAGAAGCATAACTTCGTTGTGATGCGAGAAATAGCTGTTTGATATAGTAATCCCAGTGGACCCCATTATTGCATCAATCAAACCATCCTTACAATATGATAAAGAACAATGATCAATCCATATTTTACTTGATGAGAATATGGAGATCCCATCACCATCTGATTCGGATCGGTACCCGAAATGGGTCGGACTGGAACGGACATTAGCTTTACCAGAAGGGACACAGTGATGAATGTCGATGTTATGGATGATGACGTGGCTGATATACTGAAGAGTGATGCATCCTCCACCAATGATTTCGATGTGAGCTCCTCTGCCATCGATGGTTTTGTAACTGTTTACGATTAATTCTTCTTTGAGCCTTATAAGCATGTTAGCTGAGAAGATGATCCATAGAGGTTCGGTTTGGATTACTGCGTGTCGTAACGTACCGGGTTTTGGGTTGACTGGGTCAAGGTCGGATGAATCTGTGACTACGTAGAATTGACCATTTTTGCCACCTAATGCGTCTCGACCGAACCCAATTCCACAATCGGCTAACTTTTGACGGTTAGCTTGCCAATTTGGGTCACATCTCCAACAATCATCAATGGGGTTGCCTGTTAGACATGTAGAGAGGTCTTTCTCTTGAAGACCCAACATTTGCCTTCTTGAGATAGACACATTTACTTTCCTGGAAAAAACAGAGGAACACAGATTGAAATTTTGAAAAAAAAAAAAAATAGTAAGTTTAAGATGGACAAATTTACTTTTCTAGAACAAAATGGGTAACCTAGACTAAAACTTTGAAAAACAGAGGAACCCAGATTGAATTTTAGAAATTTTTTTGCAAATTTAACATGGACACATTTACTTTACTATTAAAAAAAACAGAGGAACCAACCAAAATTGAAATTTTGAAAAACAAAATAGCAAATTTCAAATGGACACACTTACTTTTCTGGCAAAAAACAGAGGGACCCAGATTGAAATTTTGAAAAAAATTAGCAAAATTTAAGATGGGTATTTATTTATTACCTTTGAACGTCTTGAACAACTGATTCAGGATTTGGATGTTGGTGAGGAAGTGTGAGATTGAGATGAGTTGCTCTAATAATGGAAAATAAAAAGCTTAAGAGACAAATTAGTTGAAGAAGAACACAGGTGTTGAGAAGCATCTTGAATTAATGTCTGCAAACCCAATGATTTCTTCTTCTTGAATGAAGTAAAGTGAAATTTAGAGAAATGGGGAAGTTTTATATATAATTACAATAATAATAATGCATTTTATTACATTACTTTCTTGCGAGGGTTTTGGGTTTTGTTTATTTGAAGTAGAAGAAAAGAAGAAGGGAGGGAGCAATGGTGTGGAAGAATAGAGATGAAAGATGAGAGTTGAGAGAGAATCACCTCTCCCTCTCAATCTATCTCTTGTTTCTCCCTTAATCTTCTCTCAGTAACATTCCTACCTTGCTTGTTAATCATTCTGGAACCTTTTTATCCAAAAAACTGAGAGAGTATAACTAAAAACCATTCTTAAAGGCTAATGTAGGAAAGGTAGATTATATAGATTATTTAATATCTGAAAGTCCTTTATTTCAAAATTATTTTAATTTTTCTTTTTGCTGTTATAGATATATTCTTTGCTGATAGAATCTAGGTCTTGGTTTGCGCTTTTTTCTAGAGCTGCTATTGGCACCCCAACTTTTACTTATTATGCTCCAATTGAAAATAAAGAAATAATTAAATGAAGGCAACGGTTAGGGGCGCTCACAAACTATTGAAAACTTAATTTTTACCATGATTAGAGCACCCCACCTATGTCGACATGAACATTTCGACATTGAAGGAGGCATGTCGGCATGTTCATGTTGACATTGCATGGTCAATGATGACATGAACATGTTGACAAAAAAAAAGAAGAGGGTGCTTTGATCAATTGTGGTGCCCTAATTAAGCGAATGGTTATAAATAAATAAAAGTTGGAGTGCCAATAAAAGCTCTTTCCATTTTTCTTTTGGTTAGATTTCTATTTTTTGGATTTAATATTTTACATGAGTCTAATCATAATTTTAAACAAGTATTGAAATTATTTGAACGAGTGTTATAATGTCTTGTAATATTGCAATTAAAATACGAGACAAACCTTTGTAATTTTTGAAGAGTGTTAAGGTATGATAAATAATTTAACAAATTGGGGTGCCAATAGCAACTCTAAACTATAAAAGTTGTTCTTAAAAGGTTAAAAAGTAGGAAAGATAGAGGGTTTATCTGAAAAAGTCCTTTATTTCAAATAAATTTTAATTTTCTCTCTCCATTTTAGATATATTCTTTGGAGATAGAATAAAAGTCGTAGGTTTGGGGCATTTTTGTTTGTTTTTTTAATTTGTGGGGTCTGTTTAATTTAAACTTCGGCAGCCAAGCAAAAAAAAAAAAAAAAAGAGATATTATATTTTATTATTTTTAATATATAATAATGAAATTAAGATAGAAAAAGCAAAAAGTGTTTTTAAATTGAAGCGTGTAAACCAACCAAAATGCGTAGGATCTATGCTTTTCTTGAGAGTCGGTTGAAATGTTAGAGAAGACTTTAACAATTGCAATTAATGGTTGAAAATGAAATTAAGCTGTTTTCATCCATTTTTTTCTCTACAAAATGCAGCCTTGTGTTGATTTATTAGGCTGAAAATTCAATATTCTTCTCCCCTTGTTCTCTCTCAACATTTCCTAAGAGACGGGTCCCTTTTTGTTATTGAAAAAAAAAAATTTAAGAACAAAAAAAAATTATCTTTCTCTTTCTGTATCTTTGTTGATTTAAAGAAAGTTCTTATGACATAAATAGTGGGAGAAAGCGATTTCTACTTTCAAACTAGCACAATTCATTGTAAGTTCATTAGTTCATTGCACATGTGGATCACTAAAATGTAGCTTTAGATTAAGCTTTTTATGATTCTCTTGACGGCCTGATGTGTCATTCCCTTCGCCTTTTCAATTGGATGAAAACTTTTACGACATATCTTTATCTAGATTGGTGTTATATACGTAAGAATATATTTTGAGTCCTGATGATATAACTCGTCAAGTGGCATACTCAAATGACTCCATGAGGTGGTCAAGTTTGAGAATTGTAGATCTGTAAGTCTTGGGATACATTTTTTATGGAGAAGTGCAATTGTGTATCCCGAGACATACAGATCTACAGTACCTGATCTTGTCACGTCATGGAGTCATTTGAGTATGCCACCTGGCGAGTCATATATCATGACTCATATATTTATTATGGTCATTTGTTGATGAGGTGGATAGGTTTTTATTCAAGTAGAGTGATGGTTCAAGTTAGGATGACTCTGACTTCCACCTAAACGTTATTAATGTCTGTTTGGTCATTTTAACATGAGAGATAAAAGGAGGGAGAGATCATAAGGAGACCTAGAGAGTTGGGGAAATGTGATAGCCCATAAGAAGAAAATATAAAGAGATGGGAGGTGATAAAGATACGAGCACTGTTCTCATGTGGAGAATTTTATAAGGGATTCCTTTATCTTAGGGAAGGTGAATTTATAGAAATGTTTGATGGGTCAAAGAGACTATGAAGACCCAATATGATGCCATGTCAAAAACTTTAATGTCTCTATTAGTGAAATTAGTGCTTTTATTATAGTTTTTTTTTAAATAAAAAGAATAAAAAGATACTTGTATGAGTAAAAAGTTAAGAGGTATCCTAGATGCATGGGGGAAGCTAGTAAGGAGGCAGTGAGGGCTGTCCCATTTGCCCCTACCCCTACCTCCTCACCTCCCTCCAATTTTTGCCCTCCCCTCCCCCATCTTCATTTTTTCAAGATGACATTGCCTTCTCTCATATACTAATTGGAAATGATCTAGATATTATTTTCTTCAACTTTCAACCAAAAATCTCTAAAATCTTCAAGCTTTTCACCTGTACCAATAATTATAGTTTGCTTGCACTATAAGAAAATTTTGGCTCCACTCCTGCCTAGATGTACTTGTGTCGTCCTGAAACTCGTAGTCATGGGAGGGGCGAGTTTAAGCATTCCCAATAACCAAGATACTGTGGTGGGAATTATGATACCTTGTACATATCAAGACTCAGACAATAACTCGAAAAGGGAAGCATCTTGACATGGATGAGATCCTATTAAAAACTGTAAACATCATGGTTGAGAGTCTCGCATCAACATGTAATTGTCAGGAAATTAGAAACCATAATCGCCCAATATCAAGGAAAGCATTGTTGGCATGATCTTAGTGGAAGAAGTTAATTAGAAAACTACATACTCAAGAAAAAAGAGGTAAACTTGTAAAGAGTAGAATAGAAATTTCTTCATTTTATTTGGTTGATTTCAAAACCTAAAACACATTGAAGCTGACTTAAGGCGGAGGCTATTTGGTAGGTCCTACATCGATGCCCAAAGGTGGAGAAGAAGACCCTAATCAAGAGGATCATAGTGGAGATCTCAAGATGTATGGATTGATAGAGAAATATCCCCCACAATACTCCATTTTGATATTGAGCCAAAATGTGAACCACCTCATTACATTCTTAGTTTACATATTGTATACATATATACTTCATCAAAAGATTTACATGTACCCAAAGCATCTTCCTAAAATGCTATTGAGGTCCAGGGAATACTTGCATTTACTTTTTTATTTTTTGTGCTTATCGTGGGTATCCCCACCCTTCAGGTGAGACTAAACCCATAGTCACACACAATGCTCTCTTGGAAAGTCCTACGTGCAATTGGTTGAGTCGAAGGTCAACTGGACCTTGGAGGGTGGCCCAAAGGAATTCATAGCTTCGTGGGGCTTTGAACACTTGATCTACCCTTCCTAAGGAGTTTATCAAGGCTCGACTTTCCACTAGGCCAAACCCCTTGAGGTTAATACTTGAATTTACTTGGTTCATGAAATCTACTATTGGTCCATGAACTCCACATTCATCCTAATTAAGCCAACCAATTGTGGTGAATTCCATTTTGGTTTGTGTTGGACATGAATCATTAATATAAAGAGTATCCCATGTGGTGCACAAAAGAAATAAGGTAGTAGTTTACAACCAATTCTCCGGAGTTATAACTATCAATTGTGCTAGCATCACCCTCTCCCCCCACCCCCGCCTTCACCTTCGTTTTCTTATGATAATAGTTAAAATCACTTATTTTGGCTTTTTGACCACATATTGAGAAAGAATCTTGAAAGATCTCCCTCTTGAGAGATTACTTAAACAAGTACACATGAAGGAAAGCTATCTCATTGATTAAGGGTCTATCGTCCTCAATGAAAAATAAATCCCATACTATAAAACTTGATCCCAACATTCATCGTTCAACAACCTAAAATTTTGAAGTGCACGATGCAAAAAGGATACGTAATTGCCAACGTCTACATGACAACCCTAGGATTCCTACGATAGGAGGCAAGAATCATAAAAAAACAGTTCACTAATGGTAGAAAGTCTAAATCCTGAAAAGGGAGGCTCTCCCAACTCTATGGACAAAAGGTAAAAAATTATTCAAGGGAACCCATGCATTGATTGTTCAAACGCATGCATGCGTTGTTGGAAGGAACACGATTCTAAGTGGTTAAAGGATATACAAGTATGAATGACATGAGTAAAATAGCTAAAATTGACTACTTAAATCCACCCTGGATGCTCATAAAAATGAAGGAAAAGGGTACATAATTCTATATGGTCAAATATAATACTTCATGCAATAGAATTTTGAGCAGGACAATAAAGAGTAAAGTTAAGATCATCACATTAATATGACTTTTTGAAACTCTTGTTTTATGCATTTTTAGGTATGATTTCTAAATAACCCCATAGGGTTGGCCTAGTGCAAAGCCGAGCCTTTATAAGCTCCCAGGAGGGTAGGTCAAGTATTCAAAACCCATGAAGCTATGAGGCCACCCTTGAGGGTCTAGTTGACCCTTGACTGAGGTGGTGCGCATGACTGCGAGATTAGTCTCACTCGAAGGGTGGGGATACCCATGATAAGCCAAACAAGAAAAGAAAAAAGAAGGTATGACTTCTAAACTAAATCACCAGTCATCTTGAAATTTCGGTTTGTAGGCTAACATATAAGGTGAATGGGCCCATAAATTTTGGATATGTCGATATCAAACTTTTTTTTATTGATACCTACATCAAACTTTTACCCATAAAAGTTCCCAACATATCTCAAGATCATGCATTATTAAATTAAAACAAATTTTTTATAGGACCAATCACTAAATTATGTGACATTCTTGCCTTGCTTTTCCTTTAATCCATCTTATACTTTATGGACATGTTTTAGGTATTGGTGCATTTCCTCGAGATGGAGGAGATGAATCTAAAAAGTGATGGTAAAGATTCAAAGTTCAAACAATAAAGAAACAAACGTAAATTGAGGAGAAACGTAGGCATCTTTTTAGGGGCCTACGTTCTTCTCGAGCATCCAATCCAATCTAATCTAATCGAATCAATCCATCTTGGAAAGTTTTTTGGGTGGGCCCACAATATTTTTTCTTTTTATCCAACTTGGAAATGAGAGTCAAAAGATGATGATTTTATATTTTTTAATGCATATGAGAGGCCAAGTGCGGGACTTTAATTTTAATTCCACATTATTTGACGAAAATGCCCTTTTCTTCTCAAAGGTTTACAGTAAAACAGTAACATTTCCCGTGATATTGGGGACTGTTTAACTGTCAAACAAATTCATCTCACCAGCAGTTAGTAGTTAGGTTCTTTAAATGTCCCACACCAATTAAATATTGACACGTGGAAATAAGTCTCTAAAAGACACATGGAATCTTATCCTCATTGTGAGGAGCAGTTGGACAGTACAGATATCCAACCAATCAAACACCAGATAGTAAATTCGTAATCTATTTTGGGAGTTGTGTAAATGTTACGTTGTCTCTTCTCCTGTTACCATGTGCACTCTCTATGGAAAGCTGTTAATGGATAGTTCGGAGCTCAACTTGGGGAATCCAAAATTGATTAAAGAATCGTGATAATTCGACCACCCATGTGACACACTCAATCGACTTTTCCGACGTCACAAGTTCGAGAATCGTGGATTTGTACAGCTCGAGATACATAACTTGTGTATCCCGATCGAACCATTTATCTTGAGGTGTATAGATCCATGGTTCCTGAACTTATCATGTTAAGAGAGTTGATTGAGTGTGTCACGTGGATTGGTTAGATTCTCACGACTCTTGATTAAAACATACAGTCGTGATAAAATGATTCTCCCACGTGACATACTCAATCGACTCTCTTGACGTGACATTTGTTAGAATCGTAGATTTGTATTTCTTGGGATATACAATTATATATATTTATGAGGATGTGCAGTTGTGTATCCTGAGAAGTGTAGATCTACGATGCTAGCACATGTCACGTTAAAGGAGTCGATTGAGTATGTCACGTGGGGGAGTCATTTAATTGATACTCTAAAAAATAAATAGATTGGATTAATCAAAAATGATAATTCGTCAGATCAATTCTCTATCAAATCCCAAAACATCACTATAAGACCAATTGGATAATGGCATATGATCCAGTCCGACAAACACAAGGACAGAAGGTTGGGAGCTCATGGTTTTGATTATGTCACTGGGAATAATGATGGACTAGCCTTATTAAGTTAGTAAGGATTTAACCCTTACCAATAGTTATTGAGCTCAATTTGTGGCATCCAAGACCATGATTTGATGCTTTGGGATTGTAGAGTACAAAATTCTATGAATTTTGAGTCTTTTATAAAAAAATATTAATTTTCACCATGGAATTTTAATTTTAAATTTGGGAGTTAGGAGGAAGTTTTGTAACTATACATTACAACACCTTGGATCAAGATCAATTTTTTTGTTTTGTTTTGTTTTGAATCTAAGTTTCTCCATGAAATCTACAGGGCTTTGGTGTTCGGATTGCCAATGTGATTATCCATTTGAGCAAAATGACTTTTAGTAAGGTTTAAATAACTTAGTAAGGAAAGTGTTGTTTAAAGAAGATACTCAAATATACTCAACTAGTAAGGAAAAAAATCTATTATTATGTGCACATTACACGTCACTTGAGTATTTGGTTTTTAATTTATTTTTTTGTAGTCAGTCTATCACTACCCTATTACTATCTAACTTGTTTTAATTTGTTACAAGTAATATCTAAGAGTGACAACGTGAGAAAAAGGGTAAATTCAAAGGTCCTTGGCGTCGAATTTACCCATTTTCACGTAGTGAGTAATTGTAAGGACCAATATTTGAAATACAATAGATCGTACACATATAAACAGGATGTATGCATCAAACAACGACCTATCGTGGACATATCTGTTGGAAATGTCTTGGTGAACTGAAAGAATTTGATGAAGGTGATTTTTTTGTGTAAGACTTCAAGGCTCAAATCAAATTCAATTTCTTTTAAACAAATATTCCCCCTACTGGTTAGAACCATGACTATGTCTATCAGGACCCAAAACTTGAGAGAATACATCATTTCGACCTGTAATATCTGTTGAGCTATGTGAAGTCTAGTTATGTTTGATCCGGTTGACGACTTGACCCGAATAATATTGCGTGATTTTTTATGGGAGATTTTCTGAGGCTTTGTAGCCTATTGTGAATCCTATGCGCAATATATAGAAATCGTTTTTTTGGTGATTAGGGTCTTTGGTCTTGGTTGTCATTTTTTTAAGACTGTAATCGCACTTTTATTTTCTTATTGATAATAGTGAATCCCTACAATTCCGTGGACATAGGTAAATTGCCGAACCACGTAAATACTGTCTTGTGCGTGTGATTGTTTTCTTTTTCGACGTGTATTTTTTCTCTATTTTTTTGTTTCTCACAGGTTGAGAATTTCAGGTTGAATTCCCTACAATATCTTGAGAGCCTTTTGCTAATTTATTTAAAAGTTCTTTTATCTTGTCCTGCAAAATATTAAAAAAATTCTTAATACCTTCAAATTCATCTACATAACATCACGTGTCACACCAATTAGAAGTTGTTTTGACTCAACGTGCTTGATAAATCAATCCAATAACACCTATAAATTCAATTTTAAAAGTCTCCTTAAAAGTCCCCTCCCCAAGAATCTCTGAAAAGAGGCAAATTTACCTAATATTTGGAACTATTTTGAGATAGAGAGAGAATTTGAGGATGTTTTGATTTTGTCTAATTCTCCCATTCTTGGAACCATAGCCTTTCTCTTAGACGGGTCAAAGTCATAACAAGTAATCAATCTATTCAATAACACCATAATGCAAGTAGGTTCCACACTCCCTAGTACCATCTGATTGATGCACTAGCTCTTGGATTGATAACAACAAATGAATGATCTTAAACAACTTATAATCTGATAATAGAGCTATTAGTGATCCTAGCACTGTTTTTAATTCTCAAAATGGGCAAATAACCCTAAACTCTAATCTACCACTGTCGATCATGGGTGGGTGCTTCTAATCATAGGTCTTAACTTAGTTTAGAGAGGTATTTGATTTCAATCAAAGAAAATGTTAGGATATTTGATACACTACATGTATAGAGAGGGGCTGCATTTTAGGTTTCAAGCATAAACCTATTTCAACAAGGGAAACATAACCAACATATAAACCAAAATAGAGAAGAAAATCAAAGATAAACTAATTGTAAAAATAAACTTACAATCTCCTTCGTCGTGGCCAAATCATTAAGCTTGTGTGTCATGAGAAATAAGGTTTCTCGACTTGGCTTAGTATTCATTAAACTCTTCAATTTCTATGTGTATCACGTTAAGATAATGACAACAAGATTAGTTTATAATAGAAATAATATTTGGACAAGTAATTGATAGACAACATAAAAAATTAAAATATATACCTCATCATATCTCATACAAATTATACTCTTCATCCCAACTGTATGGGTCATTGTCTGTTGAGCACAGTTTGATTTATTTCTATGACTCTGAGATTGTACATTAAGTAATTTGTGAGAATTTAAATATATGAGATATAAAGTACCTTATAATTTGTTTGCAAATTTTCATAACTCAATATGTACAAATTCAAACATAAAATATACCTACCCTTCATCCGAATTCCAAAAGGCCACGAGAGAATACCATTGAGTCTCTAAAACATCGGATGGGCGATTGGCACATCAGATTGCATCATCTTTGTATTTATCATAAAATTTGATTTTCAATTTGAATTTATGATCCCTCCACTTCTTGCCGATAAATTGTAACACAACTTATTTAAGTATGGCGGGATCTCAAATTTAGCCTACATCAAATAATAAATTGAAAATTATGGGGACAAAATTGTTCAATGCTAAACTCATAAATTATCTAATATTATATTATAATTAATTTATACCAATATTTTCTGTCATACATTTTTCTTCATTGATTTTGGAATTGCATGCCAATCAAGGATGTCAATGAGAAACAAATAGCTATCGCGAACTAATACACCAAAGTATCTTTAGAGCTTAGACACATGCTTCCCTACAGGTTGCTTATGGTTATCTCGCACTATTTCAAATATTTCTCCTGACTTTAGATTCTGTAATGAGAGGCATCGAGTGCGGCCTCTTTTTCTCTTTGACTTTATCCTCTCACCAAATGAATTTTGTCCAAGCTCTATATGCAAGTGTTAAGTGCAACAAAAAAATGTGATAGACGTAAAAATTATCTCGTGATATCAAAAAAAAAAAAAAGTCATTTCAGGTCACCAATGCTAACAAAAATATTAGTAGAAACATCAATCAATAGCACAAATCATCTCACCAAAATAATGTGGCACACTCTAAATCATATTCACCAAAACTTTTACTTATTACGCCCGGATTTCTTAAATATTTATCACCCAATTAAAAATTAAAACACGCCATTCAAACATTACAAATGTTTGGCTCAAATTATTATCTCAACATTACAAATATTATAACACTCGATCAAACAATTTTAATAGTTGTTACAATTATGACATTTAATATGACTATTGTAATAACAAATTATTGGTGATATTTAATATGATTATGTGGCAGGAAGTACCTGAACAAAATGCAGTGTTGCACAAAGATGGTCTCTTGAGAGTATTTCAATGGTTTCACCAATTTGGTGTGCTATTATTCTGATTTCTCTTGTTTTCATATAAATAGTATATTGGAAATGTCTGTGAACTAAAAGAATTCGATGAAGGAGATTTTTTTGTTTAGGAGTTCAAGGCTCAAATCAAATTCGATTTCTTTCATACAAATATTCCCCCTACTAGTTAGAACCACAATACACAAAGGGTCAACGAACAAATGCCTTTAGGATATAGAGAAGCCTATACTAAAATTATTAAATTAAAATATGTACAATCCAATTTAATCTTGAACACTTGAAAAAAATTAGAAACTAAAGATGCCAAAGACTTAAGCTTAGAAAAGGAAAACACAAAAATTTTTAGTAAATAAATTTGATTTCTGATCAATTTTTGATAGGCATTTTTGTGTCTGTTGATCAAGAGCCATGATTTAATGTCTCTTGGTTCAAAAGTCGTTGGATTGTATTTGATCTCAGATCTACCGATCTAGATTGCACCCTATCGAATGTATGTGTCTCATGCATTTTAATCAACACCTATTAGTTGAATCTGTGTGATCTAATGGTTTTGATTGTGCATCCAATCGGTTGCCACTTGGTCTAACGAATCTGATCGTCCCTGATTAGACACCAATCATGAATCAACACACCTGATTAATTTTGATTGGGTACTAGCTTGATCCAATGCACTTAATCATTCTCAATATGATACTATTTTGATCCATTGTATTCGATCGGTTCCCGATCCATACTAACGTGTTTGTGTGGTGCAGATCACATCCGATCCATCACACATGACGGATCAACCACAACTATTGGATGTTTTTGTATCCGAAAAACTTTAAGGTTCCTTAGCTCCCAATGCAACTAATCATTCTCAATGAGGTACTATTTTGATCCATTGTATACGATCGATTCCCGATCGGATACTAATGTGTTCACGTGGTACATATCACATCCGATCCATCACACGTGATGGATCAACCACAACTATTGGATGTTTTCGTATCCCAAAAACTTTAAGGCTCCCCAGCTCCTCACGATGATGTGTACGTGTGAAGTCCAAAGTGCGTCTCAAAGCACCCTAAACTCTCAATCACTATTTCGTCAGACACGCGTGTGAGAGTGGTGCTTCGTGCCACTACCACAAAGCACCGGATCAAAGTCTTAAATGTGTGACACAAATACAATTAACTATATTGACTTTTTCTTATAAGGTACCCCACTTTCTCACTTGTGAGCAATGCGGCACTAAACTTTGTACACAAAAATTCTCAAAAACTAACTTAAGAAAAATAAAAAAATTAAGCCCCAAAAATTGAATTTTATTATGAAAATATTCAACAATATCTGTTGAATCTTGATAGGCTAATACAAGTCATGCCTTATCAATAGAACTCAAAGTACTAAACGAGTGTAATCTAGTAAAGAACCCCTAACACCCATGTATTATACAAAGTGAGATTCACGAAGATAGATAAAAATGATCATGGATGCATACAAATATGATTAAAGCAATAGGTGCTTAACAAGGATAATTTCCAAGAAAAAAAGACAAAGTCAATATATAAATATAAGTAATATATACTTATTTTATTCATTCAATTCAAAATAAAAATAAATTTTGAACGTAACTTAAGCATCCAAGAGTCTTTGATAAATATTACTCCAGTGTTTTGATAAGAAAAGAAAATTGAACACAAATTGCTTGTAATAAGAATCTTGATGTGTGTAGATTCCTGAAAGACAAAAATAAAATAAAATAAATAAAAACATAGTAATTAATGGAGTGATTCACTTTAATATAATTCTTTTGTGTTCCCTTAAGACATTGCATAAAAATCTCCTTTATTAGAATAATCAATTCTATCATTAAAGTACTAATTTGTGGTTGGTTGAAACTTAGTTGTGGTGACGTGGGGATATAATGTTTAAATGTGTGTGTAAGTGATAAGGTCCCGTAAAATCACTTTTTGAGATTGAAATTACACAAAGATGATTAACATCAAATTGATATTTGTCCCAAATAGTCATAAATTATATTAATTTGCTAAAATATTGAAACTAATAGTTTTTCCTACTATTTGCAGGTGAAAAAAGTAAAATTAGAGACTAAATATTTTTGTAACAATTTTTGTTACAATGTACAAGCCAAGAAGGAGCATCCAACCAAATTTAGGAGTAAAAAGTCGCCACATCACTGCATCGTGATAATCTCAAGAAATTTTATCTCGAGATTCGACCTGTAATTTCCAGACTTTTTGGCCATTGTAACTGAAGGTCCTTCTCGAATCGATTCAAGCGAAACCCCGACCCAACAACCTGAATAGAAAAACTATAAATTGAGTGATTGTCCCTAAGAGAAGGGGTCCCTCTTCTTCTTCCTAATTTCTTTGTATTTTTCTCTTTTCTTCTTTTCATCTTAGTTTAGTTTTTAGTTTAATTAGGCGTTTTGTAATGAAAGATGATCTAGCTAATTTTTACGCTCAAGATCAATGAAGAAGACCTTTCATCTTTATTTTATTTTCTTATTTGTTGTTTCTTGCAATGATCAACGACTAGACCCTCCATTAGAGTGGTCGATGAAGCTGAAGTAATATTTTCTCGCAGAGTTAATTTTTCATTTACCTTTTACTTCATAGTTTTCATTGTGAGAATTCTTAAGTAGGAATACTTGAGTTGAGTGTTTGGTTTCCTAATTTTGATGGTTTATTCTTAGATAAGTTCAAGCTAAACCATGTTTCACCAAGAACATTAAATACAAATCCCTTAATTTCATCTTATCGATTTATTCACAAACTTTTAGATTTCATTTTGGATTTAACTGTTTGATCTTTCGATCCATCGACATTAGTTTTGTTGAGAGGATTGATACAAGTAAATGACAAATTGATCTAAGGAGAGGATTTACTCAGGTGGATTTGATCTCTTTACTCTTATATTGCTTTAATTTCATTTACTTCTTAACTGCAAATTTTCTAATCTGTTTTAAAATCTGTTTTGGTTTCAATTCGAAAAAAATTGAATCTCCATTGTCCCTGTGGAACGAATCTTACTCCCAAAGTTTTATCTCATTATTTGTTCAATCTTACATTTTTGAAATCTACAAAAGTTACACGATCAAATTGGCGCCGCTACCGAGAACAACGGTTTGTAAGAAGTAGGGTCAATGGTTCGATTCCTATGAATATTAGAACCAAAACCACTATATTTTATCAATTCTGATTCCGATTTTAAAATAAGTGGAACCAGAATTGAAATTGCCAAAAATCATGGGTACTTGTCGGTTCTGATTCTCAAGAATCGAGTGAGAAAAATTATTTTAAAATCATTATAAAAAAATTCCTTCTAAAAAATAATAATAATTTTTAAATTATCAACTTAATAATAATTTGTTCCACTAAAAAGATGATTTAATGACTTTTATTTTCAAAAATTAAAATTTATCTCCTTTACAAGTAATAAATTTAAAAAGAAATGACTCATTTTAAGCTTAAATATTTAGTTTATATGAAATTTGAAGAACTTTATATCATATATATTAATTTTAAAATATAGAATAACCTTCAATCATATATAATGTAAAAATTAATCGATTTGGGGTACCCGCGGGTACCCATCAGATAGAACCAAATGGTTTCGGTTCCTATCGGTTCGATTTCATATTAGACCCAACTCTAACCGACTTCAATAAAAATGAATTGGAACTGAGGTTCTTGATTTCGGTAATGGGCACCCATTGACACCTCTAACGCGACGGTGGTGGAGAGTGAACTCTGACACCCTAAATAAATGAGTAAATGATTTGTTAAAGGGTTGTATTTATATATATATATATATATATATAGATATATATATATATATATATATATATATATATATTATATATATATATATATATATATATATATATATATATATATATATATATATATATATATATATATATATATATATATATATATATATAAACGCATACATGCTTGTGATGACGCTTGACTGGTGAGGTACTTCTACTCTGTGAAGGGGAGGAATTCCGTGAGGATCCCTGACTAGAATTTTGTCTGTGTCCTCCATTCTTACCATTCGAGAACTTCTTTGTGTTCTCATGTTGCTACGAGTAACCCTTCAACTGAGGGTATACACTCTGCTGACTCCCTTCCGTCGGAGTATAATCAATCAACCGCTCGATTGCTGCAATTACAGACACGAGATCTTGCACACATTGTCGTTGGAGCTTTGTCTGAACTCAAGGCTTGAGCCCTTCTTGGAATGAGAACAGCTTGTCGTTCGAAGCGAGGTCGTGCGATGCAAGGGGTGTCAATATATATATATAAAGAAAGAGAGAGAGAATTAAGTTTTGTAGTAATAGTATTAGATTATATCCATTTGTTGGCTGTTGTTTTTATTTCCCCTTGATATGTTCTCTTATGCATTTTTGTTATCTAGCATTTTCTTCATATTTGTGATTTAAAATTTTAATTTGATATACATATATATGGGAAATTTGTGTACCTAAAGATCAATAATAAGAGAGACAAGAAAGGTACAACTTCATTCTTGATTTTTCTTTTTCTTTTTTTATATTCTATTATTGTTACAATATTTGATGAACAATTTGGGTGGTGGTTGTGATGAACCACATAAACATAAAACACATAATTAAAAGAGGCAAGGCAAGTGGTGGTGACGGTGGCGGAGGTGTGCCACTCCCGTAGATCATTCCGAAGTAGCCTCCATTTCGTCCCTCACCACCATCAAATGGGCCCATTCCGCCACCAATATTGGTCCCACCGCCATTGGACCCTGAGGAAGGCGTGTTGGTATTTTGCCCTCTGTTCAATCATCCAAATTAATTAGTAAAAAGGCATACAAAGAAAGTATTAGATTATGAAGTATTATAATAAGATGTACAATGATACACCAAATCATATTCAGAGCAGTTAAAAAGTTAAAAATAGATCATTAAATTTTAATAGAGTTATTATTGCCACACCAAATTTACTAATGCCACACCAACTCCCCATGTAAATCACCAAGGAATTGCACACAGTTGGTGTGACATTAGTAAAAGGTAGTGTGGCAATGATAACTATCAATTTTAATGAAATATGATTTGATATTAAGTTTGGATCCTTGGAAAATTCAAGTTTGTGGGATCCACACAAATCCCGAGGACCATCAAGTTTGGATCCTAGGAAATTCAAACTTTTGTGGGTAATACCTGTTGTCATCACCAAAGACGCCAGCGTTCATGGTTAGCTGGTCAATAATTTCAGCAGATTTGGGCTCCAAACTGGACGCTTTGGAGAACTGAAGCCCAAGCCCATCTCCCGATGGCACAAAGAACGCACCATTGACCATTACGTCCCCTTCGCTTCTCCAATTCCAATTACTCCATTCTTCCTTGTCCGCGTCCATACGACTTGTTACCTGCAATCCCACATCAAAAGCAATTTAGAACTTTGCTGTCCAACACTTGATAGCAAAGTTCCTAAAAATAAAACATGACAATCAATTTTGTAAAGAAGGGTCCAAAATGTAAATCACCTATAAATAAAATATTTGATAATATTTTATTAAAATATATATATATATATATTTTAATTTAATTTAAGTACGAGAGAGTCTTTGATAAATATCACATCGATGTTTTAATACAACAAAGAGAATGAAAGAAACAGAACCAGAACAATTGTGTATCGAAGTGCTCATTGTGGAGATTTCAAGTTATTGAAAATTAAAGTAAAACATCACCACTATAATAATATCTCGAACGTTGTTAGTGGTTAGAAAATTCTATAAGATAAAGGACGATGCCTCGTATGAGATTCTCCATTAAAACAACTATTGAAACTAGAGGACATTCTTTAAAGATTCTTAAGGATAATGAATCTCTAGAATTGTCGTCGACAATTTTCTCTCCACCTGACTAATTAGTCTTTCAATTTCAATATACAAGGTGTCATTACATTGGTTCATCGACTTATCACAAAATTTTCTTAGTAACAAATCTCTATTCATCAAAACGTAGTAGTCATAAACTTTTCTTTGAATAAGGGACTAGCCGATTTAATCAACGAATTAATGAATAGTTTTTTAATTAATCACAAGATAACGTAATATTTCTACCCTTCACCCTCAATAGTAGTGTTTTCAACATTCAAATCTCAAGACTTTTATGGAGGTTAAAGACAAAGGATTTTGGTAAGAAACCCATAACCATCATTTTTTATCTTGCTTAAGATTTTCCCAATTTTTCTACTAAAAATTTCCAAACTTTATCCAAATTGAACCTCATCGAATAATTATCAAATCGAAACTTTGTTATTATGATTAAAATTCGTTTGAGGTTAGAAAAGTCTTTTAAAAATTAGAATCGTTCTAAACTAAACACTATACTAATGTGACTATGTGTAAATAAGCATAGATTTTTTTCCTTGAGATACCAGAGAAAAAAAATTCATGATTCTCTACACACTGGTATTCAGTTCAGCCTTTCACTGTGTTGTCGTGGTAGTGTGCAGATAATAATAAATTTTGTCCTTGAGATATAAGGAAGTCGATTTAGAACCGCTCAATATTTTACTTCTATATCCACCATGACATGTGAAAATATCATGTGGATATGAAATATGTCCCACCAAGTTTTGAAAAAAATAAAAAATAGAAGACCCCATTCTTATACAATAAATAAGCAATAATTGAGAGTCGTGACAATCTGACTCCCCCCTCTGACATATGTCCCCAACGTAGATTATTTGCCTTGGGATACAAAAGAAAAAGATTTATGATTCTACATATCCCGAGGCAAATGATCTATGGGTCTGAGATGGGCATATGTTAGTGGGGGGTGTCAGAAAATCATTATTCTAATTGAGAATACCTCCTTGGCGTCGTCGTTCGAAGGCGCAAAATAGCGATTACCCTGACTATTAATAGTCGGGTTAGCACTTCCACCAACAGCATACTGTTTCCACTGTGTATAATCATTATTTACAACATGAAAATAACCAAATCGGCACCTTGGCATTCTCTCTACAAGATCTTGACCGAAATGGTTAAATGCTACGGTCACTTGCATCCCTCTATCAGCCTCAAACTTATCACTGTGCCCAAGCAACATAACTTTATCATGATGTGTAAAATAATTGTTTGATATTGTGATCCCTGTGGACCCTTCTGTGACATCAATCAGACCATCCCTGCAATCAGCTAAAGAACAATGGTCCACCCATATTTTACTAGAACCCATGATGGAGATACCATCACCGTCTGATTTCATGTGGCCCTTTGATGGATCACAATGGTGGACATGTATGTTATGTATGATAACATTGCTAACGTACTCCACTGTTATGCATCCATCACCAACTATGTGTACGTTAGCACCACGACCATCAATGGTTTTGAAACTCTTAACTACTAGTCTTTCTTTAAGCTTTATAAGCATGTTTGTTGAGAAAATAATCCAGAGTGGTTCGGGTTGGATCACTCCGTATCGTAACGTACCGGGTGTTGGGTTATCTGGATTACTATCTGAAGAATCGGTTACCACATAGAATTGACCACCCTTTCCACCAAATGCGTCCAGACCGAATCCAATCCCACAGTCGGCTAGCTTTTGTCGGTTAGATTGCCAATTTGGGTCACATCTCCAACAATCATCAATGGGGTTGCCTGTTAGACATGAAGATTGATCCTTCTCGTAAATCCCCAAAGTTTGCCTCCTTGAGACCGACACATTCACTCTCCTGTAAGAAAAATTGGAAAAGAAAAACAGAGCAACCCAGATAAAAAAAATTGAAAAACAGAGCAACCAATATTAAAAAAAAAAATGAAAAATAGAGAAAAACAGAGCAGCCCATTTGAAGAAACTAAAAGAAATGCAAAAACCCAGATGGGAATCACCTATGAAGTTCTTGAACAACTGATTCAGGGTTGGGATGTTGGTGGGGAAGAGTGAGATTCAACTGGGTTGCAGTGATAATGGAAGAAAATGAGCTTAATAAGTGAGAAATTAGGAGAATGTGAGACTTTAGAAGTATCATTGTTTGTTAGTAGGGATTTCTTCTGATTCAATGAACTTGGTAACATGCAATTTTGGGAAATGGGACCTCTTTATATACAATAATTACTTTAAGAAAGAAAATAATTTGGGGGCTCGTCGGATGCCTTCCTTGTTGGTGAGTTATTCTTGAAATCTTTTGATCCAGAAGGGAGGGTAAAAAATAAATAATTCCAAAAAGTGAGAGAGGGAGAGAGACAGACAGAGGCTTATGCGGGCATCTATTTGTAAACTAGTTTTGTTTTTTATGTCCCTTTGCGGTTTCTGATAATTAATGGAAACTCAGCTTTTTGTTTGGGGTTTCGTTTGGTGTGAAAGAGAAAGAGGTTTAAGTTTGAAATGCTTCTCCAAAATTATTTATACGGCTCTTTTTGGACATTTTTCTTCTTCTTTATGATAATTTATACTTTCCTGTAAAATGTGTGAATCGTTAAAATATAAACTAAAGTGTAATGATAAAAGTATTAGAAGGACATACATTGGAGTCATGGTAATCATTTTGTTAGATTATATTATTTTTATTTATTTATTTATTTTTTATTATTAGTAGATTGATAGATTTCCTATTTTCTATATTTTTTTATATATAGTTCAATTTTTATATAACATAATGATTGAGTCATTATAGGAATAAGAAATCCTAACTTTTCTTGATTCCCAAATGGTATTAGAGCGGGTGACCTCAGGGATGGGTAGGGTTAGTATCTCCAGCCCTGCGTGGAGGGGGAGAGTCGATTGTCTCTAGCCCTGACGTTGAGGGGGAGTGTTAGAATAGTCCCACATTGCCTGAGTACTATTGGGAGGTGCAATGTATAAAGTGGGAGCAACTTTCTCCTTGCAAACCGATTTTGTGAGGATGAGTTAGGCCCATAGGCTTTCACACATACGTCACATACACAAGAAAAAGATTTTATAATTTTATGTATCCCGAGACAAATGATCTATGATTCTATGATAGGAGAGTCTGAAAATCATTATTCAATGCATTATCATGAGTCGTGATAAATTGATGCTCTAAACTTGACGCTCTTGATGTGGGAGTGTAGAGAATCATAGATTTTTTTCTTCGAGATACATGAGAAAAAGAGTTATGATTCTATGCACTGCCACATCAGAAGAAGTACAACAAGCATCGATTATCACAGGATTGAACAAATTTAATCATAGGACTATGAACAAATTTGCTCACAACTCAACAATCGTTGGACATGTGGTGCAAATGACACCAAATAAAGAGAAATTTTCGCACATTCTCTGTTCACAAATTTCAATTTTAAGATATAAAATAGGTCATTGAGTCCCATGTAAATTACCAAATTGTTAATCTGATACCATAGGCTTCTAGATTTTATGAAAAAATTCATATTAAAATAAAAAAAATTCAAACTTGATCCAGGGAAGTATAAATGAACAGATGAAAAATAATTTTTTTTTTAAAATTTATAAAATTTTATCATATATCAATTATATTTTTGAATGACATAAAGTGATCTGATAAAAAAATTTCTTTTTTTCCATCATGTGTAAGAGAGAAATTTTCTCTTTTATTGCATATGTCATTTGCGCCGCATACGAAATGACTATTGGTTTGTAAGAAAAAAAACACTCTTTATCTTTGTCATGCAATCCCATCATAGATGAAAGGTTGAGATGTAAAGACATACAGTTAGGGATACATGACTTTCTTCGACACAATACTGACATGACGAGTGAGTTTTTACACACAGCCCATCAATTGTTTGACTTGTAGCGCAAATGACATGTGCTACAGAGAAAATTTATCTCTCCTACCTGCAAGTCCTTTACCCCCAAAAATTAATTTTAAGATTTTAAATCTTAAAATAGATCCTTGGACTCATGTGGATTGGCAATCTAACACCTAAACCTTCTAGATTTTATGAGAACCCTCGTCATAAATAAAAAAAAGGAGGCTTTTCGAGCATGACCCATGGAATTATTGAAGATGGACAATTAAGGAGCACCTAAATTTAAAAATAAATTTCAATAGTGAAAAATGACTCTTTTTATTTTATTTCAAAACTCATAGAATTTCGTTCTTTACGACCTCGTGGCATTAGATCATATTTTTAAATGTCACAAGATTTTCATTTTCTAGTGTAGGTTGGAGAGAAAATTTTTTCTATCTTATTACTTATGTCTTGTGCGTCACATTTAAAACGGTTGTGAGCAAAAAATCACTCTTGATGTGACAGTTTGTAGAGAAATATATATTTTTGATTAATGATTTTTGAACTCAACCAGACAGTTGAACTTAAAAACTCAATGACATGTCATGCAAAAAACTTTCGCTCGGTTTACACAATTGTACCATCAGAATATATAATTACAGATGGCAGGTTGGTTGTATATCTCGAGGGATAGAATCTACAGTTCTTTACCCATGTCATGTTGGTGAGTTTTGAGTCCCCTTGTCACGTTGAATTAAAAAATCAGCACTCTATATTTTTTCTCGATTCTTTACACCTTGCCACGTGAGCACAATGTGGAAGGAAGTCATTTCAGCATTTTCCTATTTATATTAGGAGGTACTAATGATTAGTATATTTAAGATAATAAGAATGATTTAGAGAAATTCTATTGCCATGCCAACTTTTAATAAGAGCACACTAACTCCCAGATATTAAGGAAGAGTTAGCATTCATCTTGGGTGCTCATAGTAAGATTTGGTGTGACAATAGAAGCTCTCATAATTTAACTTAATTAGGATCTTTTATTAATTTATTTTTATGTCTTATATAATGTAATCTCTATAAATACTCTATTAAAGTGACGTAATAACTGTCCAAGAATTACCAATATACTATAGTTTTCTTTTCTTTGAAGTGCCATTATTCTTGAGTTGAGCTAGCACGACTAACATAGTAAGATGTAAGGCTCTCGAGTCCGACATTGACGAGCATGTTGGCCAAATAACACTTCAACTTTCTAGAGGTCATGGGGATTAGATTAGATTAAAAAATATATAAAATCAAAACAAAGAAGCATTTTTGGCTTGATCCCAAGGTTTTAAAGTGGACAACGACAAAATGCCAAATTTAAAATTGAAATCTAACGATGATACATAATTTTTTCTATTTTCTTTTTTAAATTCTTAAAATTCATACTTATGAATGGTCCATTAGGAAACTTTCCTTAGCAAGGAAAACGATTTTTCCCTTCTTCTTAGTTGTTTTTGTGCCTTGTATTACATTAACACACAATTATATTTGTAGAATGGACTGTTAATTTCATAATTGATACGTTCTGACTGATTTTATTTATATATATATATATATATATATATATATATATATATATATATATATATATATATATATATATAGGGTCAGGTTCAAAGGACAACCATTTCAACACACATATAGACAACGTGTTTTGTCTTATATGGGCAAAAATGTTTGGAATGGACTGATTTTTTGTGAGGATGATCTCTGTGATGAGGAGATCATCCTTGCCAAAAATCAGCTCATTATAAAACTTCTAGACCGTCCAATTTTTGTTGAAAAATTATAGACCGTCCAATTTTTGTAAATCAATTTTGATGGGGTTACAAGTTTTGGAATGGGATGATTTTTTGCCAGGATGATCCCCTCATCACAGAGATCATCCTCACAAAAAATCAGTCCATTCCAAACATTTTTGCCCATATAAGACAAAACACGTTGTCTATATGTGTGTTGAAATGGTTGTCCTTTGAACCTGACCCATATATATATATATATGTAGGGAATACTAAAGTCCAAGACCTCACGCGACATTAACATTATCCATCATATTCTTTTTTTAATAATACTTTTATTCATTTTATTTTTTAATGAAAAAGACAAGTATATATTAATCTGACAGAATAAATTCAAGCGTTATGCATTTGTAACAAAACTTACTCATTTTAATATTTCTTCAATAAAAATTTAATTTTTCTTTGAGAAATTGAAATTGAAAGATTATAAACCTGATTGTAATGGAAGTGTCCCTCGACATGTAATTAAATCACATAAACTATTTGTCTTGTTCAATTTGTTTTTCTTTTCTTTCATTTATACATATTTTTTATTATCGTTATTTCTCGTACTTATTTTTCTACATTCTTCTTCCTCCACCATCCATTCCACCAATTGATTGACAAATGATCATGTTTGTGTAGGGTCGCACGATATGGTTGGGCAATGGTGAGATGGAACAATTGTAGAATGAAGTCTTGACACGCGGAATGGTGTTTTGGGAGTAAGGAAGAAAAGAGGATATTGGGTGTCCAAGGACATGGTGAGAGCAATGAAGAGGCGAGAGGGACTTGCAGAGAAGAAAAATGGTGGGAGGAAGAAAAGGAGAATGGATTTGTTGTTAACAAATGAAGGTGTAAAAAAAAAAAAAAAAATGTCAGGTGTTATAAAAGATATATAAAAGGTGGGGTTGTTTGCTAGACAATGTAGGATAAAAGATGGGCAAACATGATTGACAAGGACATGTTTCTGCAACACCTTTATAAACTAAATAAATGATTCAACCAAAAATTTATGAAATTGGTTGGATCCTAATTAAATCCTCATCGGACTATAAAAGCAACGAAGCAATAAAGAGAATAAAAAATACATGAAATATATAAGGATTTACGTGATTCAATAACGATGTCTACATCTAAGGGCAGAGCCAAGAAGGGACTAGTGGGGGCTATATCCCCCACTTAATTTTTTTGAAAAAAAAAATACAAAATCGATTATCAACCCCTACTCTTTAAATATTATAAATAATCTTGTATTTTTCTAATTGACGTTATGCAAAGCACCTAGTGCCACTCCACTCTTAAAAAAATTAGCCAAACAATTTCCTTACTAAGGGTCGTTGAGCTCAAATGGATTACGAATGCAATTCAACACCACAAACCCTCTAGATTTCATAGAAAAACTTATATTAAGAAGTAAAAAAAAAATCAAATTTTGTTTTAAATTTTAAGTTTGATCCAAGGTCTTGAAAATGGCGACTGAAATCCCACTAAACCTCTGAATTTAAAGTTAAAATTCAACATCGAAAATAAGTCTTTATCAACAAAAAAAAAAAAAAAATTCAAAGTTCGTCAACTTTTTTTTTCTTCTCTATATCCCTACGGTATCAGATCATGCTTTTGGTTGCCTCAAGGTGAGCTCAACAATACTTAGTAAGATTTTAGGTCAGTGACAAACCTAATATATGTATAGAAGAAAATCGAGTTTATTGGTCAACCATCGTAAGCAATTAACTCCCACCAACAAAAAATCTTGGTTCCACCCTTGTCTACGTCCTCAGACAAATCTAATATTTTTCACTAAGAGATCAAAGCAAAATAATACAAGAAAAACACAATGTTTTAATCCCAAACCCAAACCCTAGAATCCTTGTACATCCCTCTTCCTTTATCTCTTGAACCCTAGAAGAAGAAAACCTTTGTAGTTTTTACAATCTTAGAGATCTTTATTTATAAAATCAGAAGTTACTAAAAGGTGTCTATCTCCTCAAAAATAGAAATTCTAAGAAAAAAAAAATTAAAAGAAAATATTACATAATTCCCGTTTTAGTAATCCTAAAAAAGAAACAGAATGCAAGACAATTGCATAACACTAACCTAATTCGAGTTCATTATAATCCTTTGCAGGTGAAACCATGCTACAACTTCATGACAGCCTCAAATGTGCTTGGACCTGACGTATTGCCTCCATGGGCTCTAAGAGCTTGCTCTAAAATTAATCAAGAGATTGTGCAAATATACTTATTGTTGAAGTATTTTAAAAATTGAATGGGACCATTGGTGCGATCAGGTTCAACTAAATCATGTAATTAAATTGGTGAACTAGTTGATATTGTGAATCTTATTTTTCCATAAAAGTAAGTAAAGGTAAATTAAGAAATATAAATTTACATAAATATTGATTGAACCAGGATTCAACCACTGTGCCACTAATTTGATAAATCTTCAGCTCATCATTTGGTTTGGGGAAGCAGATCCTCTGTAGCTCAAGGTCCTTGTAGCACCCTGTAGCAAAGATCCAACAATTGAAAGAGCACCACATTAGTCATACACTTATATCCCCTCACTTAAAAGATTGGGTGTTCAGTAGCCGTTCATTTTCAAAGACATGAATTTGGAAGAAGAAAAAAAAATGATCTTTTTTAGATCAAATCTAAATCACGATTACAAGAAGAGGTTGAGATGTTTTTTTTTTTTTTTCAATATAACTCTCTCTCATCCTTTGGATTTGTGCTACAAGATGCTACAAGAACCGTGTGCTACAGAGGATCCTCGATTTGGCTTCTAAAACATTACATGTAACTTTGGAAGTCAATTAAAAGGCCTACTTTTTCTTTTTCTTTTTTTTTAGTCTTTTTTTTTTTAGTCTTTTACTGGTTGTGGGCTGGCGACTATTTTTATTTGGCTTGATGTAGAAAGGGTGAGAGTAGAGAAAATGTTTTCGATGACTTATAATATTTATGTTTAGTATTATATATACATTTAAGAGTAAATACAAAGACAACATTAATTTCTATCCCTGAAAATGTCTCTATAATTTTAAATTTCAAAATATACAATTTTAATTAAGTAGGTTAGGCCCAACATATGTGTGTGTTTCTTAAGCCTAAGATTGGCAATGGATTGGTTTGGTACTGGATCAATACTACTCTAATATCGATCCAAATTTTTTTAAACATGTACCTGATTCGATAGAATTAATGAATATATGAATCGAATCAGATCTGTTTCATTTCATCCTTAATCCGAAACTAATCCTAACACATGCCTTATTTTGAAATTATCAATGTTCAAAATATAAAATCATTCAAAAATTTAAAAAAATCCACTTTCCAATTCAAAAATATAGAGGGAAACCAAAAAGACTAAAGTATTTTATCTATATGTATTTATATGAAATTATGAATAATAAAAAATTATTAAAAGATGTTCGGATCAGAATTTTTTCAGAGTGCATTGTGGTACATCTGAATCTGATTCAAAATTGTTTATGATCTAAGATTTCAATCAGATTCTGATCTATTAAATGAAAAATAATACTTAAAAATGCTAAAAACAAAAATAGTCTACTATTTTCAAAAAAATCATCAATCATGATTATATATATAAACTAGGATTTTTTCAAAAATTTCATGATTTTTGGAAAAATCGTGATTTGATTGACAAGTATTAAAATCGTGATTTGTGTCACTATGCCTGACTCAGTGCACTTTTAGTCTATGATGCTAACTTGTGGTCTTGGCATTTCTCTTTTGTGATCTAATTAAATATGTTATTAAAGTAATACGGATCAAATCACTTGTATTTTACCTAAAAAGATGATAAAGTAATTAAGATTAAAAATAAAAAAATAAAAAAATAAAAACTTAAAAAGGGTATTTGGCTGAAGCGTGTAAATCAACTAAAATGTGTAGGATTTGTGCTTTTCGTGTGTTGGCCAAAATATTAAGGACTTTTAAAATTGCAATTTTCAGTAATAAAGGGTCGAAAGCTGCTTTTGTTGATATTTTAGGTACAAAATGAAGAATTAGGCGTGTATGATGGCTTGGACTCAAAAGTCAAATATTCTCCCCCACATTTACTATAAATGAATCCTTGATCAAGGTTTGATTTTTGATCTCTAAAGTCTTTGTGGTGGGGTCTTATAAATAGGAAAGAAGAGATGAAAAAGTCTCTTGGGTGTGGGGATAAATTAGAATAACATGTGTTGCTTCGAGATACGAGATAAGAAATCAGGATTTCAAATCCATACTTAGAGTCAAATGTTATATGTTAAGTTCATAATGATAAAGTCGGGGTTTGGGAATAATTTGGCAATAGAAAACTTCGAAAAAAGATAGATAAAGTTGGGAAAATTACGGATAAATTTTAAATATATATAACATATAAAAAGTGTAAAAAAAAATATGTACTTCATATACTAAATGATAAAATGAAATTAAAAAAAAAAAAACAAAACAAAACACATAATTTTTTATTTTTAAAAATTGTTGATTAATTGTGATTATTCAAAAGTTTCATGACTTTTTGAAAAAAATTGTGATTTAATCACGGCTTGTTCATAAAATCACAGATTTTTGTTATTATACTTAAGTTCAACGTCTTAATCTGATAGATTCAAAATCAGAACTTAGACAAACGATTTTTTGGTTGCATTCATTTGATCAATTCCTACGATTGCAATGGATATCTAAACCACTCTTGGCAATTATGGATGTATGTCATGGCAAGCACCACTGACATGATATGGGGCTAAAATCCAAGAGTAAAGGTCATGGATGATCATTTTGCTCCTAAAGTCAATAAAAAGGGAAAATAGGTAAAGAATTTGACAATCAAAGATTCTTCCTAATGTATTTTTTAATGACTTGGACATGGGATTGTTTTTGTAGGTACATTCTCAGTGCTCGAAGATAATTTTTTATGTTTTCAAATCATCATGATTCATTGTAAATTTACGAGTGCTATTGCACGAAGTTTGATAAAAAAAAGTACCTTTAATTTAGATTCATGTGTGGACAATTGAAGTCACCTCAAAGATGATGCACTTGCCTAAAAGTCACAACAAATGGAATTTCTTAGAGTAACTCCAATGCACTAGGGCTTGGGCTTTATATCATCTCCCAACTATCATTTTATATAGTTAAATCCCTTCGAAACTCAAATGCACTCAAGCTCTTATTCTCTAGTTTGAAATATTTTGGAGAGAGAGAAAGTGGGAGAGGCAAAAGAAGAGATTGAGTTTTTTTTTCTTTTCTCTCTCTCTCTCTCTATATATATATACACACACACACCTGTTGGCAATAAAAAATGATGACAGTTGAAAAATATTTTAATGTAGTTGAATTTCTAGAGAGTCATTTTAGCTAGTATGATTAGAGTGAAGATCCTTGAATAGGCAAACTCACTCTTCACAAGAAAATGTTTAGCAAATATGCCTATTTGCGTTGGAGTTGCTCTTAACAATATAACGTGTGTGCCTTTTATTTAAAATAGCATCTCAAATGTTAGACTTTAAATTAGAAGATAGATACCTTTACTCCACAAATTCTATGGGGTTTTTTTACTTAAATTATCAATGTGGGGGTATTTTTCAAAAATTTATGTGACTTCATATCAATGCCATTAGTAGTCTCTTATCTTTGACCATTTTTAAGAAGAGGAACAAGAATTAAGAAGAGGTGAAGACAACTCCAATTTTTCTTTTTAAAATATGGTTTAAAAATAAATTTATGTAAAGGAAAGTATAACATGTTTTTTATTTGGTAAAATAGATTATTACCATAAATGAGATATCCTCACCATATTAAACATTTTTAAAATGCAATATTTTAGGGGGTCTCAATAAATACCTATTTTTAACAAGAAATGAGAGTAAGCATAATTAAAAATAAAATAAAATTTATCAGAGAACTGAAACTGATAGGTATCCATGGATCGTAGTTCTTTTCAGTTCCGATTCCATTTATTTTAGAAATGAAATCGTCAAAAATCAAGATTGAGAAATATGGGGATTCTCGATTCTAGATATCTCAAGATTTGAATTAAAACCACCAAATTGTCATTTCTAAGGCACATGACACTAGAGTTTATATAAGAGTCGTGCTGAGGTGACACAAGGGTGACAAAAACTCACGGTGTCGTGCACATTATTGTAGATATTTTTCCGCGAGATACAAGTAAAAAACATCTACGGTTATGTGTGCGTCACTGCATCATTTTTGTCACCTTTGTGTCTCAGTTTTTGTCATTCCAACATTTTCCTTTATATGATAGAAATGATAACATGACTCCCTCACATGGCATACTCAATTGATTCCTTTGACATGACATGTGCAAGAATCGTAGATCTGTACTCCTCATGATTTACAATTGCAATATTTATAAAAAGTATAGTTGTGTATCCCAAAGAATATAGATCTACCATTATAGCACATATCATTTTATCAAGATTCTTTATACAATGTAAAGGAGCGTAACATAATTTATGAAGGCCCCACCATTGTCTAAGCATCTTATCTAAAGCAACATGGAAGGCTTGTTTGAGTGTGTATTGTCCCACAAAATTTTGCACTTTTATCCAACTAAGGGATGTAAAGGTCAAAAAGATGATTCGAGTGAGCGGTGGCTTTTTTAACCAAACCGGTCCCCCTCTCTTTTCTATTGACGAAAATACCCTTCTATCGTAAAAGTTTACCGTAATTTCAGATGGACAAAGAATTTGACAATCCTCCATTTATTTTCGGTTTTTAAAAACCGGATCGAGCTACTAGCATGGTTTGTAAACTTGGTATCTCGTCTCGTCTCGTTCAGCTCCAATACCGAGTCGTCTCGGACGAGTTTTCTAATACGTTTGAGACGTCTCGTCAGACAAATAAAAAAATTACACATGAGTCATAAAACTCGATCAAAAAAATGACTTTGTGAGTTGGTCTCGTTTAGCTCTGATACCGAGTTAACTCGGACGCTACGTCTCGATCTCGGACGAGTTTAAAAACCATGGCTACTAGTCAGACCGAATCAATATAGAAAAAATTACTTAAAGGACTCCGAAGGAGGGATTTCTTTCTAAATAATACCTAAGTTTTGGGTGTTGGCTTGATAGTCCATTCAATGGTCCCTCATTATTGTCGAGCTCACTAATTTATTATTTATTGTCGAGGTTAACATTTTTTTTTGTTGAACTCACAATTTTTTATTGTCAAGTTTGATATTTTTTATTATTGAATTCAACAATTTTTAAAAAATGTCGAGTTCAACAATAAAAATTGGTGTACTCGACACTGGTAAAATCCATATTTTTTTCATTTTCCGAGTTTTTTCGACTAAAACACATGAAAAGATCAACTAAAAACTTGACATAATAACTTTTCTAAATTATTTCAAACCTAAAGAACCATCCTTGATCGATTTTCATTGAAAAAATGAAGCAAAGATTTTAAAAAATCCTAATTTTTTACATGAGTCTTCAAATGCTTGAAAAAGACTTCTTCTTCCTTCTCAAATCTTTTACGTCGAAATGGAGGATCCGAAACTTGATTAGGATGCCAAAAACATATTATTTTTAATGAAACGATGAATTCAAATGGTTAGGGCACATTTGGGGAGTGAGGTTTAGGGACTAATTATAAAAAAAAGTTTTACTAACTGAACTATTAAGAGAAGCCCTAAAACTTAGAGACTAATTAATTAGAAAGAATTCCCTTTGCTAGGATCCTTTAAGTAATTTTCCCATCAATATAACTCGATTCTTAGTGAGAGCAAACATAAATAGTTTTAAAACTCAACTTGTATATCCACCACGTCTAGTCGAGTGAAGCCAATTACTTTTGAGTTGACATGGATAAGTCAATTCAAATATAGTAAATTTATAAATAATTTAAATCAATCTTTTTTGTTCTACATAAAATATCATAAACAACCGAAAAACTTGGTCGAGTTTTTAACATGATTCGGTGTATTTTTTAGTTGACTCGGATGAGTTTACGAGCTGACTTGAGTTTTGAAGTGTTGGCCTAGTTTCGACTCAACCGGACAAGTTTTAAAACTATGGGTTTAACAGTCCAAATGATTAACAGCCCAACCATGTTATGCACCTTAATATAAAGTAGATTTTTCTTGAACCAGCCCTCCATATTGAGGAGGAGCCTGAGTTTGATGGGAGAGATTGTCACTAGAGGTGTAAATTTTCTGTTCTCCTTAGCACAAAAGCTTAACGTCTCTCTTTGTAATATGTCTTATAAGCTAAGACTACATGAAGATCTTTTGGTGGACGTATATAGAAATAGCTAAGTTGGCAAGTAGGTTCGACTCATATCTAATATCTATACATCACTGATTAAACTTATCTTTGCATTGCAATATGTCAGGCGAAACTCTTACACTATGTTCGAGCAATTGGCATTATTCATGATGTGTAGGTTTATAATTACAAAAGGTGATGTGGATCAGTAAGAAACTTCCACGCGGCCATCACCGCATGGATGAGTTGAGTCAAGATAGACATGTGTTGACTCATCCATGCATAAGAATTGAAGTGACTGACAAGTGAATTATGTCAAGACCTCCACATGTCAATTCTTATGATTCCTAGAGAGGACTCGACTAGAGTGACATGTTGTTAGAAAATAACACTTGTTGAAGGTATTCTTGGCTGAGTAATCATACTTACAAAGGAAAAAGTGAGGAAACATTTGAAGAGATCAATTCAAATCATAACAGAAGATCTTCCAAGGTCTTAAGGATTTTAATTACCAGGAAGCGTAACATAATCAAATTAAAAATAGATTTTGATTAATACGTAAGTACAAAGGGTAAGATTACAAAGTTGCGTGATCAGAAAAGAGACAGAAACCAAGGAAAGATTAGAAGAATCTTTACAAGGAAGTTCACCAAAAGGGCACATGAAACCAATAATCTATAAATAAGGAAGCCAACACTCAGGTAAAAGACTTTTGACTCGTTCTCTATCTATATAATTCCCGATTTTTGCTATCTTGATCATCGGAGGGTCTTTGATTGAGAACCTCTTTTAATCTTTAGACTTTTTTGCATGAATCAAGAGGAAGATCTTCATCGAGATCGGAGTTTGAACATCTTATTACATTAATTCCAATTGCTAAGCGCTTTCAGGCAGAGTGGGTGGCACTCTAATTACTCCTCATCAAATAAAATGGTTATAATATCACCTTTGCAACACACAAAAAAATCACTTTAAAATCCCAATTAATCCTCACCAAAATAAAAGGTTAGACACATATAGGTTGAAATAATTCAAAAACTCCTTAGTTAGGCCCATTGGGGGCCAAGCTGAAAAGATGCTAAGTCTACCAAATTATGTGGGCCTAAAACAGGCCCAAACTCTCCTTAAAATTTTATTTTTTACCAAATTAGTATTTCACTTTCACCATAAGGGAAGCTGTTGTTGTCAAAAATTCAAAAAATACATGAGGACGAAATGATAATTTTAATTTGTTGGAAATTTGGAAATTGTAAATAAGAGTCAGAAAGGGTTTTCTTTTTCACTATAAATCGAATTTAATAAATGGGTGCCTTTACTTATTTGGTTGAACCATAAATTTTAACTCCAAATTTTGATGGAAAATGAAATTTCAAAACTTTCTCCTCTGTTTTAGTCTCATATTTTTCTCTTTTATGGTATATATGATTGCGCATGAAAATTAAGGGAAAATCGTTTTCCCTGGCAAATGCAATTTTCAAGTGTATTATTTTGTGTTATCCATGAGAAACATTTTCGTGGTCAAAGAGATTTTCGATCCTGGGTAGGAAAATGTTTTCCAACCTCCTAATATAATTCCCTCACAATTATCCGTACCACAAAAATAAAACAAATTCTCTTTTAGACATTTTCCTAAGTGCAATCAAACGATGAAATTCGGTTTCTCAAAAGAATTCACTTTCACATGTCATTTTTCCAAGAAATTCATTTTTCTGTTGATAATTAATTTTCCACAATCATAGGTACCCTCAAATTTATTATGGGCCTACGGAAAGCCCATCAAACTCTTTTTTTTTTTTTTTGCCTTTCTTTCTTTATGTTTTTTTATAGTATTACTAGGACTGTTTAGGGAATCGAGGTGGGCTAAAGATTTTTTCAAGCCAGCCAGGCCCATAAAGAGGCCTGAATCCATTCAAGGATTGTCTGGACCATGGTTTCAAAACTCGGTTTGACATCTCGTTTCATTTATGAGACCGAGTTGTCTCAGACGAGATATACCATTTAACTTGGTTAACAATGACTTATTCATAAATATTTATATAAAAATAATTATAATTTGTTTAGAGAATAAATTAGATTAGGAGATGTTTAGTTATAAAATCATATTTTATATAAGATAATATGAATTTAAATTCTTATAAAATAATTTATTTTAAATAAAATATACAAAATGTCGGTTGACTCAGCCGAGTTTTACTGATTCGGACAAGCTTCATTTTCAAAATCTCGTCCTATTGCTCTTGTGAGATATGGCACAGTTGAGATGCCATGTGTATCTGTACCGTTCATGGAGGAGACCGAGATGTCTCGGACAAGATTTGAAACCATGGTCCCGACCTAAACATTTTTATTTGGTCTGGTCGGCCCAACCACTAGATGGGCCAGTTGGGTTAGGATTTTGAGGCGGCAATATCTTCTTTTTAATATTTATATTATAAAAAGAATAACGTTGAAGTAACCTCAAGATTGTACCTTATATCTCACTGTCCTAACGTCGAATTGAATAGGAATCATAGATGATTTTCATCGAGATACAAGTGAAAAAGTGTCTATGGTTCCTACACACTTTCACGTCAAGAAAGTGTGATATTAGGTACAATCGTGAGGTCACTCCAGAACAACTCGAATAAAAAAATGAACCTATCAAAAGATCCATCACATGAAAATATCTCCCCTATGAAACTTATGACTCTAAATTACGAAGTGTCGCACTCTCTAAGCCGACAAAAATTATAAATATTTGGCCAAACTCCTTGTGTTCTTATTCATGAAAAATCAACATCATTGACATCTTTTAACTTTGGGCCGTCCAATATTTTTCGTCAACATCATGGTTTCAAAATCAAGTATCTCGTTTCATTTCCCAATTGATTCATTCAAGTTAAATTTGTCCGATATTTTCTATACATCGAACGATCTCTATTTTTATCTCAAATGATTCGATGTGATGGATAACTCACATTGACTATATTGCATATTCTACTTCAAAGTCAGGATAAGTAGTCCGAATCATCTCAATGTCGACAAATTTTATAACATGTCTATAATATGGATCCAATAATAAACTCTACCTATAGTTTACGACGATTTAATAGTTTAAAAGGACTTGAAAAGAAGAGAATAATTTTGGTCTTACTTTGTGGCTATGACCTTATGGTGATGGTACCTCCATAGAGAAAAAAAGCCAAAAAAAAAAAAAAAAAAAACATTTTTGAATCTATCAAATACCATGAAGTTGATATACATCTCACATGCATTTATTTATACATTATCATATGATGTGTAGTGTCGGGAAAAGGGGTCTTACAATTACTTCTTTTGTCTTCTATTTTCTATTTCGTGAGTTGAAAATGAGTTATTTACATTTCCGGCTCATTGTTCATTTTATTTATCAAAATGTGAACGATCACGTTTTTGTTAAAAAGAAATTAGGACAAAGTGACTATTTCAATTGTTTAAAGTGGCAATCTCACGGGTTTAAAGTGAAATTGTCACTTCAAACCTACTAAATAGTTATGTTAAAAACTTCTGAATTTGTTATCGTTCATGTTTTGATAACTAAATGAATAGTGGGCCGGAATTATTAAAATTTGTCAAAAGTTGATCACTTTTTTGGTAGATATCTCTTTATTTAATCTAATTAAAAACAAATATTGGGGACAGGGACTCCATTTTACAAAGGAATTCTAAGCCTATGTGTTTCAGAGTTGTTAATAAGAAATATAAATTAACTCGATTTATTATTTTCAAACGATATGGATCAGAAAGCATTAATGTTTCTAAGTTAGACTGTGAGTTGGTCTTTAGCAATCTTGTCTCTGTTTTATTTCAAGATGTCTGTGGTGTCCTGTTTCTTCGGTTGTAACTAATCTAGGTCTACCTTAATCCTGTTGACTTTAAATATAAAAAAAAATTATTTGATTTTTGGAGTATAGGATGGCCAAAGATTAATGGGTCAAACCCTAAAGAAGGTGAAATTGAACATTATCTATGGGAAAACCTTCCCTTACAAATGTAGTAAGATTTTGAACCTCACTAATGGTCGTTTTGTTCAAATGGTAACCCACATCAGCCCTCTAAGTTTCAACGAAAAACTTATATATAAAAAATAAAATAAAAAAATCTAATTGTTGTTTCAACTTGGTAATTATTTATACTACTAAAATTATATGTTAATGATTTGTTTAAAAAAGCAATTGAAATTTATCTTCTTTACAAGTAATAAATTATTAGAAAATCTTTTAGCTCCGATGCATAGTTTATGTGATAAAGTGAAGAGTTTTATATAACATGTATTAATTTTAAAATAAAAAGAAAATCTTGAATCATCTATAATATAAAAAAGAAATGACAAAATAATTTCTAGGTATCCACGAGTACCCATCGTATAGAACCTAACGGTTTCGATTCCATTTTAGACCTGACTCTAATTAGTTCCAATAAAAAGAGAATCAGAACCAAAGTTTTTTATTCCAATTTGATTTGGGTTTGATTTTGGTTAAATGAGTACATATTGACCCTTACATTAGATAATCATTTCATAAATAAAATAAAATAAAAATTACAAAATTACATATATGATTTTTCTCATAATATTTCCCATCATAGAACCGTAAATCATTTTCCTCAAGATATGCATAATCATACATATTTTCTTCTATATCCTGAGGCAAATGATCTACGGTTCTATGATGGGGGTGAGTGTCAAAGGGGACGGGGAGGGGGTGTCATATTATCACGACTCTTAAAAAATACGTCTGATTCAGTGACTTTTGCAAAATATTCTGTCATTTTCGCAAAGCACCATGAAATGAATAAAATTGTGAAAATCCAAAATTAGATTTCGTCTCTTGATAATTTGATGATCACAAAAGGGTTTAAATAGAAATTAAGGGAAGAGATCTTGCATTGATAAATCTTCTATGACATTATCTTAACCTTAAACTAATACAATCCAATCCTTATTTTTGGAATATCTTAACATCCCATTAGACTTTATTATAGTACATCATATCTAACTATTCCAATATAATAACTTCTAAGTTAATCAGAGTCATTTTTTCCCCCTTGGATGGTCTTCAAGATACGCATCATGTAAATCCAATGGAATTGTACTAGCATAGTCACAAGGTTAGAATACAGGTTTAAATTGGCAAGAGAAAACTTATAAAAAAAAAAAATAATAACCGTTAAAAATGAGAAAAAATAACAAAATAAAATATATAAAAACATATTATTAAGGATTTTGAAAAAAAACATATATATATATATATATAATGAAAATTCATAAAATCAAGGTATTATCATCAAATCCCATATTTTTTACATTTATGAATTATCAAATTCTATTATGTATCAAATCCCACATTTAAATTTTAGTCTCTGAAGAAAAGAAAAAAAGGAAAAGTCGGATAGAAACGACGACTTTTATTACATATGAAAAAGACGCGTTTTTTTTACTATTGTAAACGTCAGAGATGCAATTACCGTTCTAAACACATGTTTTTCGAAAAATCACCGATTTTTGTTACTATACTTACTAGTAATTTAGACTTTGGTACATTTTTGGTAAGAAGAATGTTACGGCTCTTTGAGTCGTGCTAGAGTGACTTCATCGGGGTATACCTTGACGTGGTGACATACACATATCCGTAGATGCATTTTACTCGTATCTCGAAAAAATGCATTTATAAAAATGCACGTCACTACGTCAAGATGTCCCCCCGTGTATCCCACGCCGAGGTCGAGGTCACTTCAGCATTAATCCATCTCTTTTGGTAAAGGTTTTAAAGAGAGAGAGAGAGACTACGTCCTACCTAATTACACCATAAAGGATGGCCCAGTACATGATCAAAGACGACGACAGAAACTTTACAATTTTCAACTAATGCAGCTCCTCTTTTGATGTAGATATATATTGGCCTCTCTATCTATTATAATGACTGATAGAAAACTATGTCTTGTCTATGCTCCCCATTAAAGTAGGACCCACTAAAATGTAAAACTAAAGGTTTGGATTTATTCCTTACTTGTGGGCCCACTTGTACGCCTTGAAGGGGTGTGTGTATATCTATGTAAAAATGTCCATATCCTATGTAATGATTCTTCATGTTTTTATCACTTAAATTGTAAGATGAGTGATTGTTAAGATGAGAGATTGTTATCTTCATCAGATATTTGGTTTCATCCTCTATATAATGGTACTCTGTAAGTCAAGTTGATGGGTGATTTTTTATAGAAAAAATTACTTAAATGACCTTGACGAAGGGATTTGTTTCTATTTAATCCATGAGGTTTAGGGTTTTTCTTAATAATTTATTTAGTAAATTTTTTTTTTATCTCTAATCGGTCCTTGAACCCCATTCTACGCATCTGGTACGATTTAAATGTCGAAATTGTACTCCCCATTTGAATTTATCATTTTCGTTAAAAAAAATTTTGGATTTCTGATATCTTAATCGAGATTTGGAGACTCAATTCTGATAGAAATGATTTGAGAAGGAAGAAGAAGTCATTTTCAAAGTATTTTGAAGATATATATAAAAAGTTAAGATTTTTTTAGATGAAAATTGATCAATGATGATTCTTTTAGTTTGAAATTATCTACACAAGTTGATATATCAAGTTTTTAGTCGATCTTTTCATGTATTTTAGTTGAAAAAAAAATTAAAAAACGAAAATGAGTGAGTTTTACCGGTGTCAAGCTCACAACTTTTTATTTTTGAGTAACATTTTTACTGTCGAGTTTGAAATTTTTATAAAAATTATCAAACTCATTCGACAATAAATAAAATTGGTGAGATTAACAATAAATAAAAATGGGTGAGCTCAACACTATATACAAAAATTTGAAACTCAATATCGTTCTTCAATTTTTATTATAAATTATCGAAATAAATAAAAAAAATACATCTAACCGTTCACTAACTAGAAATATATAATTTTCATTTGTCATTCAGGAATGAAAATGATATATTTCAATTACTGACATTTGAACTCTTGAAAGAAAAACTTTAAAGCATGAAAAAGAAATATTACCGAAGCCAACCGAAATAAGTTGACTAAACCTGTTTGAATTAATTCGGTCAGGTCAAAATAGTCTGGTTTTTTTTACTCTTGAACCTCGTGGTTTTGAAACCTTGTTCTTGAATATTAGGTTTCATGAACATAGATCGATTAGACTTTTACACTCCTAGATGTATAGAATCCTTTCTCTTCTGTTAAAAATAGAATGAAAATTTTATCCCTTTTTTTTTCTTCTTAAAATTAAAGCAACTAGAGTTTAGACCTTATATATTCAGCCTTCAATTGAATAAAAATTAAAATAAAATACAATTAACAGAAAATATTTTCCTTAAAATTATTTCTTTAGAAAATACTTTCAATTATTGGTGGCAAACTAAAAATAATAATTCCAAAAGGGTTTCTTACATTTTCTTTTTCAATGGGAGTGAACTCAAAATATATGTCCATTGAAAGTTCTTTTTGATAACGAGTGTGTTTGTTTCTCGCGAGTGGCCCCGACGAAATATTGCTCATATTGGGTATCGAACACACAACCTAAAGACTCTCACCGCCAATTGGATTCAAGATTGCCATTGAGATGCCCATATAACTATTGACATTTTATTTTCAGGAAATGCAAACCAAACATGACTTTGTTTTCTCGAAAAAGCAATTCCTAAACACTTGTACCAAATAACAATTTGGTAAAAGTGCTTCCATCAAAGTACTTTTTAAACGTTCCCAAAGAAGGATAATCTGAAGCTAATTCTAACAGAATCTGAAGATTCTTACCATATTACCATGGTGAGTTTTGAAATGGTCAAAGGGAAGCTGCATTTCTTTTTTTCCTTTTTGAACTTTCTCCTTCAAAAGGGTCCCTCGAACCCTACCATTACTTTTCTTTTACGCCGAATTTTGGGGGGAAAATTCATTTCCTTGAAAGGTTGTTAAAGGTGTGCCCTAAGGGCACACCTTAAAGTGCAATAAATACACTTTGGAAATTGTTATCCTAGGGTATTTTGGTATATATATATATATATTTAGTTGTGCTGCGGTAACACAAATGGAGTCACAAAGGTGACAAAATGATGTGGCGTCAGGCACATTACTGTAGATGCTTTTTCTCGAGATATGAGTAAAAAGTATATACGATTATGTGTGCGCTACCACATCATTTTTTTCACCTGTGTCTCCGTTTGTGACATTCCAACGTTTTTCTTTTTTTAAGGGCTTTTTTTTTATACAAAATCCAATTTTCAAAGTATATTTATTACACTTTAGGGCACACATTAACAAGACCCATATTTGAAATACCCATGTTTTCAAACTAATGACATGCCCCTTATAGACTAATGTACAATGATATAAATGCCTTCATCTTCAAACTCTAGAAACAAAATTAATCTTTGATTTTTCAATTAAAAATCTGTGAACTACCAAAAATACATGGACTTCAAGTGCTTCAATCTTTCTTGTAGAAAATACCTTCATCTTTCTATTCAAAATTTTATTCCTTATACTTTTTCAAAGTTCAATCTCAGTAATAATAGATAAAATCTTGAGGTTAAAGATGAGGGTAAAAAAATTTACCCAAAATATTAAAGATGACTGGTTTTGGAAACATAACAAAATCAAAGGCGTTTACGTCATTTCTTCTTAGTTTATTAGGGAAGGCCAAGGTTTCCAGAGCATGTCATGAGTCATGACTTTAAAATCAGGGCATGGTTTCAAAACTCGTCTGAGACCGAAACGTATTGCCCGAGTTGTTTCAATATCAGGCATTGGCGAGACAAACGAACAAGTCAATGCATCGGATGAGATTTAAAAACCCACGTTCATTTTTCTAATTTTTGAACGAGACGTCTCAAACATATTGGAAAACTCATCCGAGATGACTCAATATCTTACATGGACGAGGATGAGATGTGAAACTGAGTTTAAAAACCATGAATTAGGGGTATCTCAAATGTGGGTCCCGTTCAACAACAAACATTTTTCAAAACATGGGTTAGAGATTTTGGAATGGGCTGATTTTTGGTGAGGATGATCTCTACGGTGAGGAGATCATCCTCACCAAAAATCAGCCCATTCCAAAAGTTCTAGCGCCAGTTTACAAGTTGAAAAATCGTGGACCGTCCATTTTTTGTAAATCATTTTTGATGGGGTTAGAAGTTTTGAAATGGGCTGATTTTTGGTGATGATGATCTCCTCACCGTAGAGATCATCCTCACCAAAAATCAGCCCATTCCAAAACATCTAACCCATGTTTTGAAAAATGTTTTGCCAAAATGTTTGTTGCTGAACATTTCCCCTCAAATATACACTAAAGAATAAAGATTTTCCGATGCCCCCTCTGACATACGCCCCTATCACAGATCCATAGATCATTTGCCTCGGGATACATAGAACCATAAATCTTTTTTTTGTGTATCCCAAGGCAAATGATCTACGATTCTATGATTGGGGACATCAGATTATCACAACTCTTCACCAAAAGGTGGATCGATACATCTAAATCACCCAAAAAATTAGCACCGAGATCAAATAATTAAAATACCTCCAATCTCACCAATCAATGCTGCAGAAGAAAATTCTATTGATCGGATGGTTCTGATGTTTCAATCAAATTATTCCACAGATGGGATTCATCCAATAAGAAATTCATATACACTCAATTCCAAGGACAAAAGAACTCATTGTAAGATTCCTTAACAAATAAAAATAAAAGCTCTCTCCAATTTTATATTTAAAAAGATGAGATCACCCACTACACCATCCACTAAAAATGATAAAAAAACAATGGAATCATATTGGAGGGTCTCCAAGATTTGTGATTTGCGAATCTTGAGACACCATCAAGAATCTAGTGATGATGGTACTAGGATGTTGCAAACACCATTAGTATAATCTAATCCCATATAATAATGTTGTGGAAGGAATGCTTTTTCTGATTATTTTATTAATATTTTTAAGGGTCTCGCTCCTCATTTTAGTCAATATTAGAGATACCCCATGTTTTCAAACTAAGGACATGCCCCCTCTTGACCTTGGTATTCTCTGAGAGACTAACATAAATGACGTAAAACGCCTAAAACCCATTAACCTCTAAAGTGAACTATTTTTAACCTATTCTACCTTGTCTAAAATGTCTTCTACAAAACACTTGAAGGAGATAAAATCATAATATTCGTAAATCATTTCTAACCTATTGTAGAAACAAGACTTAAAATTCTATCCTTATACTTCTCCAAAAGTCCATTTAAATGTAGAAACGAGACTTGAAAAAAATAACTTTACTATAGATTTGACAATAACTAGAGGTTGAAGAAGAGGGTGTTCATGTCCATGTCTTCAAGAAGACCTAGGTCAAGGGAGGAATGTCATCAGTTTGAAACATAATTGGGGTATCTCTAGTATTGACCAAAAAGTAGAAGGGCGTATCTAAATAAAATCACTATAATATTAATTACATTTTATTAGACCAACTTCACAAATACACAAGAGTGACTTTTCTAAGGTCCAAAGAACATCTTCCCCTCTCAACCCTTCATTGGACACTAAAATTTTCCTTAAAGAAAGAAGAGAGAGACAGAGAGGTAGAAGTGAATTTAACTCCCGCTTTTAGAGGCCTATTCACATTGCCACCTTCACACTAGGGAAAGTCGCATAGTACCATAGTATGTAGAGAGATGTGGATTGAGGGTTTGGCCTTTTGTGTTTTGTCCAACCTATTAAAAAACAAAAAAGTTAAAGTGAAAAAAAAGGAAGATAAAGCAAGAAGAGAGAACACAAACAACTAACTAGCAGTCCTTATAATAAGTTACTAACCTAACCAACCAACCCCTAACCTCTCTCTCTTTCTCTCTCTCTTAGTGATCAGTAGTGACTTGAGCCAATTATAAGAGCATGGACAACCAAAGAAATCTTCACAGTTGGGCTTACTACTACCAAGGGAAGGTAACAAGGAAAAAAACTTCATTTTATGCTTTTTTGTCGTTGTTTTTGAGTAATGGGTGTTGTTTTATTGTAAGTAAAGATCTTTTTTCTCAATGGGTTTTGTTTGTTACAGAGTATGGATGAGCTGAAGTACTCTCTCTTGTATACAACTTTGGAGCTAGAAACAACAAGGATAGCAGCTCAAGAGGAGATAAGGAGGAGAGAAGATCAAGTGATTCATCTCAAAGACATGTTGGACAGAGTCATAAGGGAGAGGGATGAAGCACAAAACAAATGCCAAAAACTACTTATGGACAAGCACTTATTACTACTCCAACATCACCAACCTCAACAAAGACAAACCACTCTTATCTCTGGGATTTCTAGTAGCATTGAAGATGAACCCATAAGAGGAGACTCCAACACTGGCCTATCTTCCTCAGATTGTGAAGAAAGCATTGTATCATCTCCTGTTGTTGACCCAATTCCACTAATACCCCCACCAACATCCCCACCAACACTACAAATAGCCTTAGAAAAGCCATTACCAGAGAAAGGTAAGTTTTTACAAGCTGTGATGAATGCAGGGCCACTCCTTCAAACCCTTCTCTTGGCTGGACCCTTACCTCAGTGGCAACACCCACCACCCCCACTTGAGTCTTATGAGATCCCACCAGTTATCATCCCTTCTCCTTCTCCATCCCCACCTCATATCTTGCACCAAGTCTCCACTACTATCAACATTAAAGGTAGCTTTAACAAGAGAAAGAGACCTTTAATGGTCTAATAACATCATTTGACAACTACAATTCTACAACATTCCTCTTATAATATTATATACTATATAGTTATCTAATACTATTAATCTAGGCCATTAATGCATCTATCAAGCATTTTGTACAGTATGTTTATCTTAGGAGGAATGAGCTTTTGCTTGTATGAGGATAAGATTCTCTTTTTTCAGTTTTTCTCTTTAGTAGTGTGAAATGGGGTTATGATGAGCTCTCCATTTTATTTTATTTTTGGATGAACTTGTAAAGATTGTTGTATTAATGGTGTGTTTGTGATTTACATCAAAGTGTTTGTTGAAAGGTATGGAGTTAGTGGTGGGGTTTAGACGTGAGGGGTGGGTGTGTGTATCCAACAACTAGAACCCTAGTCGGTCATAGTGGGTCCCACAAATCTGAAACAAAGATCACCACTAGAACTACTACTGATACCATGGCGAATCAATTCAGGTCTAATCTTGGGATTCTTGTTTTCTTTCTTTATTTAAATAAATAAAAACCTAATAACAATAATTGTAAAGATGCAAGACTTAATCATAGAGCCTCCCATGTATACTACAATTATAGGCCTACCTACCAAACGAAGCAATAGTAAGGGATTATTTTAAGGAGAGGTAGCTTTATGGATAGGGACCCTTGACCATAACCCATGAAAGTGCAGAGTTTCTACCCAATGCAGTAAAAACTGAAAACAACTCTGGCTTTAATTTAACTTATTCCTTAAAAAGTTGAAATCAATGAACAATTTTCCGCTTAAAGATCATTTGAACAAGTCCAACAGGGATATCCATATAGAATAGCTGACTAGCCGTAATGAATGGGCATTCCATTATGAAAAGTCATTTTGGACATTCAAGGGGTAAACACTCCAACCATGCTTATCCTAAATGACTCTCCATAAATATTTTAATGTGTTTTTTTTTTCAAATTCTACCCAAAATTCAAGTATAGAGATTCTAAATCTCCACACTCCAAAATGCGGTAGGAGTTGCAGAGTGTGTTGAAGATCTTTCAAAGGGCTCTAAATCTCCAAAACGATAGTTGGGAGGGGATGCAAAGTTTGTTGGAATTTCTCTTAGACAACAAGAATTTACCCTAAATTGACTATCAAAAGAAGTTTGGGCCTTATTAGAGCATAGATTATAACCCATTGTATTACGGTGTAGAGCGAAGTACCAAATCATGTAGTTATGGTAGTTATGAGGTTAAGTGACTACTTGTACATATCATTTCTTTATTCAAAGGAATTTCACACACAGACCAAAATCATCCTTGCTCATATTGAAGTCTATCATAATCGGTTCACTCAATCAGGTCTCTAGAGCATTTGATTGGATTGATCAATTTGATTCTCTCTTCACAGTGATTAGAAATGTCGAGTAAAAAAGCAAAAGAATCTTGAACAAAGGAGGAGAAACTTGATGGGGAAGTAAAGAAGGTAGTGAAATATGTGTAGTAGAAGCGAGGATCATGAACAGTCGGATTGCATGATCAGAGCTGGCCATAGCATGAAAGACTTTCAATTTAACCGAATAACAAAGAGAGACTTGATCTCCTATGAGATTACATTAAATAGAGTAGTATATGAAAATGATGGGTCACGATCTGTACTCTGAAGAGAGCCGAACATTTTTTTCAGTGTATGGGTTAGAAGTTTCGGAATGAGCTGGTTTACAAAAATCGGATGGCCCACCATTTTGAAACTTCTAACCCATGTTTTGAAAAATATTTGGCTCTCTTTAGGGCCCCCAAACGCTTCCCATATCTATATACACAAACAAAACACAATTGATCTAAAGGTGCAGAGTTTGAGGTGTCCATCGTGGCTCCTGGCATGGAGATCACAAATAAAAAGGTCAAAACATGGGATCAACATTTACAATCAAATTAATTTTTTTTCCCACCTCGCAAACTGGTTGCAAGCAATTGATGTAACACAATATCTCTAGTAACACCTAGTATCCTTACATTTCTCTCTTCATCTGCTTCTAATACTTCGGCCAAAACCATGGGTTTGATTTAGGGTCGTGAGCCTGTGATTGGACAAATGGTATAAATGGGACATCGATGGACCGTATTAAAGAGCATGCTCACCTACTACGAATGCAAATCCCCTTGATTAACTAACAGACGTGAGGTTGGGATATGTAACTATGTAATAAAACCAAACAAGCATGAACGAAACCAATTGTGGTATTTTACCCGCATAAGTATTATTGTGGGCATGGCTGAGGCCACAAAGTTGATGGAATCATGTTTCCCTCGATTATCTTCATCTTTGCCTGTGTAAGGTTCGTCTTTCATATCGATTGATCAGACCAGACCAGACTGAAATCTGATCCAATATGCAACTTTGACTGCATCAACATGTCAGATGCATTTTAGGAAGCACAAAAGGAATGAGCAAATCAATGTCCAACAACAACAAAGCTTTACCCCAAAGATATGGGGTCAGCTAAACGAATCATGTTCCTCCGTCCCATTGTCCATAATCAAGTTTTCTGTTATCAAGAGAGTTCAAAATGAGAATGAGTTCATATAGGCGACAAGAAGTCTTTTGATATGATTCATTTTCTTGTCTTGACAATCATTTCCAGATTCTCATTAAACTAAAAAAAATAAAGGTAAATAAATAACACATGAGAAAAAATTGTAATAATACCATAATTGTGATTCTATAATCAAGACTTGAGAACTGGGCTACAGATGAATTGAATGAAACTTGAGTAAATAAAAGTGACGATGAAACTATTCATAATTGTAACATTTTTTATTAGAATGGTACGAAACATTGTTAAAAGAGAACACAAAAACTACAAAATGCCAAAGTGTGTAGAAACACAAAATTACAATAACCAGAACAAATATAGTGTTTGATTGCTAATAAACAAGTTGGTATGTGAGTGAATTAGGCACATTTTCTGCCTCCAATGGACGTAAAAATGTGTCACCAAACCCATATCTATATCCAAAATATCAAGCCAACTCCAATATTCATAATTTATCAAATCTAAAAGCACAAGAAATCACCTTATAGAATCCAACCAAAGAATGACGAAGGGAAGAACTAACATTTGGAGTTGATCAGATGCTACCAGATCGTTTCCATTTCTCAGCAGAGCTAGATTATATAAGAAACTCCATCACCTTAAGCTCCACACCTCCAATCGAAGTAAATTTCCACTCACACTCTAAAACATATTTATATGAACTTTAAAATACATATACCAGAAATAGTTTACAATAGCAACAAAACAATGAACCTACACGTAAAATATCGTTCTCAGTTCCTCAACAACCAAAACATTTGAAGAAACAAAGTTGCAAATCATTCTCACAAAATGATAGTGAACGAGAAGATGGTCAAAGTACCATTTTTTTCCCTACAATTTACAAAGAATACAACTGCAGGCTTGACATGTAGGCAGTAAAGATGACTTGAGGAGCCCAGCATCCCATTCAACTATAACTCTCTAGCATTCCAGAAGATTCTTGTGGTGAAAGAGAATAAAATCATCAAGAGAGGGTCTCGCGGAACCCCCAAGACAAGAATAATAAAAGAAACTTCTACAAAAACCATTGAGTAAAATCTTGACCGAGTTCTCCACTTCACAAAATCCATCTCTCCCCAAAATTTATTCCAAAAACAAGTTAACATTGTTGAAAGCTTATTTCATATCCAATACGCAATAATCCTCAGAGTATCAGCCTTAAACCTAGCATCCAAGAACTTATGACCAATTAGAGGACCATCCAACAAGCCCTCTCATATTCTCTTGGCTACATCTATCAGTTTTCCTTCCCCACACTAAGAAGCACATAGCAACAATACATGTCCCCAAAAAATTCAAATCTCTTGTATTGGCATGTTATATGTTTGAATGAAATTCCTTTGTGGTTGGTGTTGGGAAGATTTGATCCCAAGATATTTTTTCCGTTTCATCTATCTTCTGTTGGTTTAGAATGAGTGTTGTGTATCTCTTTAGTCCCATATCGAATAAATAGAAAATTGAGAACCTCCTTATACGTTCTCTTTCGTTCCCTCCTTGTTAGAAGCATTCAAGAGAATTTCCAAAATGTCAAACGCAAGCACACATGCCACGCCGAAGCCGAGCCAAGTCGAGTCTGGTCGGGTCAAGCACAAGCCACGGGGCCGTGGGCCCAATTGGACTTTTTGAGCCCAAGGCTATGGGCTTCTCAAGCTATCTTCTTATACAAAAAATTATTTATTTTTCCTTCTCTACCCATGTTGATTCCTCCAAGAGAACATTATAATGGTCTATTGATCTAACTAACTGAGTGCAGGGCTTTAGGGGATTCCCTAACGTGCCTTACACGTGTCCCCTAATCTCACCACATTGAGAGAGTCTTTCAATCCCTTCTTTGAGTAGAACTCCTCTATAAATAGAGATCGAATGGAACTAGAAAAGGCACCTCTCTCACAATTTCTTATGCTTTCTTTCTTTTTCTGATCTCAATATTCATCTATAATATTTCTGTTTTCTTTACATATCTAGAGTACGACCTGAGAGTTCTAAACCTCTGTTATTGTACTAATAGTTGAGATAGTCCATTGAATCCTGGAGGGAAGATCGCAATAAACCTGGAAGCACGTGTGGCGGGACGATATTTTCCTTTAGATTGTTAGAAAAACTGAAGGTGGTTGGCACTAATTAATTTGAGTTAATCAATATCAGGAAAGCAAAAATTAGTGGGATTTATACAACATACATCATTTCGGGTTGCATATTATTGTCTCTTCCTGGATTAGTCCTGGAGAGAGGGAGAGAAGAGTAACAAACGAGCAATAGTCTCAAATTATCGATAAGAAGAAATATATTTAGCTTGCTAGAACGTATGCTTATGACAAACAAAAAGACATGAAATTAAAAAAGATCCTTATGCTAGTCCAATTATCAGTATTAAGTACCTAATATACAAAAAGTTAATATCTGTGAAGCATTTCAAATAATATAAATATGAAAATATTCTGGGAATTATGCATTGGCAAAAGACATGAAACTATGTACTTGAGGAGACAAATGCTTTCATATAAAAAATTTAGGGTCGCTTAAATGAATCATGTCCTCTATTCAATTATGTGTAGAGCAATGTCTTTTGTTAATTCTTTAGTGTCCAAATCCACCCTCTCTATCTATCTCCATGTTCTTTCTGGTCTTCCTCTCGCTCTTTTGGAACCTTCAACTTACACATTCTTTGTAAATGGGATTCTAGTCAGCCTTCATTGCCCATGACCAAATCATCTAAATTGATTTTCCTTAGTTTATCACCAATTGGCTACTAAATTTTCTCAAATGCATTCACTTCTCATTTTATCTTTCCTAGTTTTCTACTCATCCATCTTAGTGTCATTGTCCCTCCTACTACATCACAGATAAAACGATTATATTTTAATTCTTAACCCATACAACACCACAAAAAGGGATAGCATAGTGGGATGTCTCCATTTAGCCTACCATCCATTGAATCCTTTTAACATTAGTTGAGCATTGGCAAGATCTTTTTCCAAGGAAAAAAAATTCTTTTGAAGTATAACCACAGAGCATGACTTCATTGTTGTGGTTTGTAGAGCCTAATAGTATTAGTGAACGAGGAGGTACTGTAAATCAAGCCACACCTAGGGGGTTTGAGGGGCACCAACAGCCCTCCTAGGGGGGTTCGGGGGGCGAAGCCCTCGAAATAAAATTTTCCCAAGCGTATTTTCGTAATTTCCCTAATATTATGTAAAATCCTAGTTAGGTTTCCTAGGGTGTTTATACTTATCATTTTGGTGAAGGGTGTAATCTGTAACTACGAGTTTTCTCTTCATAGTGGAATCGGTGTGATCCATGGACGTACCTCAATCTTGAGGGAACTATGTAAAATCTTCGTGTTTTTTTGAGTGATTGTATCTTCTGTTTATTTTCAATTCGTTTTCTTGTTTCGATTGCACTTGTTTTCTCAACATTCATTCACTGCTTGTTAACAAGCGGAGTTTTAGCCATGTCGATATTTGAAAGACATAATTTATTGTTGCTCATAGTGGTTTTCATTTCAATGCATTGTGACACCAAGGCTAAATTTTCTTCCATTTAAGAAGTAATTAGTTAGCAACTTCGGGACACTCTTCTCTCTTCCTACAACTTACAATGATTAGAGCATTTGAAAGAGAATTCTCCCATGTCTAGCTGGAGAGAAGTCCATGATCAATATATGAATGCCAACATACAATATTACATTGCACAATTGCAACTTGACAAATACTTTATTTCTCAGTGAATAACTTAAACGCACCTCTAACACTTTCACATCATCGGCAAAAGGTATGAAATTTGGAATGAGATATTTAAGTACCCATTATCTGATACAGCATGGAAATGTGTGCACATTGTTGAATACATATTATCTCAATTAGTTATCGAATAGTAGTTTCCCTTTAAAAGTCAATTCATGGCATAATTTCATACATAAAACAAATAGTGACTCCTTGTTCTATAAAAAAATAAATACTTGAAACTTGGTTTAATGTCGGAACTTATGAGAATCAACCCACCTCGGCGATGTGAAACAAAAAGTAACGAAAACATTGACAACTATTAGTAGATAACCCTTTGCTTTCGCAATGAGGCTTAATTGAGGTCATGTAATTCAACTCAATTGTGTTGGTAAACTATTGTTCTCATCTCTTATCTGTTAAGAAAATAGGTACAATCAAAACAAGAAAACAAATCGAAAAAACAAACACAAGATGCAACCACACAAAGATTTTACGTGGTTCCCTCAAGATTAAGGTACGTCCACGGATCACACCGATTCCACTATGAAGAGAAAACTCACAATTACAGATTACACCCTTTTACCAAAACAAGAAATATAAACACGGAAACCTTTTACATAATATTAGTGAAATTACAAAAATACCCTTGAGAAGTTTTCTTTCAGGGGCTTCTCCCTGAACCCCCCAGGGAGCTCAGCGCCGAGCTCGACCGGCGTGAAGGCATGGCTTGATTTACAATACCTCCTTGTTGAGCAGCACTATCAGGCTCCACAACATTACCAAGCAAAGAACTTAGGATTTCTAAGCATTTTCCTCATTCTAGAGCTATGTAACAGTAACTATGATGAATCGACCACTTTAAAAAAAGGAAATATTACCTTGAATTGGTTTGTAATTTGCTTCTTCTTCCTTCAATTACCCTCAGCCCTCGAATCCCTAGCTCGAAACCTTCATGAAACTAAGCAATCTCATCCGCAGAAAGATAACCAACAGCAATCAAAACCCCAAGCTGTTATATCAATCCTGTTAAAAAAGTTACAAAGAATCTCCATGAAGGCTACCTATTTGTTCACTATTTTTTCTAAAACGAGCAGATTTCAACTTGGAATCCTTCGATTTACCGATCCTTTCTTCAATTTGAGCGAGCTTCCTTCCTTCTTCATGGATTCCTAATTAGGTTTTTTAGGTTTAGAGTACGCTCTTCCCATCACTGATTCGTCATTTTCTAGGTCTCTTCTGCATGAGTGCTCGAGCTGCCGCCATGTGAACATAGGTTACAATATGATTTCTGCATAAATTAGGGTTAGGCTCTGCAGAGGAGAGGAATCTGAGCGAGAATCAGAGAGATAAATTAGGCGGGAACTGCAGGTCTGCTCTGTTCTCGATTTTGTCAGTTAGTCTCAGGTGTTTTATACCCAAATTTGCCAATAATTTTTTAAGGACTGTTTGTTTGCGAGGAAAATCTGCTAAGAAAACCAGTTTTTTTATATAAAAAAAAATAAAAATAAATTGCATCCATTGTTTCTTTGGGAATGACTAGTTGCAAACCACCTAAGTTCTGGTTGCAGTTCATCACTATTGAAAAAACCACTTGCACCCATGGTTTTAAAACTCGTTTTGAAGTCTCGTCTCATCTCGTCTGTGAACACGACCAAGTCGTCTTGGACAAATTTTTTGATACATTTGAGACTTCTCATTCAACAATGAGAAAAATGAATGTGCTTTTTAAATCTCATCCCATATAGTGACTTGTTCATCTTGTTGTTGGTTGAGACCAAGACAACTCAGGTGATACATCTTGGTCTCGGACGAGTTTTGAAACCATGCTTGCACTACACTATTAGCATTAGGATTGCACTCTAAAAATAAACAAGTTGCACTACTCTTCTTGAAAATTAGAGAAGAGCCACAACACTAAAGCTTCGTGAACTTTAAATTCAATTTTCAAAGCTTCATGATCTACAATAAGGTAAAAATTTATAGGAGTTCACAGTAATGAGTAACGATAACTTTGAAGTAAAGTTCACTGGAGCTCTTGCTAATAATGGATTCTTTATCTTCAATATTGGTGTAAAATTCCTTCATGGGAAGTTATAAGTAGGGATAAGAAGGAAATTAGAAAAAGTCAAAAGTAAGATTTCTTTTCTTCTTTTTTTTTTATTTGGAGTGCAATGAGTACTGGGTGATGTGCAACTAGTCAGTTTCATTTGTTTTAATATTCTCTCAATCTGATTTTTTTAGAGAGATTATATTGTCACACCAACGTTTGCTAACAGCACCCCAATTCATATGTAAATCACCAAAGAATTAACACACATTTGGAGTGGTGTTGGAAAAGTTGGTGTAGCAATAAGAGCTCTTTTATATATATATATATATATATATATATAATATATATATATATATATATATATATTAGCTTATTATTTTTACTTGTGTAAATTCCTTCTTTCAATCACATGCACATCAAAATCAACATGTTGTGCTCAACTCCAATTTCAGTCGTTTTCTTTTGGTCATTGGTATAGTATTTGTCAAAGAGACTTTGTTGCTTAACTTAAAAATGATTGTTAAAATTCAAAGATTTGAATCTCCTTACCTCATCTTTCTCGTCCCCATTATATAAGATTCTCCTCCTACTAGGTCCTATGTTCCATAGTTTCCTTATGTTGCAGTCTTCTTCAGTAGTTCTCATGTTCATATGACTTCATAATTATTTGTTTTTTTAGATTTTTGTCGTCAATTAAATTCTTAGATTATTTTCTCATTCATGGGGATTATCTTGATCAACACATCCTCCTGAATCGTCTACCTTAGACGAGTTATTCTAATAAACAAGTTTAGATACGAATTGAGGTACCACTATTCCTTGTCTAACTGAGGATTTGTGTCAGGATTTGATCCTAACCTTGGTATTAGAGTTCTCGAGGCAACACATACACGTATGTCTCAAATTAATAACGAACTTTGCCTATATGGTAGTGCTCATTCTTGCCAAAACATGGGATGCCATAGTACTTACTGCATAATCATTAAATTCCTTACAAACGTTATATTATTGGGTTTATAAAATACCAAAGAGTCTTGTTAGAGTGACCTTAACTTGGACCTCATATCACACATCTTTGACGTGAAAGTGGATAGGAACAATAGATACTTTTTCACCCGTGAGTGAATGTGACTTCATCATCCGGGCATGGTGTTGAAGTGACCTAAGATTGGACCTCATATCACACATCTTTGACTTGAAAGTAGATAATAACCATAAATACTTTTTCACGCACATCTCGTGAAAATGTGTCTACAGTCCATGCACTTTCACTTAGGGTGTGCCATGTGAGGCATTATTCAAATAATGTAGAGTTTCCCAACCAGCCCGAATGTAACATTACCTACCAAACAACATTGAAGTCAGGCATTGTCATGGACCACTTTTAGTTAGATGTCACCCTGACATTTTCATAACCAAGTAGGCCATTGATGTGATGTAGCTGGGCTTAAATAAATATTGGGGACACTACCAAAATGGTCATCTATGAGATCGAAATTACTGATCCAGTTATACTAAAATATTTACCAAAAGAGTCATGTATTTATTTATTTCTAACGAAATGGGGAATTGTAGGATGAAAACTATGATTTTAACTTTTTAGCATTCTTATAAATATCAAATACAATAATGTCTTTTTTACAAAATTAGGGGAAAAACATAATTTGATTTATAGTATGGGGTTTATTATTTCAGGTTGAAAATTATAATTATAAGTGTATAAAAGTAAATTCAGCTATATGGTACTCGATAAAGAAGGAATTTAGTTCATTTATATGAATTTGAAAGGATGGTAGAAAAGTAAACTTTAAAAAAAAAAAATGCCAAAATACTTGGCCATGTCGACAAAAATGCCTATAAATATTTGTAGGTAGTTAGGTTATATATCCTACTATGTAACAAAATTGAACTTTTGTTATGTTATTGTTTTCACCACATTTTTTTCCCTTCAAAAAATACCTATGTGGTTAGGGGTGTCAATGGGTACCCATTTAATCGAAATCGAACCAAAATTGAAAACCTTGGTTCCAATTCTCTTTTTATTGGAACCGATTAGGACCGGATCTAAAATGGAATGAAATCGATTGGATCTGTAGACACCCAAATTTGAACAAGCCATCAATGCAAAGTGTCCAAAAATATGTGAAAATCAAAATAGGCCTCAAAGCTCAAACCCAAAAAAAGTTTGCTTTTATTTCGAATAAATGGTTTAAGACCCCTTTTAACTTGGCCCGTGGATTTTTATAACTTTTTTTAATTTTATTTTCTAAATTGACCTAATCAGAAGTTACTACTAATGATGGAGGGAATAGGGTGCCTAATACCTTCAATATTCCCTAACATAGACCCCCTTACCTAGATCTTGGGTGGATCAATGATTGTTATCCATACGAGAGTCATTAAAACAAAATGATTTTTCAAAACTACTTTCCAAGTGCTCATTCATACCTTTTTCTAAAAAAGGAATGGTGGCGACTTCATATCCAAGTATTAGAGAGCTTTGGATTCGAAAATCTCCTATTTACAAGAATATAAATCGTTAAGTTCTATCCAATAGGTACCCTATACCAATTTATTTTTTATACTATAAATGATTTAAGGTATTCTTTTATTTTAAAATTAGTGCATGTTTTATAAATCTATTCATTTTTTCATATAAACCATGGATTGAAGCTTAAACAAGTTATCTTTCTAAAAAATTACTACTTTTAAAGAAGATAAACTTTTATTTTTGAAAAAAAAAATCATTAACTTATATATTTAATATAAAAAATTAGAAGTAAATTAAAAATGTGTAGATAATATGTTAATTTTTTTTTTATAAAGAAAATGATATTAAATGTTTTTTCTCATTCGATTCTTGAGAATCGCAACTGATGGGTACTCGTATTTTTTGATAGTTCTAGTTCCATTTATTTTGGAATCATAATTGGAATGGACAAAAATCACAATATATATATAATGGTTATATTTATAAGTGCCTTAGGAACTGACCCTATATGTGGTACTAATAAATAATTGTCATTTATTTAAAATAAATGTCATCTAATTTCCAAATGATGAATTCGTTATGTTATACAAATTTATGGTGGAAGGTAAAATACTACTCAAAATGAATATTTTTATTCATATATAATATTATTATGAAAATGCCCTATATATCCCTAAGTAATTGATTTCTTACTATCAAAAACTATACAAACAAAAGTAATATAATCATCCTCTTGACCCATTTAATGCTTTTAATAAAATATTTTCAACCGTTTTATCTTGTAGAGGATCTTGGGTATTTGATGTTAAGGGCAATAGTAATACATTGTCTAAGATAGAAATCAGACTGAATCTGGACCCCACATGTGTCCAAATATGAAAAAGGATCTTGTGCCTGGGTAGGACAACTTCCAACATAGCCCAACCCTGTGGTACCTGAGACATGAAGTAGCTCTGCTCAACATAGCATAGCTGAGTCAAGTTGAGTCTTGGAAGAGTATGGCAGAGTAGACTCAGGGTACGAACTCTCCCACTCTCTAAGTTTGAATTGAGAGAATATCCTGAGAATCTTAGAGTGATTGACTACATCAATGTCATTCTTTCTTTAGTTGATAACTTTCAATTTTGTAAATAATTCTCGTTAGCTAACCCTACGATTTAGGAGATGATCACTCTAAATCCACCTAATAAAGAAAATAGTAACAAGTCTAGGGGGTGGTTAAGTAAGGAGATTAGCTTATAAATAAAGGGACATGAAGGAGGGTACTTTTGGAGAGTGGATTATTTTTGTCACCTCTAGATGAACATTGAAGGCAAGTATGAGACTTAGACAAGGTATCATCCTGACCAATCATAGATTTACTTTATTGATGGATGAAACTTTTACTTATTTGTTTAACTGAATTTGATGGGGAATGAGTTTTGTGAATCTCACTTTAGCATCATACGCTCTTCAATAGGTACCACATCGAAGCCCAGAGAAGAAGAATACTTAGACCAATTGTGGGGTGATCATCTAAGCATAAATTTAAGTTTGATGCAAGACTTAGGTAGTGTTTGTTTGCGCTATTTTTCAGCGCTTATTGCTGAAAAAAATTAAATTCAGCACTTTTTGTTAAAATAGCGTGTTTGTTTACTGTAGACACCCGAATTTGAGCGGGCCCTTGACGCAAGATGCCCCAAAAATCGAAAAATCGGAATGGGTTCCAAAGCCCAAACCTATAAAATACAATGCATTTTCAATTAATAAATGTCCGAGGCCACTCACGTGGCCCATGGACCCGCACACCTCACCACACTCCTACATCCCTAAATTCAACCCAATACTATTCTACCCAAGTCCAACCACTCTCATTAAACCCAAGCCCATTATCATTACTACTAAACCCCCTATCCAATTACCCACACCCAAACCCAACTTAAGCTAAGCCCATCCTATTCTACAATCCAATCCAACACAAACCCAACCTAAGCTAAACCCATCACATAAAACCCAAACTACTTTCCTAAACCCAACCCAACCTAAGCCCAACTCACTACCCAAACCCAATCTAACCCATCACCCACATCAAACCAATCACCAAGAGATGACACATGTCATCATCTCCTTCCACCTCCCTCACCTAATCATCCATCTCCATCACTTCCCTCCTAAAAATCAACTCAACCCATAACCCTACCCTAACCTAACCTATTCCCCATCCTCTAATATCATCAACCACCAACATCATAACCCATAACCTTACCCTAACCTAACATATTCCCCATCCTCTAACATCATCAACCACCAACATCACAACCCATACCCTATATACCCTAACCTACTCTCCATCATCTAACACCATCAACCACCCACATCACAACCCATATCTCCCATACCTCAACCATCACTTTCCCTTAAAACACTCCCACAAACTCACATCAACCCATACCTCCTACCATCACCCCCATACCCTTCTCTCTAATCAACCAACCACCATCACCAATCAACCAATCTCATCATCTCCCCATTTGCCACATGTCATCATCCCTTCAATTCTCTCAAAATCCAACCAATCACTACCCATCCCCCAAATCAAACGCCTTACCTCCTCAACCATCTCAACACTCCTTCTCCAAACAACTCTCTTACACCCCCATCACCCCATCAACCATCACTCATCTCACCCCACCAAACACTCTACCAAAATGGATTTGGATAAGATCCAAACCATTTGGGTTAAAACACAACCCATTTCCCTCATTACAAAACTACCCTTATTTTCATCTCAAATTTCATACCCCTTTCCTCTAAAATCCATGCCATTATCCACTATTCTCATTTTTCACCCCATTATACCCTTAAAATACTCCCCAACCTCTATAAAAACCCTCCCATTCTCCCCTCACAACAACTAATGAAAAATCTAATATCCCACAACTAATGAAAATTTGACAAAAATCCCCTACAAGGACAACTCTCCTCTCACTACTCTCAACCCTCTACCTTTACTCCACTCTCAACACCCAACTCTCAACCTTATCTCAATCAAATCAAGCAAATAACAAGAAGACTCATCAAAGGGTACATCTTTGAAGATCAAGGAGGATCAAGATTAAGATCAAGGTGGGTTTGAATAAGGACCATCCCCTCTAATCTCCCTCTCCTACTCTCCCCTTCTCTACACATTTGCACCCACCACAATGGTATAAATCACCAAATGGCCCCTTCTTCAATAAGGGTCCCCTTAATGATTGAAACCAATATCGAAAGTCCCTCACACTTGAGGGCACACATCGAATTTTTCTTCGATTTTATTTTCTTTTTATTTTAAGAAAATCGAATCCGAGGTTACCACCTATGGTGGGTGGAGTAGGGTGCCTAACACCTTCCCTACTCCATAAATGGACCCCCTTACCTTTGAATCAAAGGTTGGGCCACGTGCATTATCCAACGAGAGTCATCAAAGATGTCAAAATGACATGTTCTTCAAAAGATACGACTTCGGGTGACCATTCACAACCATTTTCGAATTTGAATGGTGGCGACTCCAAAATACCCCAAAGTGGAGGGATGTTTTTAAAAAATAGAAAATCCTATGTCCACATTTACTTTATATTTTTAGCGCTTATTTTTGAAAATAAGTGAAAAAAATTCAGCACTATTTTGATGCTAAAAAAAAGTGCTGAAGCGGTAAGCACTTCGTTTATTTCGACACGGACAAGTATGCCCTTCATTTTTTTGAGCACGGACAAGTATGCCCTTATACTTAAAAAGATATTACCTTTTAAATCCCATGGATAAGTATATAAGCACCCCACAAATTAATAAACCCACACCATGGCTAAATTATTTTGTTTTAGATGGGTTAAATTTTTTTGAATGAGCTGATTTTTGGTTAGGATGATCTCTTCATTAGTATATAAGCACCCCACAAATTAATAAACCCACAATATGACTAAATTATTTTGTCTTATATGGGTTAAATTTTTTGAAATAAGTTGATTTTTGATGAGGATGATCTCTACAATGAGGAAATCATCCTCACCAAAAATTAGTCCATCCTGAAACTTCTAACCCTATCAAAACAAGTTCAAGAACGGCAAATCGTCATTTCTTTTTCTTTTTTTGAAAATTATTTTTGACGGGTTAGAAGTTTCAAAATGGATTGATTTTTGGTGAGGATGATTTTGAGACCATATAGACCATCCTCACTAAAAATTTGCTTACACTAAAAACTTTAAAACAAAAAATATTGGCTATGGTGTGAGTTGCCTTTATTAATTATGGGGTGCTTTTATAATTACACATCCTTCATTTTCATCGAAAATTATTCATCCAAAATTAAGTTCTTTTAATGTTAATTTCAAATTTTGGTGTTTTGTATGAGATTATTATTTTTAATTTGAAAATTTTTGACTTTTACAAATAGAAATTATTATTTATAAATTGAAGATTTGAGTATTATTTATTATTTAAAAATGAATTGTATTTTAATTTTATAAGAAATAATATATTTTATTGTGTTTAATAAGAAATAGGGATTTGAAACATGCAAAGAATGTATAATATGATTGTAAGGATAACAAAGACAATTTATCAGCTTCAACAATGTGTAACAAACATGATTCAGCATTTAAACAAACAACTTTTTCAGCACTTAAATTCAGCGCTTATAAGTTTCAACGCTTAATGCTATTCAGCACTTATTTTTTTCAGTTTAACAAACAGCACTTTAGGCAAAGTATCATTTCATTTAAGCATATATTTTGTTGTGGTACATTGTCTTGGTAAGAATGATATTCATTTTCCTAATAATTAGAACAAATCCCAATAAGGATTAAAAACCCCCTTATCGGGAACTAGTCTTAGTACTTATAATTGAAAACAAATTCACAAAAGAGAATAATCAATATCGTAAAAAGTCGTGGAAGTGGTAGATACAATCAAAACATATAAAAATTGAAAGTAAACGTTCAGAAAAAGCATAGTGACAAAAATCTTTTTTTTTTTTGTGGTGTTGAAAAATCGTGATTTAATCGTGATATTAATGTTATTCAATTAAATCATGAATTTTTTAAAAACAGAGATACTATGAAGAAAATGGTGGTTTTTTATTTATTTAAAAAACATGAATAGTCATGGATAATTGTGTAACATCGCCGTTTTTTAAGATGGCGGGTTTCCCTCCAATTTTTAGGCAACTTTCTTATAGTAGGATATTTTTTTCAATAATAATTTTTTTTATTAGAATACCAATTTTCTTACTAACTTAGTAAGATTTCAACTCTTACTAAGGGTCATTGAGATCAAAAGGATTGGCACATTGGTAATCCAACACTACAACCTTCTAGATTTAATGGAAAAATCTCAGATTCATTTTTTTGCTTCCAAAAATTCAAAAATTATTATAAAATTTTTTTTGTTACTTTTGAACTTGATCCAAGGTTTTGAAAATAGACGCCTGCCGAACTCCCAAACTTCAAACTAAAATTCAACTACGAAAAAAATATTTTTTACAAAGTTCAAATAATTTTTTCTTCTACATCCCTGTGGCATTGGATCATGTTTTTGGATGCCACAAGGTGAGTCCAATGACCTTTAATAAGAATTGAAATCTTACTTAGAAAGGCTAGTCCTACTCATAACATATCCTAAACTAAGTAAATGATAATTTTTTATTTTTAGTTTTTATAATAAAATGAAAGTAAAAAAAAAAAAAAAGGGTATTGTTGTTTGACACAAATTCATGTACTCAGCTACTCACACCCATGTAGGAAAAAAAAACTAAAATTAATATATAAAATATATATTTTATATTTTCTATCATATATAATTTTTTTTTTCTTATTTTTTCCAATTTTCCCAAAAAAAATTTGAGGCTTTTCTTTGGCAAATTATTCCCGAATCGTGACTTTGCAGAAAAGAGGTAAAAATATAAGTAAGATTTATTTATTTAATTCAACAAATTTAATTCAAAAATAGTCCTGACATCAAAACTCCTTTAACCGACCCTAATAGTGATTTCGAGGAGTGTGGATTGAAAATCCACCCCCTTTTTGGAAGACTTGGTCAAAGCATAATTTCCACCAAGCTTATATTTACTAATAAATGAATGGGTCCCAACAAAAATCAAAAGAAGATCTCTTCGGGAACTTGCACTAGAATTCACAACTAAAAGTGAATCCAGAGAAGAAAATGAAAATTGACAAAATAAAATAAAATAAAATACGGAACAGCACAAATACAATCAAAACACATAATAATTGAAAGAATCGTGATAATATGACTTACCCATGTGACATACTCAATCGACACCCCTGACATGATAGGTCTGGGAAACACAAATCAACTCTCCTCGGGATACATAACGTCAGTTCCCCATAAAAAGTATCCTAACGTTAGGGGTGTTGATTGACTATGCCGGGTAAGATCATTAAAAAAGTAATATATTAAATTTAAAATAAGAATAAAATTTACTTATTTGATAATTTAATTTATTAAATTTATTTTAGAAATAATTCTTGGAATAGCTTTACCAATCTAATATGTCCTTGGGTGATCTCAAGATGGTCCACAAACATCTATGATGATTTAAGCATGATGGATGATGGATTGTCGTTGTTGAGTAAAACTTACAAAATGTGGGAAAAGGAAAAGAGAAAAGAAGTCGAAAAAGATTGAAAAGCAGTTGAGTTGAGTGATCTGAGTGGATAAAGATTCTCTCTCACTGTGTACAGAGTAGACTACTAGACTCTAGCGCGTATTAAACCCCCACAAAAAATATAAAAAAAGACAAAAAATTCTGTTTCTTCGACTCTTCGTCCTTACTCGTCTTAAAAGCTCTCAAATCTTTCAAGTTCTGATCTTCAATGGTGGTAAAAGCAAATCGACAGATTCAGTTTCTCTGATCTTCGTAGCAGATGAAGAACCACTTTAAGTTCGCTTTCAGGTAGATTTTTCTTTGATTCGATCTCTAGTCTCATTGTTTGATGTTCAGTTCTTCGCGTTTCATTCTCGTTTGGATTTTTTAACTCATAAATGATGCTAAATCATCTAAGACTCTGGATTCTGCGATTTTGAGTCTTTGGATTTTGCTTGATTCGTTCACATTTGATCGGTTATAACAGATTTGCTTTCGATTTGATTTCTAATCCCATTGAAATGCGCATTGTTTGATTTTTCTGTTCTTCACGTTTTATTCTCGAGTAGATTTTTAACTCATAAAACATGCTAAATCATCTAAGATTCTGGATTCTGTGATATTGCTTGATTCCTTCGCATTTGATCCGTCATAATAGATTTTAGGTTTACGTAAATCGTTTCAGATCTTATTAGTAGGATATGATTTACAGAGTCTCAAACAGTAGGGTTTGTAGGTCTTTTTTCTTCTTGTTTCCTCAATTAGATTACATTTCTTCGTTTTAGATCTGTTTCGATTTGAGTTGATTTCGGAGGGGGGATGGAGGGGCGGATGAAGAAATACAGACAAACGAGTCCAGAGAGGACAAAAGTCTGGACTGAGCCATCACCTAAGCCTCAATGTAGAAAAGTTGCTGTGGTTTACTATCTCTGCAGAAATCGCCATCTTGAACATCCACATTTCATTGAAGTTCCCCTCTCATCACCTCGAGGTCTCTACTTGAGAGGTGAAACAAAACTGCAAATCTGCCTTACTAATATTACCTTTTTCAAATTTATTAGGGTTTCTTAATTTCAAATGGATCAAAATTTTCTAATATGTTTTGTAGATGTCATCGATCGTCTCAATGTTCTAAGAGGAAGAGGCATGCCTTCCATGTATTCGTGGTCTTGTAAGAGGTGAATTCTTAAAAAGTATTGCAATTTCAGTTCCCTCATATCTTTCAATTTTTATTTTGTGTTGTTTAGTTTTTGGGTTGATCTCTTGATGTAGAAGCTACAAGAATGGATTTGTTTGGCATGATCTTTGCGAAGATGACCTGATACTTCCTACTCATGGGAGTGAATATGTTCTTAAAGGTTCAGAGCTTTTTGAAGAATCTCATTCAGGTAACAAGAAGCCAAAAATACGTAAAATCCATTAAATTACCTTAAATAGCTAAGTGCTTGATACAGTAAGGATGAAGAAGAATAAAAAAGCTGAAATCAGGATTTTTTTTTTCTTTAAGGTCGTTTACATCCGGGTAGTAGTAATACGAAGTTGCAAAATCCGAAGAAATTACAAGAACCCACTTCTTCAAGAAGCCAAGAAGCTTCTTCACTTTTGATAATGGTTGGCAAAGAAACAAAATCTTCACAAGAAGACGAATTATCTTCTCCTTATCAACGCCCAAGTTCCTCTAGCATGTCGCCCGAGTTTAGTGTTGGAAAGAATTCCTCATGGAACGGCTCTACGAGCTCAACAGAGTACAAGGTTTACAAGGGTGATAGAGCGGCCGATGCTTCAACGCAGACTCAGGAATCTGAAAAGAGCGCTAAAACCCGAGAAACTTGTACAAGAGGTGTTTCTACGGATGATGGGTCATTAGAACTCGAATGCAATGAGAATCACCAAAACCAAGTTCAGCAAACAAAGGATAACTCTGAGCTTTGCAGGGACGAGATCTCCCCACCTCCATCTTCATCGAGCACTTCTTCAGGTGGGAAGACCGAGACATTGGAGTCTCTGATGAGAGCCGATGCTAGCAAGATGAACAGTTTCAGGATTCTTCAAGAGGAAGAAATTCGAATACCTTCGAATACAAAACTCAAGGCTTCAAATGTGTTAATGCAACTGATCTCCTGCGGGTCTATCTCGGTAAAGGATCATAGCTTTGGTGTCATCCCAACCTATAGACCTAGGTTTTCTCACTCGAAATTCCCCTCGCCATTGTTCTCTAGTAGTTCGATGATGATGGGAGAGCTCGATTGCCTTTCTGAGAATCCAAGGCAGATGGGTTTGAGATTGGAAGACAAAGAGTATTTCAGTGGGAGCTTGATAGAGATTAAGATGCACAAGGAAGAAGGAGAGAGATTTACCACTCTCAAACGCTCATCCTCTTTCAATGCTGACAGGTAATTCTGCGCCTAACTTTCATTTGCAATAATTTTTGTTTCTTGATGGATGAGAACTGCTCAAATTTGTGTGTCAAATTTTGATTTGATTATATAAAATCCACCTTGTGACTTAAATGGGTACCTTTCCTCATTTAATATTTCTCTAACAGGTAGGAAAATAAAACTCTTCGATAAAAAATCTAATTCAAACTTAGGTTTACATACCAAATTATGTATATATTTGGGTATTTTCGAAGAACACCGTGCTTAAAGATATGTATGTGGAAAACCCAATCCGATGGACAGGCCTCATTTTGCAGTAGTTTATTGCCCATTAATGTTACAATTTATCTCTTTGTTGACATCACAAAATCGAAATTCTTATGTGCCTTTCCTTTACTTCAAGTTTTGTTAACAAGGACCTTTCATCATCGTCGTTTGAAGTTTTGTTTTGTTTTGGAATGTTTCAGCTGAACGTTCTGGTTTCTTGACATACCAGAATGAAACTTTGTGAAATCTTGAATGTAACACAATGTTTTGGTTTAATATTTTTAGCTGCATACTGTAACATCAGTATGTAAAGAAAAATCTTCTACTCAAGTTTCTGGACACTTAAAATGTTTCCGGAAACATGTCCATGCAATGTTTTGATACTTAATTAATCATTAAAGAAAATTTGTAACTCTTAAGATTCCTTTAATCAAATAAAAAAGACATTTACAACATAATATATGAATCAAATGTAATGTTTCGAGGTTCCTATGTTTGTTTAGGTATATTCACTGCATTTCCAACATTTAACTGATAATGCAGGACTTGTAAGACGTCAGATATGGAAGGCGACAAAGAGAAAGAAAATGATTCGTCACTTTCCAAATGCATCCTTCGATCAATCAAATCATCATTGAGTAAGCAACCACGGATGGAAACTAGGAAATCCCCTATTTCAGAAGGCCCAAGGAATTCTTCTGTGGGGGCTGATGGTTCACAGCCGACAACATCTCTTAGTGTATCCAATGCTAGCAGTAAAAGGTTCACCGAACCTTCTGGGAAGCAACAATCCAAGAGACTAGACTCTTTCAGGGAGGAGACAGTAATCCAAATCGAAGAAAGTTAAGTTTTGACTCCTCCCCATTTCATGATAAAAAAAAATAATTTATCAAAAAAAAAGTTCAGCATTGATGTCTTCTTGATTGGGGATTTATCTGTTTCCAACTGCAGGCTTGCTTCGGGAGCTCGGGTTATAATCCAATCTAAGTCCTCATGTGAGGATTGTGAAGGCGGATCTTGAGTCACAAAACCAACCATGGGAAGAGATATAGGTCGGATCTGTGCTTTGTATGTTGGGGCCATGTCATTGTAAGATAAAATGTAATAGTAAGGTTTGTTTTCTCTCACTTTAGTAGAAGCATTATTTGTTTGAATTTTGAAGAATGGGGTGTGTTGTTACGTAGTGTGATTCTGCTGTTCATCCTCATCATCGATATTGTCCTCAACATCTTATCTTAAAAGATTTGAGGTTGACTAAACAAATCATGTTCATCCATTCCATTCCATCCTTTGTCATCTCATCCATTGATCTTCCTTTCGATCCTTAGAATTTTCAAGTCGAATATTTCTTCTAAGAGGGATTGTAATCAGCTTTTGTTGAACCTGCCTAAACTAGGGCTGTCAATGGATTGGATCACACCCGAAATCAGATAAGTTCATGTTTGGATCGATGTTTTGAATACCGATAAGGATCCTATCTGATAATAATTGGATCGGATCTGGATCAATTATGTCCCGATCCAATATATGCTAGAAAGTATATGAAATTATATTATGAGATGTATAAAGTTTTTTTTTTAGGTTTTGTAAGATGGTCAATGGATCAGATCAAGTTCTGATAAAAATCCATTATGATACTTATCAGATCAATCCTGGACCCGATCTGATCCTTATTAGATCGGTCTCAAATTGACCTCGATTTGATCCGAACCGATCCATTGACAGCCCTAGCCTAAACCATTTCAGACATTTTCCTTTGTTACATGTGGAAATTTTAAAAGAAAAATCTGTCTTATATGATGAGGGTGGGGCTAATTTGTGTGGACAGCTCTTGAGAAATTGAGTTAGTTTTGCTGTCAGTTCTTTTACATCAAATAGTGTACTTTTACTTGCCTAATTATCCTGATTTGCTACAGAAATGTACAGTTTGACTTACTTGTAGCAATAAACTTAACAGGTTTATTGAGGGACCACTTAGGACAACTCGGTCATTTCACTTATAAGAATTCTTTGGCCTCGCTGTAAAGGTTGGAGACAAAGACTGATCAAATCCTGCACGAGTCCTGTTGGTTGACTCCTAGATCCAATTCCCTATAAAAGTCAACACTTGTTAAATTAAGCTGGAGATGGAAAGATATTAGCTTTAAAATGGAACGGCTTAGCAAACTAATCTCTAGGCAATGATACCTACCTAGGATACCCTCTATTAATCTTCTAATCTCAGCCATACGTAAAGTAAGTCTTTTTAAAATGGATGATTGGCTGAAAACCAAAGCACCCAAGTTGGTTGACCATCTATGTGCAGGACAAGACAGGATTTAACCTTTTTATCAGAGAACAAGGTGAAGCTTTGGAGTGGGTGAAAGGCCATATGTTTATATGTTTAGACGGGACTATTAACCCTACACTTAGCCTCTTAGGGTTAGGGTTAGTAACCCTATGTATATAGCCTCAGCCAGAGCGACTGTGTGTGTGTGTGAGAGAGAGAGAGAGAGAGAGAGAGAGAGAGCAGTTTTAATTTGGTAAATCTAACTCTAAATCATGAAAGGGACTGGTCAAGAGAGGAAAGCCAAATTGCCAAATTGTCAAATTGAAAACGTAGAGAATCTCTTGCACAGGAATGTCTAAGACTCTATATCATTAAAAAAGTAAGGTATACAAGAGAAAATAAAATACTCTACCATTACAGGAGTATTGTTTTAAATATGTATTATGTATTCTATCCACCCAATTGACCTCATTAATGTTTCATCAACTCCTTTCAATACATTTATGCACCAAAAATCAGTTAATAAGGGGTGATTTCTAACGAGTCGGACTTTGAAGCGGGCAACCAAATCAAAATTTGGACATAACCCTCTTCGTAACATGATACATGATTTTTTGTATTTATTTCACACCCTTATTTTTCATCAAGATTTGGGATACCTCCTTGGATATGCCATGTGTAATCCCAAGAAGAAGGTTCTATCATTTTTTTTTATAAATATTTCTGACTATTAGATGAAATCATTTTTCTGTTAGGTGGGTTCTAATTCTTAAGTTGGTGATGGAAAAAATAATCAATTTTAATAACTAGAAATCTTCCATTAGGCTGACTTTTTCGGTTTCTTGGTCCACCAAGAAAAGTGTGAAGCATTAATGGGTAAAGCATGAACAACATGCCATGTGATTTTTAATTATTAAAATTTTCTTGCATAAACATTAGGAAAGAAATAAAGAAAAATGATAGAATGCCTTCGCACGGCACCACATTTGACATTGTGTGGGTGTGGAGGTGTGGTTAGAGTAAGACTTAAAATAGTATGAATTTTTATTCGAAATTTGAGTGATCTGAATCTAACGGATTTAATTTCATTAAGTATATCTGAATTAAAATATGATTTGGATATGGATTGATTTACTTTAATCCGAGTCGGATATGATTCCATCCCTATATTTGTCAAGATCCGAATAATATATTATTTTGTAAATTATATTTTTATATTTTTTAAATTATCTTTCATCAATCAATAATATAATTGAGTATAGTGATCAAGGTTTCTCTTCAAAATAAAGAGATCTTGAGTTTAAGTTATCCTTTAATCACATTTTAACAATTTCATTTAAAATAATCTTAAACGATTTGACATTATTTGACTTAAATCAATTAATTTGGTCAGATCGAATCCGGGTATGATTTTAAAGCAAAGTAAAATGGTTTGAACATGATCTTAGCTAGGGGTGCAACTTGGTTCGATTTGAGGTCAAATTGGAACCGAACCGACATAGGACAATTCCACTAAATAAGAACCAGAATCGAATCAAATTCTATTGGAATCAAATCAACCCAAATCAAATTAAAGCCGATTTGATTCCACGGATAGCCAATATTCTATAAATTGTAAGTAATATTTTTTAATGAAAAAAACAAAAATAAAATTTCATACAATAAATCACAAATCTACCTATAAAAAAGCATTAGTTTATTCATATATATATATATATATTATATATATATATATATATATATATATATATATATTACATAGGGGTTCGGTTTTTGGTTTGGTTCTGTTTTATACTAGTTTGAATAGAGAATCAAATCAAATTGATCGATTCTCCATTTTCATTATCCGAAATTGAATTGCAACTTGTTCCAAACCGAACCAAACCATCGCAAAACTATTGGTTTGGTTTGGTTCTCAATCTGAACTGGACCAAGTTACACCCCCAGTATTAGCTAATATGATGATCCGAATAAAAAATTTGGATATGGATACACTCATATCTAGCCTGATCTCGGCCTGTTTTAAGCCCGAGCTCAAAACCATAAATGTTTTCCTTGATATATAAGTGCAAAGCATCCAAGGATATAAGCACACCTCCACGTCAACTTAGTGTCGAACATAGTGTCATACACAGTCACTCTAGCATTGTTAAAAAATAAAAGAACTTTTACGAATTCTTTTGCTTTTAAGTATCACGTTTTAACACATGCATCTTGTTGGTATATTTATATTTATCCATGGACATAGTGGTTTCTTGTATTTATCTAGGACTGTCAAATAGGCCATTGCCGATCTCTCTTTATGATTCTCACAAAAAAAATTAAAAAAAAAAGTCCCTTGTTTTGTGGAGTTTTCTTCGTGAAAGAAATGAAGGAAGAAGGAAGATTAAGAGATTGAGATAATTGATGTTCATGGTTTTTATTTGGTATATTATATTATATTTAGATTTAACATGTTAGCAAGAAAATTTATTGTACAATATAAGTTCTTAATTTTAAATTTTTAGGCGATGATACATGTGCATTGATAACATTCATCTTTTGATTCATTTTTTTCAAGTTAGGCTTCATCAAAGTTAGAAATTCAGAAAGACCTTCACAATCACACACACACACACATAATACATATATATAGATATATATATATATACATATGGAAATGTTCAGCACCAAACATTTTTCAAAATATGGGTTAGAAGTTTTGGAATGGGCTGATTTTTGGTGAGGATGATCTCTACCGTAAAGATCATCCTCACCAAAAATCAGCCCATTCCAAAACTTCTAACCCCATCAAAAATGGTTTACAAAAAATGGACGGTCCATGATTTTTCAATTTGTAAACATGAGGTTAGAAGTTTTGGAATGGGCTGATTTTTGGTGAGGATGATTTTCTCACTGTAGAGATCATCCTCACCAAAAATCAACCCATTCCAAAACTTCTAACCCATGTAAGATAAAAATGGTTGGTTAAAATGTTGGCCAAAATGTTTGGTGTTGAACGGGACCCATATATATATATGGTAAAACGTTTTACCTCACCCCTATATTCTTATCTAGAGAATGATTTTTCCTTTTGTCCCTTGCAAAAAGTCTCAAATTTGAAAGAATTTTTATATTAAGACACTCTAATAATCAAGTTAACAAGAAATCAAGAATGGTTGATTTAGAGAATAAGTAAAAAATCATTTACTTGTGTGATGAACCACCTATTTATAGATGTGAAGAGTCAATCTCTTTCTTGCAATCTTTCTAATGAAAATTTGGCGGATATTCAATATCCTTACAATGACTAGAATCTATCCATCATTATCTTCTTTCTTTTGTGTTCATTAGAATTCTTTATAATAGTAATCACATACTAATTTAATATGAGAATTTGTGACCACGTGGAAGCTCCTAATTGATCCACATAACCAAACATAATTAGGGCTGCAACTTGGGCTGGCTGGCCTGAACTCAACCCAGTGAACCTGAGCTGAGTTACGTAGAAAACGTGTTGAGCCTGGGTAAGATTATGTCAACCCGACCTCAAGAGCTCGGGTTGAGAGATCGAACAACTCGACTCAACTGGAACCCTTTGTGTTTATATGATATACAAATATTTTTAATCTGGACAATTGGATATTTTTAATATAAGGCTTTGATTAAGTATGGTTTGTCTAAATATTCTCTAAATGATGGATTTTGAGGATGCATGTGATTTTATTTATTATTGATTTTGTTTTTGATGTTGTTTTATTTTTTAAGATGTAAATTTTATTTATTGATTAAAATAAAATTAGGGATATTCAACAAGTCAACCCGTCTAATTTGCTCGAAATTATCGAACTCGGGTAAACCTGAGCTCAGCCCGATTCTAAAAGATTAAGCTTGGGTTGAGCTCAGGTTAGTGAGCTAAGGCCCGATGGTTGGATTGAGTTGAACTCGGGTTGAGGGTTCTATCATTTGGATTGAACTTGGGTTCACCCTTCAACCTGCCCAGGTTTCAATCCTAGACATAATTACACACCCACAATACTTTCTCCCATTGGGAGCAGGCATGCTTGATATATTATGGAATGCTAGGATTGCAATTTGGGCGGGTTAGCCCAAACTCAACCTGTGTTCCATCCGATTGATGGGCACTCATTGGCCGAATTATGTAGAACATGAGTTGATTCTAGCTTTAGAATAACTCAACTTGACCTTTAATTCGGGTTCAGCTCGGGCTGAGTGTTCAGTAACCCAGCTTAATCTCAATCCGATGCATATAATGCTATGTAAATATTTTTATATTAGTTGTATATTTTTATTTATTTATTAATTATTTCTTGTTTAAGATGTCAACTTTTTATTTATATTAATTGTATTTTTTGTTTAAGAAATAAATTTTTTTGCCAATTAAAACAAAATTAGGTTTTTACAACGAGCTCAACCTATAAAAAATTATCTAAATCAAGTTAAACCGAGCTCCACCCAAATTTAGAAGTTCAAGCTTGGGTTGAATTTGGGTTAACAAGCTCAACCTTTAAGCTGAGTTAGAGGGTTCTTCCACTTTAGTTGAGCCTGGGTATAGCTGACAAGTTTAAGGGCTCTTCCATTTGGCCGACTAGGTGTAAAGACTCGGGTCTAGGGGTGTCAATTGAATCCTATAATCTATCTTGGCCTAACGAAAAGAAAAAGAATTAGGACCTTGATCTTGAGCCCACAAAGATGAAGTTGGACTGAAAAAATTTCATCTCATTAAATTAGAGCAAGGTTAGGGTCTAACAATTCCTAACCGACCCTTTGTGCTAGTATACTATATTATATATAGTATATTATATATAAAGTGCGTTCAATGGCAAACTTCTAACCCATGTTTACCAGTTGAAAAATCGTGGACCGTCCATTTTTTGTAAACTATTTTTGATAGTGTTAGAAGTTTTGGAATGAGCTGATTTTTGGTGAGGATGATCTCCTCACCGTAGAGATCATCCTCACCAAAAATCAGCCCATTCCAAAGCTTCTAACTCATGTTTTGAAAAATGTTTTGCCAAAAAGTTTGCTAAAAAGTTTGCCATTGAACGCCCCCCTATATATATATATAAGGAATTATGATAATCTGACTATCCCATGTGGCACACTCAATCGACTCTCCTGATTTGACAAGTTCGTGAACTGTAGATTTGTACAGCTCGGGATACAAAACTGTACTTCCCCATAAAAAGTGTATCCCTAGGGATCTGTGTATCCTGAGGTGTACCAATCTATGGTTTCAAACTTGTCATGTTAAGAGAGTCGATTGAGTGTGCCACGTGGAGCAGTCAGATTATCACGACTATATAAAAAAAAAAAACAGTTTTACCCCCAACTCTTAACTATTTTTTCAACTATGAGATCCCATATGACTTCGAAAAGTGTATGAAATTATTAATTTTTTTATAAAATTTCAAATGTCATCTCGAGGCCATTAAAGACCCTAATCAAATCCATGTATGCCTAGAACTCAATCATCAACCATGATGTCGAAGAAAGAATAAAAAGATATATGTAATCCTACTATAAGTTTTGGTAGTTAGATAAGGCACACAACTACTAGATCATTATTCTGTATTCCATACTACAGACCCATATTTAAATTCATACATCCTCCCTCGGCAGCCGTCCACGTGTTATACACAAGGTAGAAGTAAAACTTCTTTTGCTAATGAAACTATCTACATACGTAATTAAACATGCACAAACAACTTGGTTCCTAACTATGATAATCTCTTAGTACTCCTGTCCTTAGATTGATTGGACTTCATCTAAGGGTTGGTATTGATCTGGGTGTTGTCCCCACCAGTGTATGATTTCCTTGGAATTCTATGGTGGTTGTTGACATCGATCTGATCTTCGTCCCCGCTCTTCATCCCCTCTGAACTTGTCCCCACATCTTTCACCTCCTCCACCATCACCAACTTTCTGTTATTGGCACAAACTTGGTTATTATTTGCTAAGACAAGAAACAAAAGAACTGAAAGTAATAAGAACTTCTTCATGGTTAGAACTTAGAAGTCAAACCCAACCCCAACCCTTTATTGCACCATTGAAGGAGATACAAAAGAGCTATTTATAGAGGAAGAGATGTAAGTGGAGGTTTAAATTTTAGAAATTTTTTTATTTGAAAATGGGATTCCACCAAATGTTGGTGAATGAGTGTGTATGTGTGAGTGCTTTGATCCTCTTAATGCTTTATATGTCTATCTTCTTCTCCTCCACCCCTCAATGATATAGGTGTTGTTATATGTGAGGAATCAATGATGATGCAAAGGAATATTTTGTCTCTTCTAGTTGGTTTTCCCAAATGGGGAAGAACCACCTTGACATAGAAAGGTTCCATTAATATTGATATTTTTCCATGTCTGCTGGGGTTGAATGATATAAGATCATTCTAGTAGTGGTAGTTTGATTGGTGTTTAGTGGATCTAAAGGTCAATGGGTTTTATAATATATGGGATAAGAGGTCTATGACCATATATGTGACGTTTAGTTATATAATTGATGAGTTGTGCTGAGGTGACACAAAGAGAGACTCAAGGGTGACAAAAACTCGTGGTGTTGTGCACATTACCGTAGATGCTTTTCTGCGAGAAACGAGTAAAAAGCATCTACGGTTATGTGTGCGTCACCACATCATTTTTGTCACCTTTGTGTCTCCATTTGTGTCATTTCAGCATTTTCCATAATTGATGAGTTTGTCCAAATGTTTAAACATTTAAGATTAATGCTGGAGTGACTTCAGTGGGGCGCACACAAAGGACATATTGATGTAGTGGCATGCGCATTGCCCATAGATGCATTTTTTCCGAGATACAAGTAAAACGCATCTATGGACATGCGCACGCCACCACGTTGTCCCTGTTAAGGTCACTCCAGCTTGATGCATATAATGTCAACTTCCTTATGTGAGGCATAATGTTAGATGCATAGTTTTAAAACTCATCTGAGCTACCTCGAAACTCGGCCGAGTCTATTTGACTTGATTGGATTTCAAAGTGACTTAGTCACCTTGTTACATGTAACCAACTCGTTGAGTCAAGTTTCATCAATGTAACCTGACCAAGTATGAATCGGATGTTTTAAGGATAATAGAGTTGAAGCACTTGTGTTGTAGGACCTGTGGTATTGGATGGATGGAGTTCATACATTGGTAAGACAACCTATAAAACTTCAATACAAACGATTGTGGATTTTTGTGATAAGTTCAAATTTGTTGTTAAGAAATTTCTATGCTAAGTTGATGAACCAATGGCATGACTCCAATGTATTGAAAAAGCAAGCGTGATTGGTTGGTGGAGAGTAAATTTCTTACCAATTAGGAGTTCGAATTTTTAGGTCTATTGGTTTATCAGCTTAACACAGAAATTTCTTTATGGCAAATTCGTAATCCATTGGGATTGATGAAAAAATTGCGGGAAAAAACATAATGTAAGAAAACTACCAAATAAGGGTTTGATGAAGGTAATTTTATAAATAGCTAACTTGGATAATAATATAATTTTTTTATATATTAATCTGTAGATCTTACTAACTTAAATATCAGAGAGTCTTTCACGGATACCAAAGAAATACATGATGATGATGAAGACACAAGAAAATCATGAAGATTTGGATGCATTCTTTTGATGAAATTGAGGTTTTTTGTAATCGAACAAAAATTAAACTTGACAAATAATCAGATAGAAAAAAAAATTTATAATTATCTGATAAATTTCATATTGAAAAGTGGATTTTGTCAATAGTTCACAAGTATACTTTGGTTTGAATATATTGAAATTTTGAAACTTTTTGCAAGGGTCTGCCGACTTTTATTTTTGAAAAGTTGAAAAAAGTTGTCGAAAAATAAGACTTTCCATGGGCCGGGTTTTACCCCGCCCACTCCAGTCTGGTCCTTTGTGGATTGTATTTGGGTAGTGTTAATAGGCTCATTTAGTGATTGGGCTGCAAAAGGCCCAATTTATGATTACAACCAGCTATACTTAAAGAAGAAAATTTGAAGACTAGCTTGGCCCAACCCTTAATTAGACTCGAACACTGGCTGGGGGCGAGCCTGGACATAGGTGATTTATTGTTTAGCTCGATCTAGTCCGACCCGGCCCATCCAATCCTATCTATAATGTATTGAGCTAATTTTATAAATAATCATTTTGTTGAAATGTTGAAATAGATAAAATGAAAAAAATTATAAAGGCATTTCTATATCTTACATCCTCACAATAATATCATTATTTAGCATAGCTGTTTTACAATTTAATTTAAGAAAAATACTTTATAACCATCTCTATGGTTCTCTTCCACACTATTTACAAAATTAGTTAATGACATCGAATCATAATCATATCTATATGGGTAAACCCCGAGGGGAAGGCTCAATGGAAATTTTGAATCCAATAAGCAGTGAGAGTCTGTAGGTTGTGTGTTTGATACCCAATATGAGCAATATTTCTTCGGGGCAACCTGTGATGGCGTTCCATCACTTTCCTGGTGTGTGTTATGTGCAGGAGTTGCATGTGCCAGAGGGAGGGTCCCATATGCCTTGGTTCCGCCCTGGCCCATCCCCCCCCCCCTAATCAGACCTAAGTTCACCCCCGTAATAAAAAATAAAAAAATCTACATAGGTAAAAATATGAAATTAATTTGTGTCTTCTCTAGATTCCTCAAGGTGTGGTAGGCTCAAACTAAACACGAGTTGATTATAAAAAGTGCCAAACTTAATTGAAATGCATGTTTTGAGAATTAAAATGAATTGTACATAATTGAAATATGGACATAAGTTGGCATGTTTTGGAAAAAATCCCCCAAAGAATTGTATATAGTTGAAGTGACATTAGCAAAAGTTGGTGTGGAATTATCCTTTTATTTAAGGGGGCAGCTATTTGCACACATCGAAATGGCTCATTTCACCCACTTTCTTGTGATACCCACTTTAACTTTAAAATAACTATCTACACACCTATTAAATATACTTGAACCTAAATTTTTTATTTCACTCACCTAAAAGTATAAACCCATTTTTCTTCTTCCTCTCACTATCTCTTCTTCGCATTTAGAAAAGTTTCAAAGATGATTTTAAGCTTTGATCTTACTTATTTTTCTTACTCTAAACACTTGCAATTGAGATCAAGTCATTCACATAAAAAGTTATGTTCAATAGATACTTAACGAATCCATTTGTAATATTTAGTAGAAAGTTTAGTTTGCTAGGTATCTATCAAATAAAATTGTCAAAAAATCTTTGAGTTCTTCAATTCATAATCGTCATTTTAAGGTTTTAATAATAATTTTCCATTTTCCTTAATAATTATATATAATAATAAACAATAAAAAAAATTTAGAGAAATAAAATAATTTTGACAAATTTTTTTTTCCTAAAACCTAATCTCCATTGATTCGAACTCTCACAAAATTTAGAAGAAAATAAATATGAAAAAGAAGAAAAAGAAGAAGAGGAAGTAAAAGGAAGGAAAAAAGAAGAATAAAAGAAGAAGGAAGTGAGTTTTGAATTTTTGTTCGATAAATGATGGTGGGTACAATAAATCAAAATAAAAGGATGAAATGATTTTTTTTTTCTAAAAGAAGTCACTTAAGTGGGTGAACTAAATCATTTCGGTGTGTGCAAATAGCCGCCCCGTTTATTTAAACGATTAGTCGTTGGGACGCGTTGTCAGATTTTGCTTTGTCAAACGCGGTTTGAGTACCGTTTGTCGGTTTTTTTATTATTTTAAAATAAAAAGTTAAAAAAGGCTGATAATAACAGCGTGAAAGTCACACTCACACACGTATTGCTTACGTTTGAGGTAGCAAACAATTTCAACGCAAGAACAAATTTTACGAGAGCCCCTCGCATAGGAAATATTAGAAATTCCTCCATATTTTGGTGAATATTTCAAATGCACCCTTGTTTTCAAATGGTGTTCTCTCATAGACTAAAGAAAATGACTCAAATAAAAATAAGAGTAGAGGAAGATGAAGGTATTTGAGTCATTTTCTAACAAAATTGATTTGGTTAGTGGGCAATGGGTTTTTTAAAATTTTTATTTTCATTTATATATAAAAAATGATGGTGATTTAAATTGGTCCAACCAAATTGAATAAGAGTACCCAATCTTGGTTCGACCAATTTGATAAATTTTTTATTAGGTCATTGTATAGTTTTAAAACTTTGGTCATGTTTTTATTTTTATCCTTTTGGATAGATATAATTGAGAAAAAAAATATTTTTTCAAAAAAAAAATCATTAAAAAAATAATCTCAAGAATTTAGAAAATTTCTAAATTAACCTACCTAAGAAAATGTTTGGAAGAGGGTTGGTTTTTAACTGTGTTTTAAAAATCGAACTGAACTAATGATCCGATTCGTAATCAAATTGGTTCAACAAATGAGTTGCCTTTTTCTTGAAAGTATTATTGTTTTATGAATGTTTTTTTAAGCTAAGCACTATCGTTTAATGATTGTAAATAAATGTATTTTAGAAAAAAAAAAAAAAAAACATCTACAATTTTTTTTATAAAGTTTTTTAAGTTTAGCTGACGATGAGAGAATGATATTAAAACTTTCCCACCCAATGAGACAATCATTTTTTGACCAAATCGATTCAAAGAATATTGTACCATAAAGATTAGTCATTTTTCAAGATATTAATGATTAATGATGCCATTGTCAACTATAAACTTAGAAAAATATAATAATCGACATGCTTAATAGAGAGAAATCAAGGGTACAATCGACCTTTCATCCTTATTTTCTTGGTCTCCACCAAACTAATAAATTATTATAGGCAAAGTCAATGAACTTCTCCTAAATTAGACCAAATGCTTGACTTCATTTCTTTTTTCGTCAACCGTCAATGCTGATTTGGTTACTACTTGGTCTAAGATATTTTTTTTTGGTTGTTAGAAGTAACAATGGACCCTACATGAGCATTATTGCCATCGAAGCACCTGGCCACAATTTTGTTCAACTTTTCTTCAATTATTTCTCCTTTTCATAGGTTAAGTGGGTAAGTAGATGTTGAACCCAGGTGGAAGGTATTACCATTTACCAATTTACAAAACAGAGTCAATCGTCAATAAAGTATTTCTATTGACCCTACATCGTCAAATGATTTGTAACATTTGATATTGAAATCAATACCATCTCTTACGATTCAAATATCTCAGAAATAAGAGTACCAGAGTGAAAACCATCACAAAGTGAGAAATTAAAATATTCGCGGAAGGGAATACCTAGAACCTTGAGCCTATAAAGATTGTTACTAGAGTGAAAGTCGTCGCAGAATTAACCTCCGGGAAGCATGGTGTGTTTTTTATTTCAAAGAGATACGTGTTGAATGTATATCTTCCTCTATTTTCGGGTGTGTCATACCTCAATTAAGTCTTGCGACCTTCTTATATTCATAGTTCTCCCTCTCTCCAACAAATTGATCTTTTGGAGTAGTTGGTTAATTAATATGGTTATAGAGTGTTAGCCTTGTATAGATCATGAGTTTGAATCTTTCCACCCTTATGGATAAGAGGGAGTGTTGAGTATATATTTTTCTCCTCTCTCGAGTGTATCATATCCCAGTTAAGTCTTGTGACCCTCTAATATTCATAGTTCTCCCTCTTTGCAATAGATTGATCTTCTGGAGTAGTTGGTGGGTTAACAATATGTACTTCACTTTTTGGTTTAAAGTTATGTGTTGATTTATAATATTTTGCTCGAGACATTTCAATTTCTATCATGACTATAATGAAATATTGAATGTTTCAATTATCTTGAAATGTTTCAGAACATTTCAATTGAGGCAGTCTTGGATTTTTCTTTTTAATCAAAATATTACCTATAAATAAGATTTTAAAATTTGTGTCTAAGTATTTTTCTTGTATTGATCGGGTTTGTAATTAAAAGTCCGGAGAAACCACTAATTAGATTCAAAACCAGTATACAAATAAAACAATTAAAACTGTAAAAATAAAATATTGTAATTTACCGAATGAGATTAAATGTCAATAAATTAAACAGAATTTTTTTTCCTAATTCATGATGAGAATCGTGGTCACATGGTCTATAATAGAGAAGAAATATCATAGAAAGGACAGAGCAGAAAGACTTATTAAAAAAAATACTTATTTATATTTTATAGTTGAATTCTGACTCCAGTCAGTGTTTCATTGCCTTGGTGACCAGCATAGGACAGAATGTCATAGCTCATAACACACATAACCGAAAATAAATAATACAAATTCCCACATATATTGACTTATCGACTTGAAAACTTAACAATTCTAAACCTAAGCTAGAAAACTCAAATAAAAGTATATCAACCTTATAATTTTTATTTTTCATCAAGCGTTCCAAGCCTTTTTAGCTGAGTCGGGAAGTTAATTTGATGAATTATCAACTTGACTCGATAGTTGGTTCCAATAAGTTTTGAAGCTGAGTCACCTCTTCCATTGAGTTGAATTGATTAGGCATGTTTCAAGTAAGTTAACTAGTTCTAAAACTATGGTGAATACACTTGTTTTGATGGCTTTGATCTTTCATGAGAGCAAATAAATCGTTAAAAAATTTATACTAATCCTTAGAAAATAAGTATTGATCTCCAAGAAAATTTTCAAGATATTAACCATAGTTGTTATATGCGATTAGATCATTAATTATGTCTTGCATGTATAAACATGCAATGGCATATGTGATTAGACTATTATGCGACTGCATATGCAGCATGCGATTAGACTATTATGCGACTGCATATGCTATTGTCAGATTGCATATGCATATAGCATACGCTGATCCCACGTCACTAACTATGCCATTTGAAAACATAGATAAACACTTTTTTATGAGACCAAATTTGCTGTTTACAAAAATTTAAGCTTATGAAACATAGGCATGATGTCATATGTACAAAGAAAAGAGTAAAATTCAATCACTTAATCGCTTAACCCATGTTTTATCACGATTTTCTCTCTGTCTAATAATCACTCTAATTTTTTTTCAAAGCATATAACCAGGAGCGGAGCCAGGATCTAACTCATGTGGGGGCAATGTAAGGGTTCAAGTTTTTTTGTGAGGGCAACGAAGATTGTAATTTTTTTTGTGGGGGCAACATAACAATGGAAACTGTTTTGTAGGGGCAACTAAGACTGTAAAATAAATTGGGAGAGCAATAGTTCATTATTCACCATTATTATCTATTGCAATAGTTCATTACTCCAAAGAAGGTTAGAAAATTCTTATGGGGGCAAGTGCCCCCATTGCCCCCACTCTAAATCCGCCCCTGCATATAACATCATGCCATTGATGTTAGAATTCAAATTCTAAATTGGACTATATAGGTCATATCATATTAGACCATTGAATACAACCACGAATAATGCCAGTGGGATGCACTTAATTGTGATCAATCAATTAAGTTTAAAATCCATATTTTTTAATCGCTTAACATTCTTTATGATGGGTATACAAATATATACTGCATGAGGAGACTTATAAAAAGAAGATTAATGGAGTGACCTCAGTGGGGGACACACGGGGGGCATCTTGACGTGGTGTGCGTATGCCCATAAATGCATTTTCTCCGAAATACAAGTGAAACACATCTACGGACATGTGGACGCCACCATGTCAAGGTGTCTCCCGGTGAAGTTACTCTAGCACGACTCAAAGAATTATGATCCCTATCCTACCTCAACGAAGTATACACTTTTTCATCAACATGTTACAAAGGAAAGAGACTAACTATAGCCATATCTCAAGTATCCAAGAATAAATCCAAGAGTCGTGTTGGGGTGACAAAAACGGATACACAAAGGTGACAAAATGATGGGGTGTCGCGCACATTACTGTAGATGCTTTTCCACGAGATACGAGTAAAAAACATCTACGGTTATGTGTGCGCCACCACATCATTTTTGTCACTTTTGTGTCTTTGTATGTGTCATTCCAACATTTTCCTAAATCCAATAGGGTTTGTAGGCAATTTTTTAGGTTGTACACTCCTTGAAATTTGAGTCGCAACTAATGTCGTCGTTGGATCATCTTCTTTAATGTATAATTATGTCTCTGATCGTCTTTTTTGTTAACTTCACCTGAAAAGACACCGGTATGATACTAACTAAAAAATCTCCACCGATCAAGTTAGTAACTTGAGAAAATTGTAGAGTAAAAAGAAGAAGTAAGATCTAAGATTTTGTGTTTGTGTTTTTGTCCATTGTATGAGAGAGGCTCTGAAATCGCCTCGACCCTTTTTCACTAAATAGTGGATAGGGGTCCGATTTATTAATGGGGGACTTTTGAGAAATGGGAGTCGCCACCTAATTTAAGTCTAGGAACCAAAATAACTCCAAATGGATATGGGTCGATCCACAGATCAAAGAAATGGGTAAAGGGTCATATTACAGGTTTCGGAAGGTGTTAGGCACCAAACCCGCCTGATCAAGATGATCGGTCTCTACTACAATATAAGATCATCCTATGGTCAACATACATAGACTACAGTCAAGGTCACAGTCCAATCATCATCATCAATTTATGTTGGGTTTTCCAACCAAATCCTATGACTAAAAATTGTCCCAACTGTTATATAATTATTCTTGGAATTCCATAAAATATGGAAGGGTTTGAAAAAGCCCTAATTAGCTCTATGCCCTGAAATCAATTAAGAAATTCCACCTGCAAGTATTCCTCAAACTATCCAAAATAGAAAATCATGAGAATATTCTAAATAGGAAGATTACAAATAAAAATCTGTCAAATTGAGACTTATAATATTTTCAAATTAGGAACGTAAAATTTTCTAAATTTGAATTCAAGAGATATATGCTGAATTCCCAAATTAAAAATTTTAAAAATACATTTTCTAAAATAGAACATTCCAAAAATGTAAGTTTCTAAATTGAAATTCCCAAACTTCCATGAACATAAACCTCCTAAATATAAAAATGCAGAATCTTCTAAATTGGAGAATTGCTAAAATATGAAATTTCTGAATTAGAAATCTATAAATATATTCTCCCAAAATAGGACCTATGCAATCCCATATTAGAAAGTTTTCAAATACGAATGTTTTAATGATCTACAAATAATCTCCAAAAAGAAAAATCATATAAATAATGAAGATTATAAATTTGCCAAAAATCACAAAATTAGAAATTCATCAAACAAAAAAGAATCCAGAATATCATACTAACTAAACTGGAGATTGCCAAATATCATTGAATGAAATTTCTAAATTTGAAAGAAAAATCCACAAGAAAATTCCCATGTTCATTGGATCTTTAAACTAATCAAAGAGCATGCATACATGATTATCAATTTTTAAGACAATTATCATTCAACATCATGTATACTCATCAAGTTAAGGGATGCATTAATCACGTGGAAAAAGTCTAAACTCATCACCAATCCATCCCAAATCCATTGCAAAAATTATATGGAATCATCATACTTAAACGCAAAGATCGTATCATCAAAAACTCATGAAAAAAAAGATGCATATGATTACTTTACATATCAGCAAAGATCGCATCACGTATCATTTCTAATTATTTTCTTCTTTTTTTATTTTTTATTTTTTTACTCGTTTTATTTTATTTTATTCTTTTTAGGAGAATGATGGTGGGGCGATCCCATGCTACTCGTACTTTGTTTGTCGAGTTATGGTTGGTCAATAGATTGGTTTTGTTTCGAATTTTTTTATTTTAAGTTTTATTATTTTGAATTTTTGGATTTAGTTAAAAATTTTAATTTGATTTTAATCTTTTAATCTGATTTTTAATTGGTCGTTTGATTTAGGTTTTATTTGGTTGATCGATTGAATTTAATTGGTTGATCGATTTTTAAAAAAACTTATTGTATTTAATTTGTTGATTACGTTTTAATTTTAATTTGATCGGTTGTTTGATTTTAATTTTAATTGTTTAATTATTTAATTTTAATTGTTGCTTGATTTTAATTTTAATTGTTTAATTTTGAAATTGATTTTAATTGTTTAATTTTGAATTAAATTTTAAGTTTTAATTGTTTAATTTTTAATTTGAATTTAATTTTTATTAAATTTGATTTTGATTTTTATTATATTTTCCTAAGGATCTCTAAGTTAAATTTGAATGTTGAGGGGCATTTCGGTCATTTTTATGAGTTTTCTTAAAATTTTCTATTTTTATCGATTTGGATCTCGTTAGACTCGAAATCATGTTTTGAGTGCAATGGAGGTACTTTCAAGGTCTTTCGGAGGTCTAAAATTTATGAGGGGTATTTTCGTCATTTTATCGATTTTTGCGGATTTTTATGAATTCTGGCGTGAGGTTTCTTTTAGTCCCAACGTGATTATTTCTATGTTTTAAAGTCATATTTCCCTAGCGCGGCGAGGTCTCTAGGTTATTGAACTGTGTAGCGAACCTAAGCGTACGTGCTTGCTAAATCGGGTGTAACGTGTGGCGATCCTAAACGTGCGTCTATATTGAGTCGTAACGAGTAGGGGAGATGAAAAGATTGAAAATAGAGGGAATCAGAGATAATACTCACAAGCTTTCGAGTTCTTTGTGATCATCATTAGGAATTCACGGTAACCGTGAGACAAATTGTCGAATTAGGCATATGCAAAAAATGGGGTCTCTACAGGCTCCTTCTTTTTATAGAGTGGTGCCCATGGCATTTAAAATAGAGTATTGAACTCACCTTATAACTACTCCTCCATAATGCCTTGCATTAATGTTTATAAAAACCAACTTCCCATGGTACTCATGGAATAACTAACAAGAGGAATGGTCTTTTTTGTGTAATTGCTCCTACTCAAAGACTATTCAATTCTTCGAGTTGATTCAGGTAAGCTATGCACCTATGATTTCTTTGAGATGAGTTTTATTGATTGTTCTTGTATCCAAGGGGATTAAGGTGATCTTCTCTTTACTTTGTTGGAGATTGCTACTTAGGTAACTTTCCCTTCCTCTATCGATTTGATTTGAAAGGATCACTTATATATGACTAATACATTCTTCATTTGTCAATTAATGAAGGTTTATCCCATGGGAAAAAATGATTTACTATAAGGGAGGATATAGAAGTGCATAGGACCAAGCCTACTATCTTTGGGATACGAGGGGGTCAGCCACTACTTTGGGCCTAGCCACATATCCAAGGTGTAGACACCCCAATTTGTCTAAATGGAACTTGGAACTTGTCGAAATCGAGTGAAGAAAGGTGCAACCCAAGGAATTTCAATAGATCGAGTAGGACCTACTTTAAGTACGATTAAACTCAAAAAACACTACCAAAAAAGTTAGGCATGGCCCTCACTGACCATCGATTAGTCATCTAATATTAGAAGAAAACTTGTTTTGACCTTCACTGGCCTAATGTCCTACAAAAATTTGCCTTGACCTTCACCCACCTAAGGTCAATTTTGGTTAGACAGTTGTGCTTGGAGTGAGTGCTCTAGATTTACTTAGGAAAATTACCCTTTGAACTCTTTCCTTAATTACTTATTCCTCAAGAAAAGCCAACCAATTTTCAATTTTGCTAAGGTATTAAGCCTTCACTAATTTTACCACCTTGGCTTCTTAGTAAATTTCCAATTATTTTAATATTGACTTTTCGTCTCTAAAAAAAAGCCAATTACCCTCTTACCCCTATTTTATTGAGACTTAATTATGGTAATTGACCTTTAAGTCCATCATTATTATCCTTAATTCAAGGTCTAGTTTATTCAATTCCATGCAAATTGACCAAGTTCAAAATCCATTGATTTTTTTTCCCAACCATAAAAATTCTTTATATACTCTAGGACTTTTACTCTTCTACCATTAAGTTGTTAGGAGCCTACCTAATGCAATTGTCTTAAAAGTCTCAATTCTCCATTGTAAATTGCATGCTATTGCTCCTATATTCTCTAGAGTTTGACTACTTTCTGAGGGTTTATACACTTCTATCCTCTTAAGAGAATTCTCTTGAGTGTTTTGACACCTCTACCCTTTGATGATCATAATTGATAAGACTCAAAAAGGTGTAAAGATTATCAAGGACAAGTTGATTGAGGGCATTTGAAATCATTCATTGAGATTTTCTTGAAAATATTTTAAAGTAAAAGGATTTGAACACTTATATTCTCAAAGGTTTCCAATGAACCTATAAATAGAGAATCCATCCAAGGAAAAAGGAAGAGGCAAGTTAGAGTACTAAAATTCTATCAAATTTTCCTTTTAAAGTCTTCTAGAGTATCAAAATTATGTTCAATTTGTTTTCTTATTCATTTAAGGAGTATAGAACAAGAGAAAGAAGATAAATGTGGGGTGGACCATTTAATTTGCTATTTTACTTATTGTACCCCCTTAAGATCCCACTTCTATCTCTCCCTTTCTTTATTTTATGCACTTTAAATTACTAGCAATTTAATGTAGTTAATTTACTTTTGTTTCTAAATGGCTTAAGAATGAAGAGAGTAATCCTTCACCATGTGAAGTAATATTCTTTTTTCTATGTCCATAATAAACTCCTTGAGGAGTACTATTTGAATTTCAATGCAAGTTATTTCTATTTCCTTTAGATTTCAACCACTTTAAATTTCAAGTCTTTAATTTCTTTCTTTTAGATGGTCTAAGGAGGAAGTGAGTAAATCTTCACAATGTGAAGTAATCTTGCCTTTCTAAGTCCACAAATAAGTTCTTTTATGGAACATTACATGCCCACATCTTTGCACACACCACTTTTCTCTTTATTCTAAAATGACTATGAGTCAAAAGTGTAGATCTCCCTAGATCCATACTTAATACTCTAAGTTAACAAAAACAATCCTTAGGGGCACATTTTCATGCATAAGGTAAAAGTCCCCTCAAGGACGTCTCCAACCTATAGACATGTCCATAGAACTTAACTAACAAAATTGTACTCGTAAGTGAGTACATATAAGTATGTTAGAGGCTTGAGGATCAAAAGAGTGAGATCTATGCAGATTTACACTCAAATTTCAAGCTCATAAAAAATTTCAACAAGCATGAATTTTCATTTTTGGCTTGTGTATTGAACTCACTTGCAAGTTGGGAACTTACCTTATCTCTTTGTGTTTGTAAATATCTACTATCTTCCTAATTTTAAAAAAAGACAAAAAATAAAAAAAAATTCAATTTTCTACTTCACTTTTGGTCAACACTTGGTAACCACCAACTTAGTGGGCGAAACAAGATGCTTAACACCTTCATTGTCTCATAACTGAACCTCATTACCTTTTACCTTTAGGTGAGATCAGATTTGAGTCACTTGTTGATTATAAAACATATTTGAAAACCTCTTTTATGATGTCTAAACTATATGAATAGTGGTGACTTGTAAACCTAAGTAGATGAGGTCAAAATCTATTAAACCTTTAGTATCTACACAAGGATAAAGGGGCCCATCTCCTACAATATGCTCTCTTCGATCAGATTGGTTCAGGTTAGGTCATGTTCGCATTCGAGGTAATTATTTCCATCTTTGGATTATGTTGTCAATCCTGAGGAGTAATCAAATTCGGTTCTTGCATGGTTTATATAGAAAAACATAATCTTAATTAGAGATAAATTCGATCTCTTACAAATCTAATCCATATTGTAAGGATTCTATTTTATCATTATCTCTATTCTTATCCAAATCTTTGTAAAACAAGGATTTAGTGCATCGGAGTACACCTTATTCCGTAGTTTCATATCCTAATATTCCATTAGCTATATACGCCAAGTTATATTCTTTCTTTGTTGGTCATGGATGACAATCTAAATAATCATATAATGTAAAATCTTAGAATCGATTCATCACCTTTTCACTTGATATATTATACTTTATATATTTTTGGGTTGGGGAGAGTGGAAGTGTTGGCAGCAAATCTGTCCTATGTTCTTTGAGGCATGACACAATGACGTGGTGGTGCGTATATTAGATGCTTTTCCGTGAGGGATAAGTAAATAGCATCTACGGCTATGTGAGTGTCACCACGTCATTTGTGTCCGCTTTGTCATTCCAGTATTTTCCATGTTCTTCAGCGGTAAATAATGAGGTTGGTGTGACTCGGTAGGCTAGGAGCTGTTTATTATTCTTTCTTTTTATGGATTTTTCCAATCTCAAATCCCGTTTGATGTCAAACATCAAACATACGCTGACGTGGGAGAAAAGACAGAGTTTTTGTTTTTCCTTGAGATCAATAACAACCTATGTTCATCTCAATGTTACTCCAACGCGACTCTGTTATATAACATCAATAAGGGAATGTCTTCACATCTCGACCGTTCATTTAATGACGAACTTCAACCCTCGTTTGAGGTTTGTGGTTGTAAACTTTTAATATTTTAGTGGTGTCAACTCAACTTTTCTTATGAGTTCAGAGGTTATATAGTTGCTTTTTTTTTCGTTTTGCTTTCTTCGTATCTAGCTATTGATTTCAAGAGAAACTTCGAAGTAATTTCCTATATTTTTCATCATATGCAAGAACCCTTCACACGTTTACCTTAAGGTATCAGGTGCACCCATTGTTATATAAAGCTATTAAGCCTCTCTAGGATCAACACAAGGAGTAGCTAGATTGTGAAACATGAGGAATATTCAAGGCAACCCCATCTTCATTTTTGGTTTTCTCTTTGTGATTCTCATCTTGCATCCAAGACCAACTACATCTCAAGAAGTTGGTATGTTGAAAGCTAGCTTATATCCTTATAGAATATATATGTATTTGGCTTTATTTCATGTAGTTTTGGTGAGATGAGTGGGGATGAACTAACTTGTGGTTTGTGATTTTATGTTGTGCAGAGAACCAAAAAGAGTTTGATTACAGGGAGGGGAGTGGTAAGGGACCTGATCAATGGGGAGAGATTCATAAAGAATGGGAAGCTTGTAAGAATGGACATATGCAGTCTCCAATTGATTTGTTGAACAAGAGAGTGGAATTGGTGCCAAAATTAGGGAAACTAAAAAGGGATTACAAGCCCTCCAATGCAACACTCAAGAATAGGGGCCATGATCTAATTGTAAGCAAGTGATCTCTAAAGAGTTTTTGTTCTTCTCCCCTCTCTCATAAGAAAATTGATGGAGGGGGTTCTTCTCTCTCATCTATTTTTGATCCTGTGTTTTCAAACCTATGACATATTCCTTGACCATGGTCTTGTTTGAGAGACTAACAGAAAATGACCTGAATTTCTGTCTTGGGTCTCTTGGCAAAAGCCTAGCTTATTTTTTTTTTCCACACCAAAAAAAAAAAAAAAAAATCTTCTTTTCAACCTTGTTTTTGGTGACAAGATTGCCACTTGTACTTGGGACTGTTTGATTAATTATTCCTTATTTTCCCCTATTATTTCATCTTTTAAATCATTGAGGAAAAAATAAATAAAATTATTTTCCTAGATGATTTTGCCAAATAAATCAAGGGTTGAAGGTTGATAGGTTTTTAGAAAATAAATTAAGAAGTATTGTCCATGCGATAGAATTCAAGGTATCGGATTGGCGGCTTCTCACCAATGCAATAGAATTGAGGTCCAATTTGATTCCCTTGTAGCTATTAGGATTCTCAATCAACAATGGAGCTCCCCTTGGCATGTACATCATATAGTCTTGTCAATTTTAAGGTTGTTCCTATCCTTCCAAGATGTTACTTTCATCCATAAATTCAGAGAGACCAACAGGGTTGCGAACAACCTAGCTTCGTTTCAAGACTCTTTAGGTTGCTTTATGTTGGATTCTACATCTTTCTCTACTGATTTGCTCCTGATCTTAAATCAGGATTGTAGTGGTGCTCGCTGTCTAAGGTTGTAGTTGGTTGGATCTACCTTAACCCAAATGATTTTAAAAAAATAAAAACTAAATTCAAGAAGTATTCATAAGAAATTCAGTTATTTCTAAATAAATCAAAGATTTTAACCTAAAAGGTTGAAGTTGATACATTGTTGGAGAAAAAAAAAATCTAGGGCTTCTAGTAGAAGTTGCAAGGAAAGGGTATTTTTTTGTCATTTTCTTAGAAGACCATGGTGACATCAGTTTGTGAACCCAGGGTATCTCAGGTATTCGACAAAGTTACCTTATTTTTAAATGAATATTTTAGTTCGGTAGCTTAAACTATATTTGTCTATTTATGATGGTGAGTTGTGTTTGACAACAAAGTCACGTCTGTTTGCTGAGTTGGTCACCTAACCTAAAACATTTTCTATGTTGCTTTGGATCAAGCTTCAATGGGTAGTTGGTGGAGCAGGATCAATTCGGATAAACGGTACACATTACAATCTCCAACAGTGCCATTGGCACTCACCTTCTGAGCACACCATCAATGGCAAGAGGTGATTTTTTCCTCCTCGTTTTTTTTGGTGGAAATTTAACATGAAACTGTTCCATGAGTAGGTTTTCATGTGTAACCCTTTTTCTCAGGTTTGATTTGGAGCTCCATTTGGTCCACACTAGTTCGAATCTAAGTGTGGTGAACAGGATAGCTGTGGTTGGTATCATGTACAAGATTGGTCGCCCCGACTCATTTCTCGATCAGGTAAAAGCTCCCACAATAACAAATCAGAAAAATAAACCCATATTTCTTTCTAATATGATGTCCATGAGTTGATTTGTGCCAAGTACTTGCATATATCTAGATCCAGTTGTTAGAGTATTAGATATCAAACATTGTAATAAGGTGTATTTTGATATATCAGATCATCAACTGATTATGATAAAGATTTGATTAAGATAAGATCTTATTAGAACTCAGTAGATTTGATTGATTATCTTGGATGATTACAATGAATTCCAATAGGATTAATATAGATAACAAAATAATTATATTCATATCTAACTATAACCAAATCTTTATCATAATCAGCAGAAGATATAGTTTATCAAGATACACCTTATTACAATGCTTCATATTTAATATTTCAATGTCAACTCAAATATTAATTAAGTTTAAATAGAACTAACGTATATCCAATTAGGCCATGCCTATTCTCAATTGACCTAGAATTGGGTACTAAGTAAAAATGCTAAAAGATGCCACCTAATTACGGTTTCAAGTACCAAATTTTGGTTTAGTAGGTGCCAAGTTTGGTTTGAACCGACCAAGGAAATCCCTCCCAAAGTTTCATGCCAATTTGATAATATGTATTTATATCTAAAAAATAATGAATTGTTTTCAATTATAAACTGGATTAATAGATATTAGGAATAGGATTAAAAAAACATGTTACAAACCACAAATATTTATATTCTTGAAAATCATTCATATTATATGAAAAAAAAAAAAAAAACACCACCACCACAAACAAAAAGAAAGTCTTATCCCAAAGATTTTGGATCGACAAGGAAAAAAGGAGTCAAACCCATCCAATTCGAAAGCTTGATCACTTACACGGAGTAAAAAGAGTACCAATTTTTAAAGAGTCATGATAATTTGACTCAAAAAAATGTACTTGGTTTATACGCAATTGACATGGCAAGTGCATAGAATCATAGATCTTTTTCTTCGGAATACATTGGGAAAAAGATCTACAGTTTTGTGCACTTGCCACATCAATCGCATATAAACTGTGTATGTTTTGGCGAGTCATTTTATCATTAGTCATTCTCACCATATCAATCATGTTGATTTGACTTGCCTGAGTCATATCGGGATGGATAGGGTTAACCTGACTAACATTTCTGAGCGCATCACGTGGAGGAAAAATAGGCTATAGTCGATTACCCATACAAGTAGGGCTGCAACCTGGGCGGGTTGGTCCGAACTCAACCCGATTGATGGAAGAGCCTGGCCTAAGTTATGTAGAAAATTGAGTTGAGCTTGGGTTAGAATATCTCAACCCGAACCCGATGCCTATATACTAATACACAAATATTTTTATGGTAATTATGTGTTTTTTTTATTTAACTTTTTGATTCCATCATATTATTATGGCTTGTGTGTAGTTGGATATTATTAATGTGGGCTTTAATTAAGTATGGTTTGTCTAAATATTCTCTCATTGATGGATTTGGATGTTAATTGTATGTGATTTTATTTACAAGTAATTTGTTATTTATATTATATTTTTTTAAAGACATAAAATTTATTTACTAATTAAAATGAAATTAGGGATATTCAACGAGCTAACCCATCCACCCTTCCCAAAATTACCTAACTTGGGCTAATCCAAACTCAACCCGATTTTAGAAGATCAAGCTTGAGTTTAGCTCGGGTTAGCTTTAGGCCCGATGGTCAAGTGGAATTGAGCTTGAGTTGAGGGTTCTACCACTTGAGTTGAGCCTGGGTTTACCCGCCCAAGTTGCAGCCGTACATAAAAGTGTTCATAGTCATCTTAGAGTTTTTCTATTGGGATCGACCAATTACTCATCAACCTTTACTAAATCAGAGGATACTATACCTTAAAAAACTGCATATCATCCATCAACCTGAACCGACCCATGAGTGACCCATACCCAATTAACTAAGTTCTTTTGGATAAATGGTACTCTCTCCCTAATCTTTTTCGTGGATTTTTATTGAAATCTCAGTTTAAGGAGCAAATGTGGTCCATTGCTGATAGCCATGAAGAGGTAAATGTGGGTGTCGCTAATCCAAGACACATAAAGATGGGTGGTAAGAGGTACTACAGATATATGGGCTCCCTCACTGTTCCTCCTTGTACTGAAGGTGTTATTTGGACCATCAATAGAAGGGTATAAGTTCAATTCCCTTACCTAAACACATGCACTTCAAATTCTCTCTTTCTTTTACTTCTACTAATAACATTTCCATCTAAATTTTAATTAATGACTTCAGGTGAGAACTGTTTCCAGAGATCAAGTTAAGTTAATGAGGACAGCCGTTCACGATGTAAGTTGCAAGCACACTATATTGTACCATGTTTTAAAATCGAACCAATGATTAGACCTAAAATTGGGTCAAGTTGCAAGCACACAACATGTGTATTTTTTCATAAATTATCATTATTTATTTTTTATAAAATAAAGTTCACAAAGATCGATGGTTCTTTAATTGGATCGATTTTATTATAAAATTCAGTTGGGGCCATCAATTACATAGGTCTAATCGATATAAAACCACAAAGGAAATAAAAATAGAAGATTGGAAGAGAGAAATTCACTAGTTCTAAGAAAAATGTTACATTCTAGGATTTCCCCCAATAACGCTCTTAAAAAGTTCTTTAAAGAAAAGAGTAATGCTGAAGTAAACTCAAGATTGACATTGATTCTCACTTTACTGACATAAATATGTGTACGGAACCATAGATGCTTTTCATCGAGATACAGGTGAAAAACATCTATGGTTCTATGTGCACCTCCATGTCAGCTAAGTGACAATTGATGTCAATCTTGAGATCACTTCAACATGACTCTTAAAAAAATGCCATTGTACAATAACATTAAACAAAATGTTCAAGGTTGAAATCCTTCATGCATTAGAGTGGCTATTGCAAGCAATGGATCTAAAAGCGACGATTTCTTTCTTGCAGTATGCAGAGAGGAATGCCAGACCCTTGCAACCACTCAACAATCGCAAGATTCAGCTCTCCGGCACAACAGTCTAGATGTAATGATCTGCATGATCTACTTTTTTAAAGAATCATGGACATGGATTAATGTTGCATTACTTCCAAGCAGATTGGTCTCACTTCTTGGATGTTGAGTTGATGGCACATAGTTCTGTTAGGGGCTGAACCACATTCAATTTCATATCTTTCTTTATTTGATCTCCATTATATTTAAAGTTCATTTCCATAGTATTTAGTCACGGTTTTATAAATGTATCAATTTTTATATTTTTATAATTCAACATTTTATTCTAATAAATATCTAATGATACGAGGGAAAATCAAATGACCATCTATGTCGACAAGGATCCCACGTACCATCCACACAAGCTGCACACACACGTGCCCGGACAAACAAAACTGAACTTGAGAAGGAATAATTGAGAATGAAGGAAAGAATGTTTCCCTCTTATTAATTGAAACGAAAGAGAGTTAAGTGATTCGGTCGTGCCTGAGTCTATGATGAGAGTTAAGAAATTTTCAATATTTCAAAAACGATTACAAACAATTTTATAAATTCGTAGGCTTCCCACATATAAACAAGTCCTCCCTTTTGGTTACCTAATCTAAAACCAACTCACCATATTTTCCCATAATATTAGAACAATTAGTTATCAAACTTTGTAAAAACATTTCAAATAATTCGGTGTAACAGAATACAAGGCATTAACATAACAGGCCAAATCAATATAGAAGATCCAACTCAAGATCTCGTTCAAGGCCCAACTCAATGGGTCTTGAGTTGGACCTTAATGAGATCTTGAGTTGGATCTTCTACAATCAAATGCACTTGTCAATAATGAAAAAAATGTTGGGTATATTGTCAACCATGAAAAAAAATGAAACGCTTCAATCAAATATCCTTAAGCTCACACTGATAAAGGAATGTATCGAAGTACCTGAAAATTGGAAATTTTGACGAGCCAAGGCCCACGATTATAGAAACTGAATTTCAACGGCCTAGGGCCATTGAATTTTTTTATATTCCCCAGATTCGATGGCTTAGAGCTGTCAAATTGCTCCCATCCTCCATCAATTTGACGGTTTAAGCCCATTGAAAAATAAAAAACCGACAATGAAAAATTTGATGCCTTGGTCCGTCGAATATGGGCTTTTTCCCCGTTTTGTTGTCACCATCTCTGAAATTCTTGATGAGCATGAAGCAACGCCTCCTTGTGTCTGTCTAGTGTTGTAGGATTTGCAGCTATGTCACCATGAGCTGAGCAAAATACAAAAATGAACCTGGGAGGGTAAGGGTTCCGAACCTAATCCTTTAAATCCAAATCAAGAAAATAATATAAGAAGTTAAATATATAGTCAAGGATGATGATGGCCCAAAATTTTTACCAATCAGGAATCTTAACCAACCAGAGATAAAATTGAATGGGGTGAATTACCATTTCGTGGGCTGAAAAAATGAGTTACTTACAATTCCGGCTAGCTATTCATTTTAATTACCAGAACGTGAATGATCACACTTTGGTTAAAAAAAATTCAGGACGGTAATGACTTCGGCAAAATGACAATTTTGCAGGTTTAAAGTGACTAATTGGAAATAGTTACTTTAAACCTGCAAATTTTAGATACTTTAAACCTGTGAAATTGTCACTTTAAAACCTCCGAATTTGTTATCATTCACGTTTTGGAAATTAAAATGAACTGTAAATACTGTAAATTCGTCACAAGTTGATCACTTTTTTGTAAAATATCCCAAATTGAATGGCTCAAACAAATGTATGTAAGAGTTGACATGCATAATAGCGGACTGAAGTCGCTGCCATCATTGTTGCATCTTGCTCATTTTTGAGTGGTGGTGCCATTTGCCGAAGAATGGTACACCAATTTTGTGCTCAGTGTAGAGAGCTTAAGCTCTACTACTACAAAGAAGTAAAATGTTATTGATGTTTTTTGAATGATTATTACATAAGCTCTAAATTAATTGTTGGGTTATGAATTCAATCCGGATCTTTTGATGATCCACTACGTTTAATTTGTCTCCCAACTAAAATGTTGGACCAATTTGATTTGGATTTGGATTTGACCCGTTTACTCTTTTTATAACTCTAAGTATATAAAAGGTAAGAGATGAAACCTTAAAAAAAGTTAGAGAGATATACAAGAGGCAGAGAAATTATAACCATGTTCTTCTTTGGTTATCATAATGAAATCGTCGTTTTCGTCCGTGGACATAGGTCGATGCTTTGACCGAACCACGTATATCTTGTGTCTTGTGAGATTATTTGTATTCTTGTTGATTTATACTTCGGATCTAAGGGTTTGTTCTAAGATTAATGATATTTGTAGATATTACATCGACCAAAATATAGAAAATAGTCTAATCGATTTGATAGGCATCAATTGGGTTTAAGCTTGAATTAATTCAAGGTATTGGAATTTGCTTCTAGTTTGTTTTTTTGGTGTATTTTTTTTTTAATGCATAACTTGGGTGATTAAAAGTAGATGGGTGTGTTCTCGTGGATTAATTCATACTTGGGCATAATGGCTCAGTTTGCGAATATGCAATCAATAAGGATTGGTGGGCGAAGAATCGAAATGCTCAAAATCTGTTATCTTCTAAGGGAGTTTGATTTAATATTGAATCGACTCAATTATTTTTTGAAAATTGAATCTCATAGGGATTTGACCTTGATACCAAGAAGAAAAGGGAATCAGATTTTATATTTAGTGAGTCAATTCTATGATCATTCTTATAGTCATTTGTTGGAAAAAGATTGGTTTCTTGACTCAATGTATATTTTGAGTCAAGCAAATCCCATTTTTAGCAGGGTTGGTGAAAAAAAGCCGTCTCATTAGTTTTCTATTGCAAGAAAATCTGATTTTGCACCTACAGTTGCCGAGTTGATTCGATTTTTGGGTATTGGATGATAATACAACGTTTCCTTCTCAAATTGGTGGATTGGCATCCAATAATCTAATTTTTTTTTAAATTTAAACAATTTGATTAACTTGACTCCCACGTGGTTGCAAAATTGGTGTGAAATTTCAGATTTTTAGCAAAGTGGTTCATTGTTTTACAATAATCCAAAATTCAGATTCACCATTAAAACACCCAAGGTTTTAAAGAATGTTGTTTTCAACAATCAATGGCCTTAGAACTAAAAATTTTCAACCAATCTTGGATTTTTTTTTTTTTTTAAAAGTCAACCATGTCGATGAAAGGGAAAGAAATTTGGTTTTTCATTGATTTAGATTGTTGAGTCAACTCAGTAACTCAGTTATTGCAAAGATTAGGGTTTTCATAAACCGAGAACCGAACCAAACCGATAGATCTGATTCAATTTGGAACAAATTGCAGTTTGGTACTTTGGTTCCTGGTTTCAAAAATGGAGAACCAATCAATTTGGTTCGGTTCTCGGATCAAATTTGTATAGAACCAAAAATCTTCTACAATATATATATATATATATATATATATATATATATATATATATATTATATATATAGAGGATGGCGTTATTACGACCCTCATTACGACTCACCGTTTGTCTTATATGGGCAAAAATGTTTGGAATGGGCTGATTTTTTGTGAGGATGATCTCTGTGATGAGGGGATCATCCTGGCAAAAAATCATCCCATTCCAAAACTTCTAACCCCATCAAAATTGATTTACAAAAATTGGACGGTCTATAATTTTTCAACAAAAATCGGACGGTCTAGAAGTTTTGGAATGGAATGATTTTTTTCCAGGATGATCTCCTCACCATAGAGATCATCCTCACAAAAAATCAGCCAATTCCAAATATTTTTGCCCATATAAGACAAAACGGTGTGTCACAAAGGGGGTCGTAATGAGGGTCTACGGAACGCGACCCATATATATATATATATATATAGATATTATATATGGGTCACGTTCCTAAGACTCATATTGAGACTCACATTGCGACACACCGTTTGTCTTATATGGGCAAAAATGTTTGGAATGAGCTGATTTTTTGTGAGGATGATCTCTGTGATGAAGGGATCATCCTGGCAAAAAATCATCCCATTCCAAAACTTCTAACCCCATCAAAATTGATTTACAAAAATTGGACGGTCTATAATTTTTCAACAAAAATTGGACGGTCTAGAAGTTTCATAATGAGCTGATTTTTGGCAAGGATGATCTCCTCACCATAGAGATCATCCTCACAAAAAATCAGCCCATTCCAAATATTTTTGCCCATATAAGACAAAACGGTGTGTCGCAATGTGAGTCCCAATATGAGTCTTAGGAACGCTGTTCTATATATATATATATATATTGGTATATAATAAATATTATAAATTATTTTACGAGTTAGGACATAGATTAATGATCTTATATGGATAAACTAATGACTTTTTAAAATTTGATTAGTGATTTATTGTGTGAAAATTTATATTTATTATATGTTTATTTTTTTATTAAATAATGTTACTTACAATTTATAGAATATTGGCAACCCATAGAGCCGAACCGAACCAATCCGACTTTAGTTTGGTTTGGGTAGGTTTCAATGGAATTTGGTACGGTTCTAGTTATGGTTCTTATTTAATGGAACCGGCTTATATATGTCGGTTCGGTTCCAATTTGACCTCAAACCGAACCAAATCGAACCAAGTTGCACCCCTAGTTGAAACCACCCACAAAAAGGGCTTTAGAGCTTAGTTTGATCTTAGTCTTCTTTCTTTTATCTTAAGATAGATTTGAATTGTAATAGATACCAACTTTTTAGTTGGGTTGGGTTGGTTCGGTGTCTAACACTTTTTACAACCTGTAATGAATCTTTTATTCATTGTCTCTTACTCGTGGATCAATCCAAATCCAATTTGGAGTCATATTTGATTCCTAGACCTACAATTAAGTGGTGACTTTCAATTACTCAAAAAATTTAATACCATTCTAAATTGTGTTGGAGCATTTTCAACTCAGACCGAACCACCTTTCCAAGGGATAGGGAATCAACTATTACTTTGGATGGAGCCATTTGTCCAAGGGATGGGGGTTGACTATTATTTTGGGCCGAGCCACCTATCCAAGGAGAGGGGATCGGCCTATTGCACCAAGCTCTCTTCGATCGGATTGGATCTTATTCACATCTCAAGGTAGTTATTTCCGTCTTCGGATTATTTTGTTAATCTCGATGAATATTCAAATTGAGTTCTTATGGGGTTTATATAGAAAGCATAATCTTAATTAGAGATAAATTCCATCTATAACCAATATACTCCATATCTTAAGGATTATATCTTATCCCAATCTTTGTAAAACATGATTTGATGCATTAAAGTACACTTTATTACATAGCTTCATAATATCCTGATAGATATAGGGGTCAATAATGCGATAGGTGTTATATGATTGACTATAAGTTGTCTATTCTTTTTTCGATTTTTCCAATCTCAAATTAATTATTTTTGACGCCCAATGGCAAACATATGACTTGTTCGAGTATTATGATATGGTCAATTGCAATAGGTGCACTGTAATAGGATTATTATGATACACCAAATCATCTATAGATTATGAAAAAGATTAGGATAAGATCTCATTAGATCTTACTAGCTAGATTTGATTAGATACGATGAATCTAATTTTTTTTTTATCCTCTATCTAAACCCTATTAAAGTTCATTGTAATCAATGAAGAGAATCAATTGAACCTAATTTGGAATGTATTATTTCCCAATCTTAACCCATCTCATCAAATCCTAATCTCATGAGATGATATGGTTATATAATTGCCTTTTTCTTGCTTTCTTAGAGTATCTACCTCTTGAATTCAAGAAATTTCAAAGTAAGTTACCATATTTCTCATCATATGCAAGAACCCTTTACACCTATATATAAGATATCAGGTGCACACATTGTTATATAAAGTTATTGAGGCTCTCTAGGATTTCTACAAGGAATAGCAAGATTGTGAAACATGAGGAATATTCAAGGCAACATAATCTTCATTTTGGGTTTTCTGTTTGTGATTGCCATCTTGCATTCAAGACCAACTGCATCTCAAGACATTGGTAATGTGGAAAACTATCTTATAACCTTGTAGAATATATATGTATTTGGCTTGGTTTCACATAGTTTTGGTGAGATGGCCGGGTTGGGATGAACTAACTTGTGTGTATTTTATGTGGTGCAGGGAACGAACACGAGTTTGATTACTTGACGGGGAGTGGTAAAGGACCTGATCAATGGGGAGAGCTTCATAAAGAATGGGCAACTTGTAAGAATGGAGATTTGCAGTCTCCAATTGATTTGTTGAACATGAGAGTGGAATTAGCGCCAGAATTAGGGAAACTAAAGACCGATTACAAGCCCTCCAATGCAACTCTCAAGAATAGGGGCCATGCTATAAGTGTAAGCAAATGATCTCTAAAGATTTTATTCTTCTTCTTCTTCTCTCTCTCTCATAAGAAAATTGATAGAGGAGGCTTAGAGGGCTGTGGTGTTGGATTGCTGAGGTGATAATCCATTTGAGCAAAACCACCCTTAGTAAGGCTCAAATCTTTACTAAGTTAGTCAGGAAAATGTTTCTAAAAAATTCTCTACGTTGTTTTGGATCCAGATTCAATGGGTGGTTGGTGAAGCAGGATCAATTCAGATCAACGGTACAGATTACAACCTCCAGCAGTGCCATTGGCACTCACCTTCTGAGCACACCATCAATGGCGAGAGGTGGTTTCCCCTCTCTTTTTTTGAAAAAAATAAAAATAAAAAATTAACTTTAATATGAAACTGTTCCATGAGTGGGTTTCGATTTCTAACTCTTTCCATCAGGTTTGATATGGAGCTCCATTTGGTGCACATTAGTTCAGATCCGAGTGTGGCAAACAGGACAGCTGTGGTTGGTATAATGTACAAGATCGGTCTACCCGACTCCTTTCTGGATCAGGTAAAAACTCTTACTGTAATCAAGTATAAAAAGAAACCCTCATTCTTTCTATATGGTGTTCATGGGTCGGTTTGTGCCAGGTACTCTAATATCTCTAGACCCAACCCAAATATTAATGAAGTTTAAATAGAATTAACTTAGATCCAATTAGGCCATGCCTATTTCCAATACCTGGAATTGGGTACTAAATATAAAAATTCTATAAGATGGGATAGTTGATGCTAATTCGATACTAATCAACAAATATGCATTTATATCTAATGAATAATGAACATTTTTCGATTATAAACTAGATTAATAAATCATATATTACGTTAATCATAAATATTTACATTATAAAAAATCATTCATATTATGTGAAAAAAACAAAAACACCATCACCACAACCAACAACAAGAAAGTCTTTGTCTGTAACAGTATTAATAAGAAATCATTGGGCATCCCAAAGATTTTGGATTGACAAAGAATAAAAATACATCAGACCCATCTAATTCCATCGACTCACTATAGGAATATTAATTTATTGCGACGAAATTTACTGACGGTCACTAGTACACCGTTGATGTAGCCTAAAAAAAAAAAAATTCGAATGCATTTTATTTATTTTTCTTCAAAAATTTGGTTTTAGGGATGAGATATACCTATGGTGTTAGCTGTGTTCGTCACAATATGTTGATATCGCATTTTCTCCTCGATCTCTCTCTCTCTTCGCGATTTTCTCTTCAATCTGCTCTGTCTTCTTTCTCTCTTTGCTCTAGACTGATTCTCAAATTTCCCTGTATTCATCTCTCCTTAAACAATATCGCATTCTCTCTTCAATCTGGTTCATCTTTTCTAATAGATCCATCAAGGTAACTCTCTCTCTTCACGATTTTCTCTTCGATCTGCTCGCTCTCTCTAAAGGACCAAAACCATAGCTAAGGGACTAATTTTTTTTTTTAAACAAATACTCTATAGCGACGGCCAATAGTGGTCGTTGCTTATCCTATATAACGACAATTTCACGAATTGTTGGCCGTCGATGATAGATATAGCGTTGGAGGTTTTAGCGACGACCAGGATGGCTGTCGTTATATGTATTTGCGACACTTTTTTTTACCTCGACCGTCGCTATATCCCTGTTTTACTGTAGTGACTAGGTTGATTATTCAAAACCAACTGATTTTTCAAAAGCTTGATCTCGTGGTTCGAGTCAAAGAAATACACCTTTTAATTGGAAAGTCATTCTAACCCTATCAATCTTGTTCTAACTTGCCTGATGGGGATGGTTAGGGTTAACCTGACTAACACTTCTAGGCGCACCACATGGAAGGAAAATAGGCTATAGTGGATTACCCCACAGAAGTGTTAATAGTCATCTTAGAGTTCTTCTAATTGAGATGGGGCCAATTACTCATCCACCTTTCCTAAATCAGAGGTTACTTATACCTTAGTAAACTGGAACTACATAGGACAAGGAGGCATGGCCCCCACAAAAATTTCAAAAAACAGTTTTTCTATTAATTAACCCACGGTAGGGAAGTTGATTGCAGCAATTGAACTAGATTTAGAATGGTGTGTGGCACCACAAAATATTTTCATTTATAAAATTTTGAATAAAAAACTCTTTTAACTACATGTGGAAGGTGGACGGTGTGTGTGGTCCAAAAATTATTTTTATATAAAAAAAGCACTTAATTACTGAGGGTTGTTGAAAACAAATAGATTACTCGATAGGCAATCCAACACTACAGCCCTCTAGATTTCATGGAAAAACTCAATTCCAAAAAAGATAAAAATTGGGGGATTTGATACAAGGTTTTGAAAATTGATAATTATTAAACTCCCAAATTTAAAATTAAAATTTAATAATGAAAAATAACTTTTTCAACCTTTTTTTTAATCATAAAATCTTGTCCTCTACGTCCTTATGACATCAAATTATATTTTAGGATGCCACAAGGTGAACTCAATGACCCTTCGAAGGTTTTGAAATCTCACTAAGTTAGTAAGGCCAGGCTTATTCTTTTATATATAACATCTAGGGGAAGAAAAACATTTTAAGAGTTCTTCAGCATATCGTAATTTTAAAACTCACCGAGTCAAGTCAATTTTACTCGACACGTTTGGAGGTTATTTCAAAGTAAATGTTATTTTGGTCAAAATGGCATGAGACTAATTGTTATGGTTTGTACTCAATTCGTCTTTTCCACTTCTTTACTCTTAAGAGTCTCTTGTTTTCTATTGAAAATTGATTTTCTAATATCGCCTTGTATTTATAATTTTTCGAATTTTATCTTCGATCTATCAGTCTGGCCCCCACAAATGAAAATCTCTGGGTCCGCGGTACTCTGTCCCTAATCTTTTCATGGTTGTTTATTGAAATCTCAGTTCAAGGAGCAAATACAGACCATTGCTGATAGCCATGAAGAGGTAAATGTGGGTGTGGTTAATCCAGGACACATAAAGATGGATGGTGAGAAGTACTATAGATACATGGGCTCCCTCACTACTCCTCCTTGTACTGAAGGTGTTATTTGGACCGTCGATAGAGTGGTATGTATAAGTTCACTTACCCAAACACACTTCAAATTCTTTCTTTCTTTTACTTCTTTTAATAACATTTTCATTTAAATCTTAATTAATGACTTCAGGTGAGGACTGTTTCAACAGATCAAGTGAAGTTAATGAGGACAGCCGTTTATGATGTAAGTTACAATCACACAATAATGCACAAGACGATAGAACATTGTGAAGCAATATTTTAAAATCGAGCCAATGGTTAGACCTAAAATTGGGCCAAGTTGGTTGGATTGATTTGCATTAACTAAAAAATTCAAAATATGTGTACTTTTTTCATAAATTATCATAATTTATTCTTATAAAATATAAAATACACAAAAATATTCGATGGTTCTTTAATTGGACCGATTTTATTATAAAATTGAGTTGGGGCCATCAACTACGTGTTGGTCCAGTGTAATATAAAACCACAGGCAATAAAAATAGGAGATAAGAATACATTCTATGATTTCTCGCAATAGTATTGCGCTCTCAAAAAGTTCTTACAAATGCCATTGTAAACTAACATCAAACAAAACGTTCAAGGTTGTGAATCCTTCATACATTAGAGTTGCTTTTGCAATCAATGAGCCTAAGATCAATGTTTTCTTTCTTGTAGTATGCAGAGATGAATGCCAGACCATTGCAACCGCTCAATGATCGGAAGATTTATCTCTATGACACAACCATCTAGATGTAATTATTAGGAAACCTATGCAATCAATGGCCCAAGATCATGGATAGAAAATCAAATCAGAAATCAAGGATTGCCTATATAAGATCGAGGAATAGTCTTTAGAATGTTTCTTTCACAGTAGGATTCTATGTATAGAATACTACTATTACAATAGAATGTATCTTTGGAATATTTCTGCTTATATCCTTTCCTTGTATCTATAAATATGTAATCTATGATAGAACAATAATCAAGGAAAAAATTCATTGCTATTTTATCAGTAATGATCTACATGATTTACTTTTTTGACAAATCATCGACATGGATTAATGTTGCATTACTTCCAAGCAGATTTGTCTCACTTCTTGGATGTGAGTTGATTAGACATAGTTCTGGTAGGGGCTGAACCACATTCAATTTCGGATCTTTCTTTATTTGAGCTCCATTGTACTTAAAAAGTTCATTTCCATAGTATTGAGTGATTGTTTTATAAATATATCACTTTTTTTTCTTTTTTCTTTTTTATTTCGGTTTTTTTTTTTTGTAATAAATATCTTAATGATCTGAAGAGAAAAGCAAAGGGCTGGCCTACCTTGGCAAGGATCCCGCATACCATCCACACATGAGCTGCACACACACATTCACCCGAACACACAAAACTGAACTTGGAAGGAATAATTGGGAATGAAGGAATGAATGTTTTCCTCTTATTAATCCTTTCTGTAAGAAACCAAGAAGAAACACAAGAGGAAAGTGTAATACCTTTAATGTCTATTTGTTCCAAGTGGGCAATTGGTTCAAATCTTTAAAGAAAGATCAAGTGAAAATAATTATTTAAATTAAGTTGCAAGGAAACATTATTCCCTTCTAGTATTATGATTTATGATTTTTATTTTTTTATTTTTTAAAATTTACCATGTTGTTTTGTTATCTTTTTTGGACCTCAAGAAAAAAAAAAACTTTTCGTTTTTTTAACATCCTAGGATTATTTGCTTTTCCTTATTTAATGAATTAGGAAATCATTAGAATTAAAAAAAAAAAAAAAAAATTATGAGGGAAGATCATATGAAAGAAAATGATAAATAAAAGTAGGCTTTTGGTAGGTCACCCAACCAAAATCGAGACCTACCAAAATAATAATTGGTTGTTATTGTGGAGGCTGTTTCGTCCCAAAAATTTTATTATTTCTTTGATGAGGGTGATATTGCATATGTGGTCCTTGATTATTCTAAGCAAGGTGGGTGAGAAACAAAATTTATTTTATAATAACTATCACTCTTTGGTAGTTATTAACTACATGTAGTGTCAACCCTTGGATCATCAAAGAGAGACCTTATTAGATCAAGGTGATTAAATGGAGAAAGAAGTTTTATAATAAAAGACAAATTCATTTGAAACGCTTTCTTTCTTATGGTTAAGAGTAATTTAAAAAGTTAATCAAAGATAAAAAAAATGTCTCCTTAATTTCTTTTTTAAGACTTAATATAATATGAAGGTTAGAGATTGAGTGTAAAATCGAGGGGACGTCACGTGGCATAGCATGACCAACACCTGTGCTTGACCAATTTAAGAATTTGGCAAGTTTTAAAAGAATGAGTTCATCCAAGATCCCAAACGCGTGAGAAAAAAAGGGTTATTATTTTTAATGTTATTAAATATTTATTTTAATTTATCTACACTATACAAATCTGGGACTACACCTTTAGTTTCAGGGTCAATAATGTGGTTGGTGTGACTCGGATGGCTAAAAGCTCTATATTCCTTCTTTTTTTTGGATTTTTCCAATCTCGAATGACGTTTGGTGCCACACAGCATCAAACATACGCCTCGGGTGGGAGGAAAAGGTCTTTCCTCGAGATCATTAACATATCAATTTTATCTGGTAAGTCACTGGGGAACATCTTCCCATCTCAGCCGTTCGTTTGATGGAGAAATTCCTTCTCTCTTACCTTTATTGTAGTATAACTTGCAATATTTTAGTGGGTGTCAACTCAACCTTTCTTGTAGGGTATACTCTTTTTTTCTTTTTTTCTTTTTTCCCACATCTACCTGTTGAATTCAAGAAACTTCAATGTAAGTTCCCATATTTCTCATCATATGCTGGAACCCTTTACATTGTTATATAAAGCTTCAAAAGTCTCTCTATGATTAATAACACAAGGAATAGCTAAGATTGTGAAACATGAGGAATCAAAGCAACTCCATCTTCATCATTTTTGGTTTTCTCTTTATGGTTCTCATCTTACATCCAAGACCAACTACATCTCAAGAAGTTGGTAATGTGGAAAGCTAGCTTGTAGAATATATATGTATTTGGCTTTGTTTCACATAGTTTTGGTGATGTGGGTTGGGATAAACTAACTTGTGGTTTGTGATTTTATGTGGTGCATGCAGAGAACCAAAGAGAGTTTGATTACTTGGAGGGGAGTGGTAAGGGACCTGATAAATGGGGAGAGATTCATAAAGAATGGGCAGCTTGTAAGAATGGAGATATGCAGTCTCCAATTGATTTGTTGAACAAGAGAGTGGAATTGTTGCCAAAATTGGGGAAACTAAAGAGGGATTACAAGCCTCCAATGCAACACTCAAGAATAGGGGTCATGATCTAATTGTAAGCAAGTCATCTCTAAAGCTCTTCTTCCTCTCTTTCTCTCACATAAGAAAATTGATTGAGGAGACTTCCTTCTCTCTCATACCAAAATACCCTTCCCTTAAACATATTTCTTGATCATGGTCTTCTTTGGAAGACTAACAAAAAATGACCTGAATTACTGTATTGGGTCTCTTTTTTCCAACAAAAACTCATTTCTTCCACCTTGTTTTTTGGTGAAAAGATTGGTCTTCTCTGGACGATTTAATTAATTATTGCTTTTCTATTTTATTTTATTTTCTTTATGTTGTTTCATCTTTTAAATCATTGAGATGAAAATAAATAAAATTATTTCATTAGATTTTTTTATGGGTAAATTATTTCCTTAGATGATTTTAGCCAATAAATAAAGGGTTGAAAACTGATACGTTTTTAGAAAAGAAATCAAGAAAGTATTAAAAAAAATCAGTTATTTCCAAATAAATCAAAGATTTTATACTAAAAGTTAAGAGGTTGAATCGAAGGTGATGCATTTTTGGAGAGGGGAAAAATAAATCAAGGGCTTTTAGCAAAAGTTTAAGAGAAGGGTATTTTAGTCATTTTGCTAGAACAACTCCAACCACGTTTCTACATTCTCCCCATTTAGGAAAGATTCTCACCTCCAAAGCCCAAACCAATTTGAATATTTTAGTTTGGTTGACTAAAATATATTTATTTACTTGATATAGTGAGTTGTGGTTGACCACATAGTCACATTAGTTGGTGACCAAACATTTTCTATGTTGTTTTGGATCCAGCTTCAATGGGTGGTAGGTGGTGCAGGATCAATTCGGATCAACGGTACAGATTACAATCTCCAACAGTGCCATTGGCACTCACCTTCTGAGCACACCATCAATGGCAAGAGGTGTTTTTCCTCTCTCTCTCTGTCTCTGTCTCTCTCTCTCTCTCTCAATAACTTTAATATGAAACTATTCCATAAATAGGTTTTGATGTATAATTCGTTCTATCAGATTTGATTTGGAGCTCCATTTGGTCCACATTAGTTCGAATTTAAGTGTGGCCAACAGGCTTGCCGTGGTTGGTATCATGTACAAGATCGGAGGACCTGACTCATTTCTGGATCAAGTAATAACTCCTACTTTAACCAATCATTAAAAATGAACCCTTTCTTTCTATATCGTACCCATGGGCAAAACGTGAAAAAAGCTTATATTTGACAGTCCAAGGCCGTTGAATTTCATAAAATTTGACGGACTAAGGTGTCTAATTTTTCATTGTCAAAATTTTTTTTCGACGGATTAAAACTGTTAAATTAATAGAGGATAGGAGAAATTTGATGGCTTTAAGACGTCAAATTGGGGATCATCAAAAATTTCAACGGCCATAGGCCATCAAAATTCGCTTTTTAAATTTGTAGGCTTTTGGTCAGTCGAATTTTCTTGTCAAAATTTTCAGTTTTCACAAAGTGGGGCAGTCTTTGTCAAGTACATTTTTTTTTCTTATGCATTTCCGCCCTTTGGGTGAAACTAAACCCATAGTCACATGCTCCGTCCCCTTAAAAAGTCCTACATGCAACTGGTTGAATTGAGGATCAATCGGACCTTGAGGGTGCCCCCAAGGAATTCATTACTTCATGGGGCTTCGAACACTTGACTTATCCTTTCAGAGGGACTTATCAAGGCTCCTTACCACTAGGCCAACCCCTTGGGGTTATCTTGTCAAGTACTTGAGTATATCTCATGGGTTTCAAAACTCGGTTTGATGTCTAATCTCATTCCTGAACGAGACCGAGTTGTTTTGGATGAGTCAACTTGTCTTGGACAATATAAATCATTTAGCTCAGTTTACAATTATTTATTTATATTAAAATAATTATAGGTTTCTTATGAAATAATGTAGATTAGAAGATGTTTAATCATAAAATCATATTTTATTTAGATAAAAATATTTAAATTAGAAAAAAAATTATTTCAAATAAAATATATAAAATCCTGGCTGACTTTGACAAGTTTTACTGAATCGGAAAAGATTTTCAAAATATCATCAGAGTCGTCTCATTTGTCTCACGGAATTTTCAAAATATTGTCCAAGCTTATGGATATATAACTGGCTAGATCTCCCTAATCTTTGTCATGGGTGTTTATTGAAATCTCAGTTCAAGGAGCAGATGTGGTCCATTGCTGATAGCCATGAAGAGGTAAATGTGGGTGTGGTTAATCCAAGACACATAAAGATGGGTGGTAAGAGGTACTACAGATATATGGGCTCCCTCACTGTTCCTCCTTGTACTGAAGGTGTCATTTGGACCATCAATAGAAGGGTATAAGTTCCCTTACCTAATCACACTTAAAATTATCTCTTTCTTTTACTTCTTCTAAATTCTAATAACGTTCTCATCTTAATCTTAATTAATTGATTTCAGGTGAGGACTGTTTCAAGAGATCAAGTGAAGCTAATGAGGACTGCAGTTCACGATGTAAGTTGCAATCATGCACTAACGCACAGATGATTGAAGATTGTGAACAACTGTTTAAAAAAAAATCTAACCAGTGATATTAGACCATAAATTGGGCCAAGTTGGTCTGACCACAGTCGGACACTTGTTCAATTTGGTTGGACTGATTTTATTGGGTAAAAAATGAGTGGGATTTTATCCAAAATTTGTTTGATCCGAATTTAGCGGGTTTGGTTCCTTGGAATATATCTAAATAATAAAAAAAATGAGTCGAATATGGGTTGATTTCCCTTGACCAAAGTTGGATCTAGGTCGGATACGAATCCATCCCTATATCCTCCAAGATCAAGATTTGAATGATATTTGTTTTGAAAATTATGCCTTTATGTTTTTGCATGATATCTTTCTTCTACTACTTTAATATAACATGAATTCTAATAAAAAGAAAATATAATGGTAAAATAGAATAGTATAGCAATTAGAAAAGAAATATAGCAAAATGTTGAATGGTTTGAAATTATTTGACTTGACCAACTCAAATCAAATAATTATGTCGGGTTGAATCAGATTTGAATACAGGTTTAATAAAAGTAAAATGGTTCGGATATGATTTTAACTGATTGGATAAAAAAAATTAGACCTGGATATGGATTTAGTCAGATCCACCCAAACCCTACCCATTTTAATCCATGTCAAAATATGTATACATTTTTATATAATTTATTTTTATAAAATTCACAAAAACCCATGATTCTTTAATTAGACTGATTTTATTATAAAATTCAGTTGGGGCCAGCCATTATGTAGGTCTAATCTCCTATAAAACTACAAAGGCAATAAAAATAGATGCAAAAAGAGCAGTTCCCTAGTTCTAAGAAAGAAGTTACATTCTATAATTTCGCCCAATACGTTCTAAAAAATTTCTTTACAAAAATGTCATTGCACATTAACATCAAGCAGAACGTTTAGGGTTGTGAATCCTCCATGCATTAGAGTTTCTTTGGCAAGCAATGAGTCTAAAATTGATGATTTCTTTCTTGCAGTATGCAGAGAAGAATGCCAGACCATTGCAACCACTCAATGATCGCAAGATTCACCTCTACGGCAACTCGGTTTAACCTTAGTGACCTACAAAATTGAGATTATTTGGTGGAATATCAATAAAAATTAATGTTGCATTACTTCAAAGAAGACTGGTTTCACTTCTTGGATTTCGAGTTGATTACACAGAGTTCTTCTAGGGGGTAAACCACATTCAATTTCAGAGCTTTCTTTATTTGAGCTCTGTAGTATTGACAGTTCATTTCCATAGTATTGAGTGATAGTTTTATGCATATATATGTATCAAATTTTTTATTTATTTATATTTATAATTAAATGTTTTATTATGATAAATATCATAATGACCTGAGAAGAAAATCAAAAGGACCGGTCTATGGTGACAAGGATCACGTGTATCATCCACACATGAGACGCACACGTGCACACTCACGAGGATACACAAACTGAACTTGAGTAGGATTATTTGAGAATGAACGAATTCATTCCTCTTGTTAATCCCTTTTTTGTTGGAAATCAGGAAAAATACATTGATCAGACTTTTCCTCACAGATCTCACAGGATATATTCAGGATCGACCAATCACATGAGCCTGCGTATATTAATGTCATACCCAATTTATAAAACTACCCTCATTAGGTTTGATGTGTTACATATTGGAAAGAACCCCTGAAATCTGTGAAGAAAAAAGTCTATGAGCAAAAATTCACAGAATCAAGAAGAAACATGGAATTGTCAATCATGAAAAAAAATGTAGCTAAGTCCTTAATTTCCACAACATCTGTGGCCAAATCAATTATCCGCAATCTCACACTAATAAACGATTAACTATTCAACGATTTTAGAAAACTTTTAGCGGTTATAGGAAAACATTATAAAATGTGGGGTTCTCATAGTCTTAATTTGGTACCTCACAAACTATAGGTCCAACATTCTCTCACTTGGCCAATTAAGATGATTAGCCTAATTTTGGATTGAAAAGTTTAATTTAAAATTTTTCTTTTTGGTTTTCACCTTTAAAAACTTTGACATGTGTGAACAATTTGTCAATAACGTTAATTGAGTTAAAAACATAATAATATTGTACTTTGATTAAGTTAACAATGTAAGTCATGGCAATTATATGTTAATGTCATACTTCCTTTCATGCACTATATCATTGGTAATTCTCCCCAATATAATCATTAATTGGGAATAATATAATTAGGATGTTGCCTAGCCAAAACATAATGCATGGCTCCTGTAAATTTTGTCGTCAAGATATATATATATATATATATATATATAATATATATATATATATATATATATATATGGAAATGTTCAGCATCAAACATTTTGGCAAAACCTTTTTCAAAACATGGGTGAGAAGTTTTGAAATGAGTTGGTTTTTGGTGAGGATGATCTCTACGGTGAGGAGATCATCCTCGCCAAAAATTTAGAGATCATCCTCACCAAAAACCAGCCCATTCCAAAACTTCTAGCCCCATGTTTACAAGTTGAAAAATCGTGGACCATCCATTTTTTGTAAACCATTTTTGATGGGGTTAGAAGTTTTGGAATGGGCTGATTTTTGGTGATGATGATCTCTACACCGTAGAGATCATCCTTACCAAAAATCAGCCCATTCCAAAACTTCTCACCCATGTTTTGAAAAATGTTTTGCCAAAATGTTTGGTGCTAAACATTTCCCATATATATATGCATGAATTTTCATTGAAAACAAGTGAAGCAGAAACAATTTTTACTTTGCGAATGACTAATGTCTATTACAATAAATACTAAAATAAATGTGCATTCATTACAATCATGAGTAGATAGAAAGACCCATCCTAATAGCATGTATGTATGAGCATTTGGTGATATATTTTTGTCAATGGATTAGTAATCATTAATGCAGCATTAATATTTTCAATTAACACTAGTTGTTTCTAGAATCTTTCTCTAACCACCAAGTATTTCACTTCCATGTGTTTCGCACCATTTAAATATTGTTTATCATTCTTAGAAAAGAAAATTGTTGTATTATTATTACAATATATCTTCAATGTCTTGACAATAGAGTTGACAATACTAAGTCATAAAATAAAATTTCACAACCATAAAGCATGACTTGTGACCGCAAAACATGCCATGAACTCGACTTTCATTGTGAATGAAGTAATAATTGATTATTTCATGATGTAGATTTGCTACTATCAGAGCATTTGAGTTGAAATATTCAATCACCTCTAGATGATTTGATGTCCTGTGCATGAGCATATGATTTTTTTGTTCCTTGAAGATATCTTATCATGACTTTCTTTTCAACTTTCTAATGACTTATGCTTAGGTTACTCTGATATCTTCTCAACATTCCTACTGCAAAATTGATATCTATTTTGATACATGTTTAAGTATATATTAGACTATATACTCTGATGTATATGAAATATTTTTCATTTTTTATCCTTTTGAGTCATTTCTTCGACATTATGATTAAATTTGTTTCTTTTCACAATGGATGCATCATTGACTGAGTAGATAAACATACTAAATCTCTCTAAGACTCAGTCGATAAAATATTTCAGAAACAATCCTAACCATCCTTGAGATCTATCTTTGAAGATTTCTATGCCAATGACATAGTTTGCTTTACCCATGTCCACTCTCTTAAATTTCTTGGTGAGATATTCTTTTTTTTATATACGTCAATTAATTGTGTCTTTCTTAAATTTGAAATATGTGATGCTATCATTAAATTTCATGTATTATTGCTTAGAAGTTTGTTTAAACTTGTAAATAGATTAATTTAATTTGCAAGTTAAGATATGATTATTATCACTTGGCCGAACACAGTGTTCCTTTGATGTACTCACAACATGAAAAAAATGTCCATATTCAACGGTCCAAGGTTGTTGAATTCCATAAAATTCGACGGACCAAGGCATAGAATTTTTCATTGTAAAATCATTTTCTTTCGAGATGTCAAAACCGTCAAATTAAAGAATGATGGGAAAAATTCAACGGCTCTTAGCCGTCTAATCTGATGAACATAAAAATTCAATGGTCCTAGACCGTCAAAATTTGATTTCAATTTTCACATAGTGACTCCTTACATGCCATCTGTCCTATCAATCAAGTAGAGTCTCCTACTCAAATGAGTTGACACGTAGAAGGTTTTGGCATAATTAACCCATGCAATAGTGGACACGTGGAAGTTTAACTATTGGTCCATATCACTGAGTGTAATTATGCACTTGCAAAGCCCTACCATGACGCATAGGCTGATGTACCTAGATCAACTTTAAGGCCTCAAAATAAATTGGGTTATGAATTAAAAATAACATAAAATTGTTGCGTCCAAAAATCTGCTTGTCTATGTTCCTAGTTCACATAGATGGCAATGCCTCAAATTATGGTCTACTCCATACGAGTCTTGTGGGGTGGAGGAGGACAACACACATGTTCCAAGTGGTTGGATTATATAATAATAGAGCTTTGAATTGCAGCTCGTGTAGGCCTTCTCTCATCAAACAGCGGGCCTCGCTTCGCCTGTGTAATGCACGTTCATCGATGAAATATATTAGTTAATAGCTACATGTCTTAATCTCATCTTACTCTTATCCTTACGTGACATATATATTATCATTAACAATATTAGCGAGCTGCACCAGTTGCTTACTCCCTTAGCACATTCTTTTTTTTTTTTTTCACTTTTTCAATGGGATACGTTCCAAACAGTTGGACTAAATTTAAAAAAAAAAAAAAAACATTTGAACGAGTGAAAATGACTTTACTGTAAATCATGATACAATTATAATCATTTTGGAGGGGTTTAATTAGGGGCGGAGCTAGTAAGGAGGTGGTGGCGGCAATTGCCTTCACAAAACTTTGAGACCTCCCTATACTTTCAACTAATTACATCCCCCATTTGTCCTTACTCCCTCACCTCTCTCCCTACATCCCTCCAATTTAAACCCCCCCCCCCCCCGCCCCCGCCCTCCCCTCTCCTCTCTCCTCTCTCCTTCAATTTTTTTGTTGATGACATTACCTCTTGACCGGCCTTCTCATATACTAATTGAAAATGACCTAAATATCTTTTTCTTCAACTTCTAACCAAAAACCTTTGAATTTCTCCCTAAAATCATTCATCTTCAAGTTCTTCAACTATACAACTAACCATAGTTTGCCCTCACTACAAGAAAATCCGAGCTCTGCTCCTGGGTTTGATTTTGTTAATTCCGATAAATTCAAGAAGGTTTCAGAAAAAAAAAATTTAAGAAATTTTTGGAAAATATACAAATGATGTTTATGGGTTTCTTACCCAAATCTGTCATCTTCGACATCGCTAAAATCCCTATCTTGTTCTTGAGATTTGAATGTCGTAAAATATAAAATTTTGAGGGTAAAGGGTAAAAGTTAAAGAGTCACTTCAACTGCATAGCATGACCCATAATCATAACGGAGCTCCATCAATCGAGGTGGGAGAAGCAGCAAAGGTCATCTCCAAAGAAAAACCCAAATGTTAAGTGAAAGACTCAAGTTCAGGTGAAGATCTTGTCACTTGGGAGCCAGTCCTAGATAAGCACATTTGTCTTCATATTTATCTTATCGTTGCCTAGCATACATATTAATAATACTAGCTGCACCAGTTGCTTACTCCCAAAACACTTTTGTTTTCAATTTTTCAATGGGAGTTTCAAATAGTTGGAATAAAGAGAATATATATATATATATATATATAAAAGAGAAACCCTTTCCTTACTATGATAGGGAGGAAAAAGGCATTACAATATAAGTTTTATCCACCGTAAAAAAAACCTCGAGATAATATATCATGATACAATTATAATCATTCTGTAGGGGTTTGATCAGGGGCAAAGCTAGTAAGGAGCTAGTGGCGACAGTTGCCCCCATAGAACTTTGAGACACCCTTATATTTTCAACTAATTACATGCCCCATTTGTCCCCCCTCCTTCCCCTCCCTCTCCCTCAATTTTTTTGTTGATTACATTGCCTATTAACCAAACATTCTCATATACTAATTGGAAATGACCTAAATATCATTTTCTTCAACTTCTAATAATAAAAAACCTCTGAATTTCTTCCTTAAAAAATTCATCTTCAAGTTCTTCAACTATATAACGAACCAAGGTTGCCCCCACTACAAGAAAATCCTAGTGCCGCCCCTGGGTTTGATTTTGTTAATTCAGATAAATTCAAGAAAGTTTCAGAAAAAAAATTTAAGAAATTTTTGGAAAATATACAAATGATGTTTATGGGTTTCTTACCCAAATCTGTCATCTTCGACATCCCTAAAATCCCTATCTTGTCCTTGGGATTTGAATGTTGTAAAAAATAAAATTTTGAGGGTAAAGGGTAAAGTTAAAGAGTCACTTCGACTGCATAACATGACCCGTGATCATAAACGAAACTCCATCAATCGAGGTGGGAGAAGCAGCAAAGATCTTCTTCAAAGAAAAACCCAAATATCGAGTGGAAGACTCAAGTTCAGGTGAAGATCTTGCCACTTGGTAGCCAATCCTAGATAAGTACATTTGTCTTTATATTTATCTTATCGCTGCCTAGCATACATATTTATAATACCAATTGCACCAGTTGCTTACTCCCAAAACACTTTTTTTTTTCCCACTTTTCAATGGGATACGCTTCAAATAGTTGGAATAAAGAGAAAATATATATAAAAGAGAAACCCTTTCCTTACTATGATAGGGAGGAAAAAGGCATTACAATATAAGTTTTATCCACCGTAAAAAAAACCTCGAGATAATATATCATGATACAATTATAATCATTCTGTAGGGGTTTGATCAGGGGCAAAGCTAGTAAGGAGCTAGTGGCGACAGTTGCCCCCATAGAACTTTGAGACACCCTTATATTTTCAACTAATTACATGCCCCATTTGTCCCCCCTCCTTCCCCTCCCTCTCCCTCAATTTTTTGTTGATTACATTGCCTATTAACCAAACATTCTCATATACTAATTGGAAATGACCTAAATATCATTTTCTTCAACTTCTAATAATAAAAAACCTCTGAATTTCTTCCTTAAAAAATTCATCTTCAAGTTCTTCAACTATATAACGAACCAAGGTTGCCCCCACTACAAGAAAATCCTAGTGCCGCCCCTGGGTTTGATTTTGTTAATTCAGATAAATTCAAGAAAGTTTCAGAAAAAAAATTTAAGAAATTTTTGGAAAATATACAAATGATGTTTATGGGTTTCTTACCCAAATCTGTCATCTTCGACATCCCTAAAATCCCTATCTTGTCCTTGGGATTTGAATGTTGTAAAAAATAAAATTTTGAGGGTAAAGGGTAAGTTAAAGAGTCACTTCGACTGCATAACATGACCCGTGATCATAAACGAAACTCCATCAATCGAGGTGGGAGAAGCAGCAAAGATCTTCTTCAAAGAAAAACCCAAATATCGAGTGGAAGACTCAAGTTCAGGTGAAGATCTTGCCACTTGGTAGCCAATCCTAGATAAGTACATTTGTCTTTATATTTATCTTATCGCTGCCTAGCATACATATTTATAATACCAATTGCACCAGTTGCTTACTCCCAAAACACTTTTTTTTTTCCCACTTTTCAATGGGATACGCTTCAAATAGTTGGAATAAAGAGAAAATATATATAAAAGAGAAACCCTTTCCTTACTATGATAGGGAGGAAAAAGGCATTACTATATAAGTTTTATCCATCGTAAAAAAGACCTCGAGATTTTATATGAACCTTGAGGACTTATTTTGCGCATTGTAAGGTCTTTTTATGGTGGATGAGACTTAGTAAGGCCCTTTTTCCGCACTATCATAGTAAGGCTAGTCGGACTCAAAAAATAAAAAATAAAACATTAGAGTGATTGAATAGGACTTCACTACCAATCATGATACAACTATGATGAGAAGGAACTTTCTTCCACACTAAGGAAGGTAATTGAAAGAGGTGGTTATTAGCGTAGTAACTAAGTTGGGATTTGGTAATTATTCAGCAAGGGTTTGATTTTGTTAATTCAAATAAATTCCATAAAAAATAGACAAAATCTTGTGAAAATATACAAATGATTTCTTTATTATTATTATACCTAAATCCATCATCATCAACCTCTCTAGAATCCCTATCTTGATCTTGAGATTTGACTGTTGAAGAAATTATAATTTTGAGGGTGAACTGTAAGAATTAATTTTACCATATTCCGTTATAAATTGATGAATCATCAACTAATTTTTTGTGTATATTTTTGAAAAATGTAGGAGAGAATTTTGTTACTATGGTTATTAGAGTAATTTTGAGGTACCATCTCAGTTTTTGTAAAAATTACATGGAAAAGTGTAATAGGAATGTGGGTTGAGATGAATGACTGAGATTAAAGACTAAAAATAGAAATCAACACATTCGAAAAAAAAGGTAGGAATAACTCTAATAGGAGATAGACTAAGAAAAAATTGGTTGAGATGATTTTAGCATGTTCGACAATGATAGATTATAGTCCAAATTATAACAAAAAAAAAATCTAAAAGAACATGAATGGAAATATTGAAAGTAATAATAATTCACTTTTAATAACAAATAACTTGACTTTAGACAAAGTAGAATAAAGGAACATAATTTTTTTTTTTTTTTATGATCGGGTATCTCTATAGACTGCGGACCTCGTTCGTATATATTCTTTGCCCGGTCCATAGACCTTGATTTTATCCAAAGACTAGTCTCGAGGCATGCCCGCACATCACATGCACCAAGTAAGTGAGGGTATGTCCTCCGGGTAGCCCTTAAGAAATTAATGCTCATACTGGGTATCGAACTCATGACCTACGGGCATAAACTACTTATCCGTGTGAAATTGCCATTGAGTCAATCCCTCGAGGTTAATGAAGGAATATAATTCGTTTAGCCAACCGTAAATTATTGGGATAAAGATTTGTTGTTATTCCGATCTTAGTTATCGGAAATATTTGGAGTTGGAAATTTTGAATGGTAATATAACCTTATGGATTGATAAAAAGTGGTAGGTCTAGTGATAATGGAAATCATACCCATAAAATATGCCCTTTTAATAAGACTACCAACTGCTCAAATACATGGTAATTTGGCAAAAATTTGCAAATAATTACCAAAAGCATCTAGAGCAGTACTGCTCTCTTATCTCTTCGTTAACAATCTTCTTTACTAATTGTGGCAACACTGTTAATTAGGTATCCACCTTGGATTACCAGTTTATAGAACAAAAAATAATGTAAAATTCTTGGTTTACAATTTAATAATATATGTTTAAAATATAAACAAATCAACATCAGATACCCCAATTTGATTCCGTTCACACCAGGTTAGGACAACCTTATTCACCCTATATTAATAGAATGTAATCCCCTAAATTCTGGTCATCCTCGTGTGTCGTTTACACCCGGAACAATGCAAGGTCAAGCATTCCAAACATCTCAAGCAGACTTTATCGACTTCGGATTTCATGATTTTATGAACGATGACAGCTTCGAACAATTCATCGATCTAATTCGAGGAGAAAATGCTGATCCAATTGACAAATATAGTCAAAATTTTGATGGTGCGCTTATGTTTAGTGCCGGAATGGTCGAAAACCAGTTTTGCTCCACCCCACAAAGCATGTTCGAAATCAACTCCGCAAGTAATTCTAATCCTAACTTGAGTCTTAATCCTTTACCACCATTTGGGGGAGAAATTGAGAGAGGTGGTGATGAAGAAAATGAGGGGGACGACTCCTCGGGGACTACAACAACTACACCAACAAAAGGGACAGGGATGCGTCGTTCAAGAACATTGATCTCGGAGCGAAGGAGGAGAGGTCGAATGAAGGAGAAGCTCTACTCGTTGCGCTCCTTGGTTCCTAACATAACAAAGGTATGTTCGTCCAACCTTTTGCTCTAAGTACCTCTAATATACACATTGTTGATCCGTGAAAAGGCCACTTATAGTTGAATTAATATATCAATGTGTGTCATATAACATGTTTTATTTCACAAAATTGGTGTATAACAACTTGAAGTGGAGTGGTTCTAGTATGATTGAGGTCAGGATCATTAACAAAAGAGAGTTTATATTGCCACAAAACTTTTCTTTATCAAAAAAAATTGTTGACTGGAGTGCAGAAAATCATTATATATATATAAATACACAAAGCATATTTGGTGTGTTCCAGGCAGATTTTCAGTGAGGGCACTTGCCCTAATAAGATTTTCGAATTAAGGATTTATTTAGCTATTACAATAGATAACAGTAGCTTGTAAAACAATCTGCTAAAAAAAATCACTCTTAGTTTCCCCTACAAAATAATTTCCCTCTTAGTTGCCCTCATGTGGGCAAAATCTTAACCCCAAGGGATTGGCCTAGTGGCAAACCGAGCCCTGATAAGCTCCTCAAAAAGGGTAGCTCAAGTGTTCGAAATCCCACAAAGCAATGAATTCCTTGGGACCACCCTCCAGGGTCTGTTGACCTAACTCAACCAATTGCACGTAGGACTTTTGGGGGGGGGGTGCGCCCATGAGATTAGTCTCACCCAAAGGGTGGGGATACCCTCGATAAGCACACAAAAAATGTGGGCAAAATCCTGGCTCTGCCCCTGGTTGGACATGATTTCATGAATTAGTGTGTTATAAGAAAAGTTGGAATGACAATATAAGTTCTTTTTTTTAAATGTTACCAAAATTATTTACCACCACCAAGCTATCCCTTTGTAATCTATTAAAAATCTACCCTATTCCTTATTTCCTAGCAATAATTTTTAATCTATTTTTCTTTCCGATATACAGATGGATAAGGCGTCAATCATAGGAGATGCTGTGTCATACTTGCAAGAGTTGCAAATGCAAGCTAAGAAGCTAAAATCTGAAATAGCAGGACTTGAATCATCGCAAAAAGGCGTATCAGGAAGGTTTCAATGTTCCTTCGAAAATCCGAAGAACACTCATATTGCAAACAATAAGTACCAAATTGGCATGAAAATAATTCAGGTATATAGAGATATCAAATACTTACAGAATTACTGAGTACCACCTTTTTTATATCTATATATTAAGGTGCATAAAATTGCCTTGTTTTATAGATGGATGTGTTTCAAGTGGAGGAAAGAGAGTTCTATGTGAGATTGGTTTGCAAAAATGGAGAAGGGGTGGCAGTAGCTCTTTACAAGGCCCTTGATTCCTTATCGTCCTTCGACATTAAAAGCTCGAACTTCACCACAATTTCAGAGAGATCCATACTAACATTTACTATAGACGTAAGCCCGTGTAATTAATTGATTCTTCTTCTTCTTCTTCCTCATTTGATGTTTTATTGAAATTAATTAACATTGTTTTAATATAAACAGGTTCAAGAATGTGGGGAGGATGTGAACTTATCAACCTTGAAATTATGGATGAGTGGAGCTCTTCTAAAGCAAGGATTTGAGTTTAAAACACTATAGCTTCCTAACTTCACTTTCATCTCTCATGTCTCTACTCAACCAATCCAACAATGTTTTATTCCGATTTATTGCTAAATGATAGGTGTTGATCTACTGATTGTAGCTAAACTTGAAGTTTGAGGCCTTTTTAAATGAAGGAATAATATGAGACTTTATGAGGCATAAATAAGTATTATAGTTGTAATAAATTATCAATCTATAAGGTTTTGGTAATTGTTTTATTTAATTTTATATCATTTGTTCTCCTCATGAATCCAAATTGTTCCAAGTGATGATAAGGATGGTGACCAACCTGTATTAATTCTATCTTAAGTCAACCAAATTTTATTAAATTGCTAAAAGGTAAAAGAGATTTAATAAAGAAACCTTACATTGCCATATCAATATTTTTATAATATACACCAGATAATGAAATTAAATATGGTATCTATGGCATAACCAATTTTTTTTTTTTTTGATGAACCGTGTCGCTTTCCATTTCTTCTCTGAAGAAGCTATTTGACTTGGGTTTCTCTACGGGTGAGAATCGCTACTTGATTGGTTAAGACTGTGAGAGTGAGAGTGAGAAAGAGTAAGAAATCGAAGATTGGCTGTTGTCAGATTGTTTCATATAATTTTAGGAATTGGTGTGTTCTATAAAACGTTTGGGTTCCAATAAAGTTCTCTTCATGTTGAGAAAGTTATTTATAAAATCATTGATTTATCTTAAACATGTGTTTGCATAAATAAGAGAGATTCTATTGGCACACCAAATTTTACTTATAACTAGCCAATCCTGTTGAAATTAAGCAGTTTTTATATATAGATTGGGGTGTTATAAATAAAAGATGGGGTGTTAATAGAAATTCTCATAAATGATGAATCTCATTCGGCTTGTGGCTTCTTGAGGCCCAACTTCTTCTGGGCCAGGACACAGAGATGGTTGTTAAGCACATATTTGATCCATTTAAGTAGTGGGCCTAAAATTAGATTGGAAAATCTAACCAGGCCTATAAAACAAAGCCCAATCACAGCCCAAGCACATGTTGCAATTAGACCCTGTTTTCTTAAGGGTTTGTTTGGAACCTACAGTTGGTGGAGTTGGAGTATTGAAAGGTAGTAGCAACCATGGCTTTAAAACTCGTTTTGACATCTCGTATCATCCATGCATGAGACTTAGTTGTCTCGGATGACTTTTCCGATGCATTTGAGACATCTCATTCAACAATGAGAAAAATGAACATGAGTTTTAAATCTCGCCCGATACATTGACTTGTCTATCCATGTCATTGGTGGACAATACCGAGATGTACCAAACGAGTCGCCTCAATCTTAGGCGAGATTTAAAACCATGGTAGCAACTCCTAAAATGAACTACAATGTTTGGTGTTCATAGAAGTTGGAGTTGGAAGTCATCATAGGGTACCCAACATTGGGTGTCACAAGGGGTTGTGCGATTAGATGGCATTGACAAGGGCCAAGTTTTCACTAAAGGGTCCGTCGTGTATCCCCTCGAGATTTGTCCACTACAATGAATATGAAAAAATTATAAATCAAGGTAGAGAATAGAGAGAAAAGAGGGGAAAAACAAAAAAGAAAGTTCTTTTGTTTTTTTAAATGAAGATTTGGTCTAGAGTCAATCCACCATTCATTTTTTTTTTTATAATGATTGTCCCATGAACCTCCCTAATTCACATTTTCTAACTATTATCGAGTTCCCCAAGAGAACATAGATGGAGAAAGAGAGGGAAAAGACGTGAGAAATTAGGATTGGTTTCAATCCAACAAACAGCTGCCCGACAAGTATCACCCTCACAACCTAGGGTTGAAGTCGGGGCTTGATTTGGTTTGGATATCGAATTAAAATCCATTATATACGTCAATTCTCACTAATATAAATTTTTGGCTCATATACTAGTGGTTTCGCTCGGGTAACTTGACTATTACATTAAAGATTGCAAAAGTTAAGAAAACAAATTTTTGAGAGACATTTAATATCTTTGACACTATATGCGTGCATCAATTCCTAATCCTATCAATTTGGGTTTCAATTTGTTCAAGATTCAAACCACCCAGTATTAGAATCTATTAAATTGACTTGGCAATGTAAAAGACAATGATTATGGATAGAACAATAAAAGATTTCTAAAATTGGCTGGAGATCAAATTAGAATTGGATGAAGTTGAAGTTGATGGATTGAAGGCGCAGTCAAATAGGTTAAAATAATTTACCCAAAAGTTTGAAGCGCTTGAAGATGACTTTGCTTGAGAGAAGATTATCATCAAGGGTTTTGGACTCAAGATTGAAATGAGGACATTTAGGTCATTGTATGAAAGTCTTTCGAAAGAGACTGAGGTCAAGAGACATCATCATTTTGAAAACACAAGGGTGTCTCAAATATTCACTCAAGACACGGAGGGGCATATCTAAAATTTAAATCACCATTAAAATAAAGAAAGATTCTATTGCCACACCAACTTTTGTTAAGAACACCCCAATTTGGATTCAATCACTCAAGAATTAACAGTCTAGGGGTGCACACGATTCGATTTTGTTCAGATTGAAGGCAAAATTAGAATCAAATTGAACTTAATCAGTTCTATATATTCAAAATCGAATTAACTACCCTTTAGAACTGAACCAACCCAAACCAATCTTGATTTGATTTGGTTATGTTCTCGGATCTCTTAAAATAGATATCAAGATATTAATTATCAAATCTTACAGTTAAAAAACCCACGATCATCAATGATTTCAGTCAAAAGACGCAACAAATAAAATGACATTGCTAATATTATGTTAATATCTCTATAATCTTAATTATCTACTTAATAACATAAATGATCTTTTCAAAGTACGGTTCTAGGATTTCCTGAACCGAACCGAATCAATTGGTTTTTCAACATAGTAAATCAGATCCAGACCGATGAGCTAGGAAATCGATTCAAACCAATTCAAAATATCTTGTTCCGGTTCGGTTCACGGTTAGGCCTGATCCAATGTGCACCCCAAATTAGCACACATCTTGGGGATGTGCTCTTAGTAAAAGTTGGTATGGCTATGTAAGCTCTCTGAAAGAATTATTTGACCTTTTTACCCTCTCTCTGTCGCTTCTCCCTCCTCTTCGATCAGTCCACCCGTTGACCACAAAGTACAAACCAATTTTTATAGAGAGAGAAATTGAGAAGCTTCGAGAGTTCTTAAAGGTTCATTTGCTCTGTGTGTCACCACACACACATCACCACCACCTTATCTACTAATCTCCATTTCCATCTCATAATCCCTATAACAATGCAAGCTGTAGTACTGGCAGCCATGGCAGCCCAAACTGTCCTCTTTGCCTCTGCTTCTCAACCCTTCTTCACTTCCTCCTTACCTCACCCTAAACCTACCCTCCAATCATCCTTCCATGGGTCTTCCCTCAAATTCCCTCGCCAATCCTTAAAACTCGCCATTTCCCCTAAATCTCTCACCATCTTCTCCGCAACAAAGAAAGCTGTTGCAGTCCTCAAGGGAAATTCCAAGGTCGAAGGCGTCGTCACCTTGACTCAAGAAGATGATGGTCTGTAAACCCATTCTCCTCCTCCTCTGTTCTACAATGGGTTTGTTTTTTTTTTTTTTTGTGTGTGTGTGTGTGCTTAATTTACTTCAATTTCCACTGATAATAGGCCCTACATCTGTGAATGTTCGAATTACGGGGCTTACTCCTGGACCCCATGGTTTCCATCTCGTAAGTTCTCTATAATTTCTGATAAAAAATAATCCTTAGTGGATTTTTTAGCTAATTTTGTAATTTATTTATGTTTTTCAGCATGAGTATGGTGATACTACCAATGGGTGTATATCGACAGGTTGATTTCGATTTTGGGTTATTATCTGTTTAGAATTGTTTTTAAGATTGGAATGTAGTAATGTAGGTTAGTAATTTAGTTGTATTGTGTATTAGGGGCCCATTTTAATCCTAATGGGATGACACACGGTGCTCCTGACGATGAAGTCCGCCATGCGGGTGACCTGGGAAACATAGTTGCCAATGCCGATGGTGATTTGCTTTTTTGAATCCTAATTGGAGTTGTTCCTGATATTTTCATTTGTGAATTTGCTGAATTTGTTATTGTTTTGGTATAATATAGGAGTGGCCGAGGCAACAATCGTTGATAAACAGGTATTGCATGAATCTTGAATTCAGTTTTTGAGTATATTTTGATCATTTAGTATCATTATTATTGTTTTATTATTATCAATACTAGAGTTTGCCCGTAGTTTGCTGGTGCGTAGGTGTCCTCTTTGAGGTTAAGGGGGTAAAAGAGGAAAAATAATAAAGTTGAAGTGTTATTATAGGAAAAGGGGGAGAAGAGGAAATTGGAGGGGTATTATTGGAAAAATGGTACTAAAGGAAATGCAATAAAGTTAGAGGGTATTCTTGGAAAGTAAGAGAAGAGGAAGACAAAAAAGTTAAAGTTGTCCTCAATATTCATGAGGAAATTAACTCCCATCCCTCTTTATGTGAAGGATAAAGAGAATCAGGTCCACCTTTTTGTTTTATCATATAGATAGATTATTATTGTTATTATTATTTTTATGTTATTTATGGATTCAAATTCTATCCCACGTATGCACTTAGCCCCATAAAAATGAAGGAGGCCCAATGCCCCTCGAAATAATTGCTTTTATAGGATGGAGGGATGGTGAAATAGGGGTTTGAGACTATTTGAGCATGTTTTAGGGCTGGTTCTTTAAATTTTCATACGACAGAATATCTTGATTTCCACCACCTTGGACTTGGTCCTTAGTGTTGTACCATGTAAATTTCTTGTACATTTTGTGTGCAATTGTTATTTCTTTTTTCTCAAGTTTATGATGATATTGTACCTAGTAGATCAATGTTGTCCAATAACAACTTGTGTCTGGCTTAAGATTTCATTCTTGGTATTCTTTGTAGGATCTTTGAATGTTAACTTTATTTTCTTTTTCTTGAAATATGTAGATACCTTTGAGTGGTCCCAATGCGGTAGTTGGAAGAGCCCTAGTGGTTCATGAACTTGTGGATGACCTTGGAAAGGGTAAAGATTCATATTCACTAGCTTCAACTAAGATACATGTCATTTGATCATACTTTAGATGTAATTGGTAGATATTTATATATATCAACTATATTTTCTTTATCTCTTGTTTTGCTTTGTTTTCCAGTATCATCTAACTTTGATTTTTACCACCTGCAGGAGGACATGAACTTAGTCTTACCACAGGCAATGCAGGAGGAAGATTGGCATGTGGTACGCATTACTTATTCACACTACCTTTCAAGCTTAATTTTTTTGTTCTTTGAGTTGCAAATTTTTTACATTCGACATATGAAATTTCAATGATTAAGCTTTGTTGTAATCATTTCATCATCAGCTTTGATAATGGAGACACCCCAATTTTCCCAAGTCGAGCCCGAGAGCTCAATCGAAATTTAGTGAGTAGGGTGGACACAAGAGAATTTCAATCAATCAAGTGGGACTCACTCCATGCTTAAGCAAGTATATCAAAAGATTTTTAAAATTCATTTAAGCCTGGCTTTGAGTAACCAACGGTCAAGCTTATACCTACTTTGGCCATTAGTCACCTAATGTTAGAGGAATTTTGTTTTGGCTTTTACCTACTTAATGTTCAGGTTATCTTTTGCCTTGGCCTTCACTCAGCTAATATACAAGCCAATTTTGCCTTGGCCCTCACTTACCTATGGCTAAGTTGTTTAGACAATTGTCAGTGCACTTGAGTGCTCAAGATTTACGTAAGGAAATTGTTTCTTTAATCCCTTTCTTAATTGCTTATTCCTTAAGAAAATCTCCCAAGTTTCTCATTTTCCCTATGCATTAAGCATTTTCTAATTTTGCGACCTTGGTTTTCTAGGAATTGTTCAAGTCTTCTAATCTTGATTCTTGGTCAACCTTTGGTTCCTACAAATAGTCAATTACTCTTCTACTCCTAATTTGTTGAGAGTAAATTAGGGAGATTGACTTTTAAGCCCATTATTCCCATCCTTAATGCAAGGTCCAGTCTACTAAATTCCATGTAAATTGACTAGAATAAAAGGTCTTTGATTATTTTGCCCACCTACAAGAAGTAGTCTCTAGGTCTTTTACACTTCTACCATATTGTTGTTAAGAGTTTAGCGAATGCTTTGACACCTCTATCCTTTGATGATTATGATTAGTAAAATTCAAAGAGTTGCAAAGACCATCAAGGACAAGTTGTTGGAGGGTATTTGAAATCATTCATTGAGGTATTTTTTGGAATATTTTAGAGTTAAGGAAATTGGACTCTTCTATCCCAAAGATTTTCATATAGCCTATATATAGAGGACTCATTCAAGACAAAGGGGGAGGCAAATTAGAGTCCCAAAATTCTTTCTTGAAGTCTTCTTAAGGAACAAAATTTTGTCCAATTGAGTTCTTACTAATCCTAGAAGCTTAGAGCAAAAGAAAGGAGAAAGAAGAAGAAATGAAGTCCAAAGTGGGGAAGACACTTTTATTTTTTATTTTTCTTTCTTTACTTTTATGTACATTTAAATTGTTGCAATGTGATGTAGTTGTTTTATTTTCAATGGCATAAAGTGAAAGAAAGTAAGTCTTCACTATGTGAGTAATCTTCATTTTCTAAGTTCATAATAAACTTTTCTAAGAGTATTTAATTTCATAACAAGTTGTCTTTATTCCCTTTAGTTTTCAAGCAATTTAAATTCTAAAGTTTAGTTTCTTTCTTTAATGGCATAAGTAGGAAGAGAATAAACCTTCACCACGTGAAGTAATCTCTCCTTTTTAAATTCAGGAATAAGTTTCAATGGAACATTGTCATGCATACACATTAGCACACACTACTACTTTTATTTTCCAAAATGGTTATGAATCAATAGTGTAAAGCTACCTAGATTTATCCTTAAAACTCGAAACCAACAACGACAATCCCTAGATGACACATCTTCATGCATAAGGTGTAAACTCCCATAAAGATTTATCCAATTGATGGACATGTCTTTAAAGTTCCACTAACAAAAATACTCGTAAAGGAGTACATATTCATGTAATTCATGCTTGAGAACCAAAAGGTGAAATCTAATTAGATTTATACAAAAACTTCAAGTTTACAAAAAATTTCAGCAAGTATGAAATTTTTTCTATAGCTTGTTCATTGATTTCATTTGCAAGTTTAGAGGTTTGATTATATTTCGTGTAATTTTTAAGTGCTTACTACCTTTTCTAACTTCAAAAAAACTACAAAATTAGTTTTCTACTTCACTTTTGACAATCCTTTGGTAAGTACCAACTTGGTGGTTGAGACAAGATGACCTTCCTTGTTGCACAACTAAACCTCCTTACCCATTACTTCTAGGTGAAGACCAGATTTAAGTCACTATTTGCTTGAAAAAATGAATTTAAAAGCATCTTTTATGGTGTCCATTCACACCTCAACTCTTTGAATGGTAGCGACTCATAAACCTACGGAGATGAAGTCAAAACCTCATGTATTTACAAATGATAATAACCATATTCAAATTGTAGATATTAGAGGTTTAATGGATTTGACCTCATTTACGTGGGTTTAGGAGTCGCCGTCATTTATAGAGTTAAGGTGTGAATGGACACCATAAAATGAGTTTTTAAAATCTGATTTTTGAGTTTATAGTGACTCAAATCTGATTCAACCTAAGGGGTTGAGGGTAAGGAGGTTCGGTTATGAGACAAGGAAGGTGTTAGGCTCTTTATCTCACCCACCAAGTAGGTGAGTACCAAATATTGATCAAAAGTGAAGTGAAAACTAATTTTTTTAAAGCTAGAGGAGATGTTAGAGTATTTAATAATTAAACAAAGTATAGTTCAATCTCCAAACTTGCCAAAGAAGTCAATGAGCAAGCCATGTATGAAAATACATGCTTATTGGAATTTTTTGTGGGCTTGAGGTTTTTGTGTAAATCTACTTAGATTTCACCTTTCTGGACCTCAAACACTTCCTATCTATTTATTTACTTGCTTCGGAGTATATTTTTGTTGGTTAGGTTCTAAGGACATGGATGAAACATATCCTTGAAGGAATTTTCACCTAATGCATGAAATTATGTCCACTAGAGACTGTTTTTGTTGGCTTAGAGTGTTAACATATATATCTACACTTTTGACTCTCAATTTTTTAAAATAAAAGAAAGGTGGTGTGTGCTAAGGTTTATGCATTCTATGCTCCATGAAAGAACTTATAATATGTACTTACAAAAGGGGGATTGTTTCACATAGTGAAGACCTTATCTTCTTTAAGCCATTTACAAGAAAAAAACTAAACTGGGAATTTAAAGTGCTTGGAATTGAAAGAATTTAAAATAAATTAATATGAAATTAAATACTCTTGAAGAGTTTATTATGGACTTAAAAAATGGAGATTGCTTCACATTGTGAAGACTTATTCTCTCTTCCATATGCCATTTGGAAACAAAAGCAAATAACTACATTTACATTGTTAGGAATTAAAAGTGCATTAAAGTAAAGAAAGTAAAGAAAAGCATAGATAGAAGGGGGAATTTAGGGGTTAAATTACATAAATATAGATCCTACACCCCACCTTTGTCTTCTTTAACTTTCCTTTTTCCTCCTTATTATAGGCTTCTACGGTGTATAAGTGAACAATTAGACAAAATTTTGTCTCTTTAGAAAGTTTCTAAGAAAGGATTTTGACATAATTTTGGGACCCAAACTTGCCTTTCTTTTGCCTGGGATGGCTCTCTTTTTTAGGCTCGAAAGAGACCCTTAGGGATATAAGTGTCTAATTTCCTTAACTTCAAAGTATTCCCAATAAAACCTCAATGAATGACTTCAAATGCCCTCAAACAACTTATTATTGGCGGTCTTTGCACTCTTCTTAAGTCTTACCAATCATTATCATCAAAGAATGAGGTGTAATAGTTCATAAGGTTTTGGAGAATCCTATTGGGAGGGTAAGTAGTGTCCAAATCTCTTGAATTTAGTCAAACTCTAGAGAACCTAGTAGCAATGACATGTAATTTGTGATAGAAAATTAGGACAATTACAGTAAGCTAGGCTCCTAAAAACTTGAGGGTAGAAAAGTAAAAGGTTTAGAGGTTCTAGAGATTTCTTGTGGGTAATCAAAGGAGTCAAGGTCCCTTACTTTTGGTCAATTTGTATTGAATTTAGAAAATAAAGCCTTAAATTAAGGATCAAAACGATGGGCTTAAAGGTCAATCTACCTTAATTGTGTCTCAACAAAATGAGGGCAAGGGGGTAATTATCTATTTGTGAGGACCAAGGGTGACTAAAAGTCAAGAGTAGAAAAAGAATACAATTTCCAACAGACTAAGGTTGCAAAATTAATGAAGATTTGATGCATGAGTAAAATTGGCAAGTAGTTGGACTTTATTGAGGAAAAAATAATTAAGAGAGGGATTAAGGGGTAATTTTCCTAAGCAAATCTAGAGCACTCAAGTGCACTGATCCCCAACAAAACTGCCTAATCGAATGGGCCTTGGGTGAATGAAGTTCCGTGTAAAAATGCATGAGTCGATGACTCACTTAAGGCTTAGTGCAAACTTTCCTAGGGCCATAAGTGACCCAAGGCCCGAATGAAAATCAACCTAGGCCATGGGTGACCATCGCCCTAGCTTTGTTTTAAGCTTTTAAAACACTATTTGAAGAGTTAGGCTCCATTGTGGTGGGCCCCACTAGATTAAATTGAAAATTTTGAATCGGGCTTCAGTTTACTGGATTTCGATAGCTCTCAGGCTCGGTCCAGACAAATTGGGGTGTCTACACAAACAATTGGACAAAACTTATGAAGTAGATCTAATTGATGTCAAACTTGTGTTGTGGTATACTTTAACAACTCTTGAATATTTGTTTTGCATTGCAGCCCTTTGCCAATAGATTCATAACTGTTTTAATTTTTTATGATCTTTATTTTGTTAGTCAATAGGTACCATTTTGCTTTACTAATGCTTGAGTAGCTAGTGCAATTCATGAAGTTGATTTTGGTATTGGTTTTAGATCTTCGGGCATTTCTTAACTTTTGTCAACTTCTGAGATAATTCCAAGGGACAACAAATGGATAAATGAAGAGTGGAAACATTTGTTAATTCAAGGAGACTTCCTTTAGATATTCAAAATGGGTAAATTACCATGTTGATGCAGTTGATAATCTCAGAGTCAGAGCAATATGAAAAGTTATGGTGTGATTTTCTCGTGGAAATGTTTTCTTAGCAAACAATATAACTCTCTTATAAGGAAATAATAATACTCTTAATACAAGTAAAATATATGTGAGAGATTTTAGGTGTAAAGGGTAGAGATCTATGGTGGATGGGAGAGAAAAGTGAGAAATTTTAAGGATTATGTGTTTTATTGCTTATATATAAGCTTGTCCTTACTGAGAAAGATTATAATTCACTTGTTGTAAGAAAATACTTTAATTGAATTGGATATATTATTGTATAGAACTACGCTTTTTAATACAGAGGAGCAACCAAGTATGCAATCCACATTTCATATCTTCAACACTGCCCCTCAAGTTGTAGGCTTGGAGCAGTAATGGTGATGATGCCCAACTTGGCAACAACTACTCATAATGGTGACGATGCCCATGATCACATCAACCTACTTTTAGAAAAGAAGATTTCTAATATCAAATCATGATTGTGTTAACCAAATAAATAAATTAGATTATGAAAGATGGATTATACTAACTCTCTTTCGCGAGGAATTTTTTATAGAACATTAAAGTAAAGGGTAACACTGCTTTCCGTGTTCTATGTGTTGATGTGTACCAACATGGCTTAAATCCTAAACTGTCGTGTCCTTGTTACATAGTTTGTAGCAATGCAGAAGTCTCTCATGGGGAAAGTGTGCATCAATATGTGGATATGTGTGTGTGTTTGTTTTGTGAGGCAGCTAGTCATGAATATATAATGTGAGCTCTTAACAAAGCTTGTTGTACATATGGTTTAGTTTTATTCTTTATTTAGTTAAAAGTCGTGCTGGAGTGACCTCAAGATTGTACTTCATATCACACATCCTGACCTAAAAGTGTGTAGGAACCTTAGATGCTTTTTGACTTGTATCTCGATGAAAACATCTATGATTCCTACACACTTCACGTCAGGAGGTGCGATATGAAATACAATCTTAAGCATTATTCTTCAATTAATTATGATGTCAGTTTACCTTTGAGAATATTTGGTTTTTGGGTTCTCAAGCTATCCTCGCCCGTCCCGTCCCCTTCCGAATTCTTCGACTTTGTTGTGTTCTCATCATGGGTCGTCGTGTGGATATGCAGGTGTGGTTGGCTTGACTCCAGTTTAAGCTCTTCACTCTAAAAGATGGTAACTACATGCTTTGTTTTGCAATTTGATTATATAGATAGAGAGCTCGATGTTCTTTCCAAATTCAGGAAAAAAAAGTGTGTAGTTGGAATTTGCATGGACATCGATCGTGGATTTAAATACTCTCGTCCCAATAAAGTTAAGAATTAGTATGTTCGCTTTGTGAATGTTGAAGACCTGACTATGACTCTTGAATGCATTAACATTAGACCATGACTATATTTATTTATCTGATTTTTTTAAAAGAGTTGTGCGCTCTTTGTATGCTCCCTGACGTGACAATGCATAAAACCATAGATTATTTTCTTCAAGATACACAAGGATAAAAGATCTGCCACATCAGAAAGCGTCAGTCTATCATTAATCTTTTGAAAAAAGATGGTTCTATGGCATTGGGATGACCTTCGACGAAAAATATCACTGCCCTTTTGAATGCTCTTGATCCCAAGATAATCATGGAATTTGGTGGTGGGACCTATTGTTGTATCAAACAGATGGTATCAAAAACAGGTGATGGATCTAGGGCATAAAATGGGTCGGATTTTATCCAAGTGATACAAATTTAGTGGGTTTGGATTATAGGAGTAGATCCGAATAAAAATATGGGTTGATGTCCCTTGTCCCTAGTTGGATACAGATATGTCCCTCTATCTGCCCTAGATCCAAATGTATTACTTTAAAAACTTGATGTTTTTGAAAATATATTTTATTTACTATTTCAATGGAACATGAATTCTTATAAAATAAATGAATTATAATAGTAACATATAATAATATAGAAATTATAAAAGAAATATAGCAAAAAATAAAAGGTTGAACGATCCAAAATTATCCAACCCTATTGACACGAATCAAAAAATTCGGTTGGAATCCAGTCTAATGAAAATAATATGGTTCGGATATGATTTTAGGTAATAAGATCCAAGTTGGATTTGGATCCGAATCGGATATGGATATGCACATATCCAACTTAAACCTGATTCATTTTAAACCTTAAATGGACTGTTAACTAGCCCCCACAAGAAGCAAAATTGTGAGAAATTAACAAGGAAATGAGTGCTAGTCGACTCATCAATCATCAATCCTTAGTTTACAATGTGGACCAGAGAGTGACTTCATCATCTAATCTTAATGCCTCTTTTGACTCTTATATAGCCGACTTTCCTAAAATTTTCCTCCTTCGTTCACAATTGATCGAGTGTTATATATCTTATCTTAATAGCTCGTTTGACTATCATAGCCGACCTAATTCCACTTGACTTTCTTAGGGTTGACAATTCTTTTCTTCTCTCCCGCAAAATACGTTGTTCATCCTTCTTATTACTGATCTCCATCTTCATGGGTTTATAATTTAATAGAGTTGCTATTGCCCCCATCAACTTTTACTAATGCCATGCCAATTCCTATGTAAATCACCAAGAATTGATTATAGTTGGTGCTGCGTTAGTAAAAGTTGGTGTGGCAATAATAAAAATGATTTCGATCGATCTTGGCACACGATAAAAATCTGCCACCTTTAACATTGGTACCCACTTAATCCATTTTGACTCAACCAATCCAATTTAACTAGGTTGGTAAATACCATTCAAACCACTTTCAACATCAATTAAAATATATATGAGTTATGCTGGGGTGACACAGGATTAACTGTGATTCTCACAAATCGGACGTGGAGATGCGTACATAATCGTAGATGATTTTTACTTGTATTGCGAGGAAACACATCTATGGTTATATGCACATCTCACGTCAAAATTGTGAGAATCGCAATAAATACCCTGTGTAACCTCAGCATATATATATATGGGTCCCGTTCCTCATCCTAAGCTTTACCCTACACTCTAACAAATGTGTTTTGTCCTACATGGGTTAGAAGTTTTGGAATGGGCTGATTTTTGGTGAGGTTGATCTCTATGGTGAGGAGATCATCCTCACCAAAAATCAGCCCATTCCAAAACTTCTAACCCCATAAAAAATGGTTTACAAAAAATGGATGGTCCACGATTTTTCAACTTGTAAACATGGGGCTAAAAATTTCGGAATGGGCTAATTTTTGGTGAGAATGATCTTCTAATCATAGAGATCATCCTCACCAAAAATCAGCCCATTCCAAAACTTCTAACCCCATAAAAAATGGTTTACAAAAAATGGACGGTCCACGATTTTTCAACTTGTAAACATGGGGCTAAAAATTTCGGAATTGGCTAATTTTTTGTGAGAATGATCTTCTAATCATAGAGATCGTCCTCACCAAAAATCAGCCCATTCCAAAACTTCTAACCCATGCAGGACAAAACACGTTTGTTAAAATGTAGGGTAAAGCTTAGGGTGTTGAACATTTCTCATATATATAGGGGGCGTTCAATGGCCAACTTTTTAGCAAACTTTTTGGCAAAACATTTTTCAAAACATGAGTTAGAGGTTTTGGAATGGGCTGATTTTTGGCAAGGATGATCTCTACGGTGAGGAGATCATCATCACCAAAAATCAGCCCATTCCAAAACTTCTAACCCCATCAAAAACAGTTTACAAAAAATGGACGGTCCACGATTTTTCAGCTGGTAAACATGGTTTAGAAGTTTTGGAATGGGCTGATTTTTGGTGAGGATAATCTACTCACCGTAGAGATCATCCTCACCAAAAATCAGCCCATTCCAAAACCTCTAACCCATGTTTTGAAAAATGTTTTGCCAAAAAGTTTGCTAAAAAGTTTGCCCTTGAACGCTACCCATATATATATATATATATATAGGTCCCGTTCAGCACCCTAAGTTTTACCACACACTTTAACAAACGTGTTTTGTCTTACATGGGTTAGAAGTTTTGGAATGAGCTGATTTTTGGTGAGGATGATCTCTATGGTGAGGAGATCATCCTCACCAAAAATCAGCTCATTCCAAAACTTCTAACCCCATCATAAATGATTTACAAAAAATGGACGGTCCACAATTTTTCAACATGTAAACATGGGGCTAAACATTTTGGAATGGGCTGATTTTTGGGGAGGATGATCTTCTAATCATAGAGATCATCCTCACCAAAAATCAGCCCAATCCAAAACTTATAACCCATGTAGGACAAAAAATATTTGTTAAAATGTGTGGTAAAACTTAGGGTGCTGAACATTTCCCCATATAAGTGGTAAAACTTAGAAGATCCTCCTCAACAAAAATCAACTTATTCCGAAATTTCTAACCCTATGTTTACAAGTTGAAAACTCGTGGACCATCCATTTTTTGTAAACCATTTTTTATGGGGTTAGAAATTTTGGAATGTGCTGATTTTTGGTGAGGATGATCTCCTCATCACAGAGATCATCCTCACCAAAAATCAGCCCATTCCAAAACTTCTAACCCATCTAAGACAAAACACGTTTGCTAAAGTGTGTGGTAAAACTTAGGGTGCTGAACGGGACCCTATATGGGAAATGTTCAGCACCCTAAGTTTTACCACACACTTTAACAAACGTTTTTTGTCCTACATGGGTTAAAAGTTTTGGAATAGGCTGATTTTTGGTGAGGATGATCTCTATGATTAGAAGATCATCCTCCCCAAAAATCAGCCCATTCCGAAATGTTTAGCCCCATGTTTACACGTTGAAAAATCGTGGACCGTCCATTTTTTGTAAACCATCTTTGATGGGGTTAGAAGTTTTGGAATGAGCTGATTTTTGGTGAGGATGATCTCCTCACCATAGAGATCATCCTCACCAAAAATCAGCCCATTCCGAAACTTCTAACCCATGTAGGACAAAACGCATTTGTTAAAGTGTGTGGTAAAACTTAGGGTGCCGAACGGGACCATATATATATATGGTCCCGTTCGGCACCCTAAGTTTTACCACACACTTTAACAAATGCGTTTTGTCCTACATGGGTTAGAAGTTTCGGAATGGGCTGATTTTTGGTGAGGATGATCTCTATGGTGAGGAGATCATCCTCACCAAAAATCAGCTCATTCCAAAACTTCTAACCCCATCAAAAATGATTTACAAAAAATGGACGGTCCACAATTTTTCAACTTGTAAACATGGGGCTAAACATTTCGGAATGGGCTGATTTTTGGGGAGGATGATCTTCTAATCATAGAGATCATTCTCACCAAAAATCAGCCCATTCCAAAACTTCTAACCCATGTAGGACAAAAAAACGTTTGTTAAAGTGTGTGGTAAAACTTAGGGTGCTGAACATTTCCCCATATATATATAGGTCAGGTTCAAACGACAACCATTTCAACACACATATAGACAACGTGTTTTGTCTTATATGGGAAAAAATGTTTGGAATGGGCTGATTTTTTGTGAGGATGATCTCTGTGGTGAGGAGATCATCTTTGCCAAAAATCAGCTCATTATGAAACTTCTAGACCGTCCAATTTTTATTGAAAAATTATAGACCGTCCAATTTTTGTAAATCAATTTTGATGGGGTTACAAGTTTTGGAATGGGATGATTTTTTGCCAGGATGATCCCCTCATCACAGAGATCATCCTCACAAAAAATCAGCCCATTCCAAACATTTTTGCCCATATAAGACAAACACGTTGTCTATATGTGTATTGCAATGTGTGTTGCAGGAACCCGACCCTATATATATATATAAAAGGTCCCGTTATTTGGCCAACAGTTTGGCAAAATTTTGGCAAACACTTTTTCAAAACATGGGTTAGAGGTCTTGGAATGGGCTGATTTTTGGTGAGGATGATCTCTACGGTGAGGAGATCATCCTCACCAAAAATCAGCTCATTCCAAAACTTCTAGCCCCAGTTTACAAGTTGAAAAATCGTGAACCGTCCATTTTTTGTAAATCATTTTTGATGGGGTTAGAAGTTTTGGAATGGGCTGATTTTTGGTGATGATGATATCCTCACCATAGAGATCATCCTCACCAAAAATCAGCCCAGTCCAAGACCTCTAACCCATGTTTTGAAAAATGTGTTTGCCAAAATGTTTTGCCAAATTGTTGGCCAAATAACGCTACCCATATATATATATATATAGGGTGGCGTTCAAGGGCCAACTTTTTAGTAAACTTTTTGGCAAAACATTTTTCAAAACATGGGTTAGAGGTTTTGGAATGGGCTGATTTTTGGTGATGATAATCTCCTCACCGTAGAGATCATCCTTACCAAAAATCAGCCCATTCCAAAACCTCTAACCCATGTTTTGCCAAAAAGTTGGCCCTTGAACGCCCCCATATATATATATGGGACAGTTCGGCAGCCCTAAAGTTTGCCAAGTTTAGTGCCAAACATTTTTCAAAATATGGGTTAGAAGCTTTGGAATGAGCTGATTTTTTGTGAGGATGATCTCTATGGAGATCATCCTCACAAAAAATCAGCTCATTCCAAAGCTTCTAACCCAATCAAAAGTGATTTACAAAAAATGTTTGGCACCAAACTTGGCAAACTTTAGGGCTGTCGAACCGCTCCCTATATATATATATATATAGGGTCCCGTTCGGCACCCTAAGTTTTACCACACACTTTAACAAACGCGTTTTGTCCTACATGGGTTAGAAGTTTCGAAATGAGCTGGTTTTTGGTGAGGATGATCTCTATGCTGAGGAGATCATCCTCACCAAAAATCAGCTCATTCCAAAACTTCTAACCCCATCAAAAATGATTTACAAAAAATGGACGGTCCACAAATTTTCAACTTGTAAACATGGGGCTAAACATTTCGGAATGGGCTGATTTTTGGGGAGGATGATCTTCTAATCATAGAGATCATCCTCACCAAAAATCAGCCCATTCCAAAATTTCTAACCTATGTAGGACAAAAAACGTTTGTTAAAGTGTGTGGTAAAACTTAGGGTGCTGAACATTTCCCATATATATATATATATATATATCCAACACCTCTGCGTCTTCTCCACTGAATCTCATGCACAGTCATTCTCCGATCTCTCTTCTTTTTTCTCTCTTTCTTTTTTTTTTCTTCTCTCTTTCTTCTTCTCCGATTTCTATTTTTATTCTTCTCCTCCTCCTCTAATATCTTTTTTCTATTCTCTCTTTGACCACCATCGGATTTTATAGAGTCGTCGAAATCGTTGGAGGATGAGGGGTGTGCAAGGAATCCCTTTGGCATGGAGTACTTAAAACAAATTTTAAATTGTTAGAGGTGCCAATGGGGGGCGTTCAATGGCCAACTTTTTGGCTAACTTTTTGGCAAAACATTTTTCAAAACATGAGTTAGAGGTTTTGGAATGGGCTGATTTTTGGTGAGGATGATCTCTACGGTGAGGAGATCATCCTCACTAAAAATCAGCCCATTCCAAAACTTCTAACCCATGTTTACAAGCTAAAAAATCGTGGACCGTCCATTTTTTGTAAACTGTTTTTGATGGGGTTAGAAGTTTTGGAATGGGCTGATTTTTGGTGAGGATGATCTCCTCACCGTAGAGATCATCCTCACCAAAAATCAGCCCATTCCAAAACCTCTAACCTATGTTTTGAAAAATGTTTTGCCAAAAAGTTTGCTAAAAAGTTTGCCCTTGATCGTTACCCTATATATATATATATATAATATATATATATATATATATATATTATATATATATAGATTTTTTTTATAATTAAGACTCACTAACATTTAAAGTCTTAAAAATCCAGAGAATCGTCTTTTGGACACCTTAATAAGGTGTTATTTACACTTGAAAACATCATCTGAGTAGACTTGGATTGGTTCAAGTTTTAAATCGAAGTTCGATTTTAGACCCTACATTTCTATTGGTCCACATGTATTGAAAAACATCTTAAATTTATAAAAATATCCTCATTGAGATATCCTTCAATACACACGTGGACCAATAGGAACGTCGCGACTCAGGAGCTCTCCAAACTTGCACTCATCAAACCATGCGCTTCTCTAGAACTTTGTATATGTTCAACATCCGTAAGATACACGTTATTTTCTTTCAGTCTCATCATGCTTTCCCACCTCAATAACGTGTTGGTTATTTATAGGAAAAGATTTCAACTACTTTCCTTTTCTTTTCTTTTCTTTTTTTCTTTTTCAATTTTCTAAGCTATAAACCCTAAAAATGACATTTAGAAGGGAAAAAAATGCCTTTTAGAGCCATCAACGCAACTTGTCATGTATTGCCAGCCCAAATCAATTTCCTAATTTTTTTTCTGCTGAGTCAACTGTGCTAATAAACACAATATACGTGGCCATTCGGTGGTCTCCAATGCAATTTTCCTCATAAATACACACAAATGACTAACAACATACCTCACCTGTCACGCCTTCAATTGTTCACACCTATACCCATTAGCATGAAACTTGACAATTCAAGTCGGTGGAATGTCCTCAAAGTCAAGTCAATTTGATGACTCACGAGTCAATTAGGATGACTTAATAATTTATTTATGTTTTGCTTATCATCGGCATCCCTATCCCCACCTTTCGGATGAGACTAATCCAATAATCACACGCACCACCCCCTTGGAAACTCTTACGTGCAACTGGTTGAGTCAAGGGTCAACTGAACCCTGGAGGGTGGCCTTAAGGAATTCATTGCTTCGTGGGATTTCAAACACTTGACATATCCTTCCTGATGAGCTTATCAAGGCTCGGCTTGCTACTGGGACAACCCCTTAGGATTGAGTTAAATAAAATATATTATATAATAGAATGAAATAAATGAAGGTGTATTAAATTTATAACTAACTTTTAGTACTTCAAAATAAATGATAATATTTAACTTTTTCTCCCAAAAAAATATATTAAATATAGGCACACAACTCAGTTGAGTTTTGTTACCAGACTTGGTGCATTTTCGAGTTGACTCAATTATTTAGCGAGTTGTTATGTGAAACTGATTCCATCAAGTTTAGGGGTCAGGGTCATCTTAAAATCTAACCCAATCGAGATTTCTCAGCTGAGTTTCAAGTCAACTTGACAAGTTTTATTTTCCAAGAGAGAATTTAGAGTGTAATTTCATTAAGAGGAATGTTACTTCATGAAGCTAACGAGTGGTGTTAACTATATTTTAAAAACTCAACTCAGATTGAATGCCCATCGAGTCAAGTCAAGATGAATCAAATAAAAATATGTAATATTTAGAAATATTTTAAAACAAGGAATTTTATTTATTTTTCTTCTCCACAAAAATACTATACATTGTCAAATAACTATATCTAGATTTTTACCTGACTCGGTGCATTTTTTAGCTGACTTAGGCCAAGTTGATTTGATGATTTACAAAGAAGTATACTTATCAACTTGGTTCCATCAAGTTTCGTAACCGAACCACCTCGAAATCTAGTTGAGTCAACTTAGCCAAGTTTCGAGTGGACTCGGTGAGCTCTAAACCTATGATGTAAAACCTAATTTTTGGATGTGGAGTAGGCATAAAGTCCTTGTCATTAAAAGGAGGTTTGCTACCACCCACTTTGTCTCTTGTTGATCTTACCCATATAAAGTGGTACTCATAAACATCACTACTACTACCACTTACTACCCATAGTCCATACCACCACTACCACTAGTATCTCCTCACTCACCTCAACAAAGTGAAGAAAAAAAAAAAAAAAAACACTAGAAGATAAGACGTCGTTACTCTTCTTATTAACTATCACAAATTAGCTTGTGTTTTGTTAGACTTTTTCTAGGCTTTGTTAGTATTGTTCGAGTCACACTCCATGACAGAAGGAATGGTTAGATTGGTTTCTATATATACCTCTCCTTTGGCCTTTAGTAGTCACAACCCATTAACATCTACTTACTCCCCTTCTTTACTTTAAATTTTTTTATAGACTTAGAGAGCATTTACTATAGGTTTTGTTCTGGATTCTCACTATTGGATTAAAAAAAAAAAAAAGAAGATAAAATTATGGTATGAGGTTAATGGTCTTTAAATAGTACAAACAATACATGTGGTGTGTATGCAATGGACAATAAGATCGATTGAGATTGAGTTGGTTGGTTCATCTATTGGTGGAGATCCAATTAGATAATGGGTCATCATCGTCGTCTACACTTTATCCAAATTAACATAATTAGGTAACATGAACCCTTTATGATGTTTTATATTTGTACAACATCATAGCATGAGAGAAGGGTGAGCACAACGTGAAAAAAAACCTATATTTGACAACTCAAGACCGTTGAATTTCACAAAATTCAATAGACTAAGGCGCCGAATTTTTCATTGTCAATTTTTTTTTTCGACAAATCGAAAACGTCAAATTAATGGAGGATGGGAGAAATTTGATAGTTCTAAGCTGTCGAATTGGGGAACATAAAAATTTCAACGGCTATGAGCCATCGAAATATAATTTCTAAAATTTGTTGGCTTTGGCCCGTCGAATTTTCTTGTCAAAATTTTCAATTTTCACATGGTGGAGAACTGGTGACACTTAATCATATTAAATAATTTTTTTGTTTTTAAATAACAAAATTACTCTTGAATAGATATATTAATGCATGTCAATATATTATATAAAATAAAATAAAATTTTGAAAAAAAAATTCACGAGAACAAAATGTGCGACGAAAAGCCTTGTGCCATAGCATATGTCCCTCACCTAGTATATTCTAATTCAAGAACTTGTTCCTAGGCATATGCTTGATGTTTGTTTTTTATGTTCTCAATCCCACAAATTACTTTTGATTTCACTTGCTTGGAATATATTTACCTTATAGATATTGGTGCTCCAAGAGGCCAGTTGCCTCCCCCTTGCTAGTCTGGCCTACGGTTCGGAAGTCCTACACCAATATATATATTAGGAATTCATGAGAGGCAAAGTCAATGTAATATGAGGGTCGATGTATATTGAGCAGATGTTATCCTGTCAGGAATTATCATTCATGAAAGTGGTTTGGACGGGGGTATTAATTCAAGGTTTCAAAGGGTTGATGTAACTAAGCTCTCCTAATAAGGAGAGGAAAGGCACATGCAAACTCAAACCAACTCTCCAATTCAAGAAAGTCCATTTCTTTTCTCTTCATCTACTCTGTAGTTCTATCCGCTATTCGTCGAGAATTAGGGGTTAGGATTTTTGATAGATTTGACTGACTCTTTCTCTTCATGAATTCCTTTCCAATCCAATAAATCCCTAAATTTCATTGATTCGGTAGAATACATTTCAGGGGCCTCAATCCAAATCAGGTATCAATCCAGATAGCTCTACTGCCTCTCCTGCCTCAAAACTTAGAGATATATATATCATATCTAAGTTATAAATAAAGAAAAGATTTTATTGTTTTAGTATGAGGTAATATGCTGACAAAGCATTTATGTAAAATAAAGGGATGCATATAGTGATAAAGTTAATATTTCAATAGGATCACAAACCTCTTGCAAAGTGGATGTAAGATACACATTGTAAATTAATATATGGCGATTTAAAGTCGTTTCACACTTTGATGAAATATTTTTGAATATAGTGCTCTTACATTCAGGCGGCGGATTTACAGGGCATTTGCCCCCACAAGAATTTTTAAGGTCTATGGATTAGCAAGCTATTATGACAGATTTTAGCGGCAGATAAAAAATCAGCCACTATTGCCCCCATAAAAATAAAAATAAAAAATTCCACTCTTAGTTGCCCCTACAACTTTTTTTTTTTCACTCTTAGTTGTCCCTACAAATTTCTTTCTACTCTTGGTTACCCCCACATGAGCAAAACTCTGGCTCCATCCCTGCTTACATTCCATCTTTCACACTTGTACCTACTTTACTCTCTAATCACTAAGCTCCTAATAACCAGATACATGATCATCAAACAAAAAAAGACCTAATCCGGGTTCGATTCTATCATATCAAATTGGATCATTGGGTCAACCTAATTAATTGACAAACTTACATATGAAAAAGAGCATAATTTTCTGATGCCCCCTCTGACACACTCCCCTGACATAGCATGGGTTAGAACCATAGATTCTTTACCCTCAGGATACACAATTGTATATCCCCATGAATATGTGCGTGTATCCAGCGAAAAAGAGTATGATTCTGGCATATGTTAGGGGCAATGTATCAGAGGGGGCCGTCAGAATATATATATATATATATATATATAAAAGATATTCTTCTTTGTGGAGTGGATGCATGTTATTTTAAGGAGTGCTTAGTTGCAAGGAAAAAAGTTCCATGAGTGGCTCAGAAGTTACCAAATCACTCATATGGGTGACATGTCAAATGAAGCTAGTATTATAAGTTTAATATAATATTTAGGTGAGGCATACTTTCTCTCAATACCTCATATAACTACTGATCGTTCAATACCAGTTACTAAGATCTACTATATAATATACAATATAAAGTCTTTTAAGACTTTATATTATATGAAGAGAGAGATGATATATTATTGGTTAAGAGGAAGTTTAATATGAAAGAGAGATGATGATGACGTATTATTATTATTCTTATTGGATAGAGAAAAGATGGAGAAAGAGTAATTAAGAAGAGAGGGAGAACTAATCAAACTTCTTGTGTCCACCAAACCATATGGATGCTTTACTTTCCTCCATCACCTACTGCTACTGCTGGCGTTCCATTACGTGCTACACACAACCACCCACCTAAATAATTCGTTACGCCAAGAATCTTCCTTCCTTAACCCACTTCACTCATTCATTGACCTGCCACCTTATACTTTGGGTTGGTAATGGGTTGGATAATATCCATTTACCCGATTCATCCTACTCAAGTTATTCGGGTATAGATACAAATTTTTTATCCGATTAAGAATTTGGATAAATTTATCTGCAATTATTTTTTTTCTGAATATTTTTAGGGTTAGATATAGATATGCATTATATTCAACCCGAATATCCATTTATCCTAATTCAATACGGTAAATTCAAAATAAAATATATGTATAACTCAAAATTAAGGTTTTTCCATTATCTTTATAATAAGATATATATATATATCCGACTTGGATATCAATTTGAAATTTTGAGCATAAGTCGGATTCAAATATCCTTTAAAAAAGTGGATAAATAGTCAAATATGAATATCCTTAGGATAACTGAGCAAAAAATCGGATATGGATAATCAGATATAGAGTTGGATAAGAATATGGAAATAGTTTCATCCGACCCACACCCAACCCATTGCCAGCCCTATTTATACTCTCTCTCTCTCACATCCACATTTAACTTTATGATTCACCAACCCATTTTAATCAATCACAAATATTTCAAGTTTTTACTGTCAAAACAAATCATATCATGACAACTCTATGGCTATTAATGGATTAGACCAGACCTTCCATCCAATCCATTTTAATCCAATAACTACGGTTCAGGTTTATCAAAGATTTGGGTTCAATGAGGACCCATTTAGATAAGAATCTGATTTTATATTTTATGGAATCGATTTTGGGTGAACCCTCTACCAGTCCAATAGGGACCAATGTAATTATGTGTGTGAATTAGATAAATGACCTATGTTTAATTAAGATAGGGCTTAGATCCATAGCTCAGTTGGTACCAAATTATATTGGTACCAATCCGATTTTTCCTTGGGATTCACTCTAAGTAGATCTTGAAGACTAACAGTCTAAATTTGAACTTGTTGCACCATTATTTTTATCCAGTAAGGCCTTGGATTGATGTGAATCGTGACAGTTAAATAAAAATATTTGAATCATCAGAAGATAACTTTAGATGATTGTTTTAAATCTTGTCCAAGACCGAGATGACTCGGACGAGATTTTGAAAATCTCAGCCACAAATGGTAAAACTCAGCCAAGTCAACCGGTATATTTTAGATTTTGATTAAAATAATTAGGTTTTTTAGAATTTAAATATTTATTATATAAATAAAACATGATTTTATGACTGAACATCTTCTAATCTACCTTATTATATTAAAAAAAATTATAATTATTTTAATTTAAATATATGTAAATAAATCATTGTAAACCGAGCCAAGTGATCTGTCTATTCCAAGACAACTTGATCTCGTCCATGGACGAGAAGTCAAAATGAGTTTTGAAACCATGCATTAGATAGAATTAAGTGGAGGAATATAGTTCATTCAACTGATACCAAAATTTTGAGATAATGCTTTGACTATGATTCTAGACTATCTAGAATTAAGTCTCAATCTGATTTTGATTTGTCTCTTTATGGATATAAATACCAAAAATCATTGTGTAATAATTTTTTGACGCCCCCTTTGACACACACCCCCATCACAGAAGCGTAGATCGTAGATTAGTTGCCTTGGGATATTCATAATCATAAATATTTTCTTATGTATCCCGAGGCAATTGATCTACGGTTCTGTGATGGGGGTGTCATATTATCACAATTCAAAATCATTTTGATTAACGACTTATACTCATCGGATTTGAGCATTTTCTCATCATTGGATTTAAGAACAAATCCTTGGGTGGATTTTAAAAAGCATATAAAATGACCCAATCCCATGGTTATATTAACTAATTAAGTAGATTTTAGGTGAGGAAATTCACCATTTAATGGGCCAATAAATCGATAGTTGTATGCAACACGTGATGCACAAAAAGACCATTCAATCAGATTGCAACCTTACATAAATCTGTACTTTAGAACAAGGCAAACTGAGTAGCCACACAAACTAAGGACCGGATTGGGAATCCAAAAATCAGTTTTGGCCTCAATTTTTAAACTTTTCTTTGGAAAATTCTAAGGACCCACATTTTTAAACCTTATGTATATATATATATATATATATACGATTTTTTTTTTTTTTTTTTTTTTTTTGTCTTGAAACACTTTCTGAGATACCAAGAGATGGGCTCTAAACATTTATAAAGCCAGTGGAGTCTGAAAAGTATGACATATGGCATTTTGGTAATATGTAAGAAAAGAACAAAAAGGGTAAGTATGAATCTGAAATGCCATAAGAACCCAAGTGGATATATTACCTAAATAGTCATTTGACTGAATTTATATTTATACCCTTGTTTTGAAGTTCATATAATAAGATTTAAATTAAGGGTAAAATTATCATACAACATATATCCATTTTGGTAAAAAAGAAATAAATATCAAAATAGATATATTTTAAAAAAATAGCGAAGAACAAGAAAAAGAAGAAAAAAATGCAATCACACATAAACAAACAAATTTTACGTTGTTCCCTAAAGATTGAGGTACGTCCATAGATCACACCGATTATATTATGAAAATAAGATTTGTAATTACAGATTACATTCTTTCATCGAAAATAGGTATATATATCCCATGGAAAACTTAACTAGGGTTTTACATAATACCAACTTGACTAGGGTCTCTACTGCGTTAAATGATGAATAATATTCCTTCCTGGCCAATACTATCAGGCAAGACAAACAATAACAATATATGCCCTATTTTAAAAACTTGCATGGATCTATAATTTCAATAAAATATTACTCCCAATATATGTTAGCATCCAAATCTTATACACTCAGGGTGGATGATTGAAACTATCCTCTCACACCTCAATAAATTCCACATAAGCTAGTATCCAAGAAAATTATGAAAATTCTCGGATTGTAGCTTACATAGCATGTATTGAGGTGTGGGAGGAGAGTTTCAATCCTCCACCCGAATGTTTACAATCTAGACTTGATATATCATAAAGATTTCTTTAATGTTTTTTTTCTCGTGTGTATATATATATACATATGTTTAGTTAACTAATTGAATTATAAGCAAATAAAGAAGGAAAAAAAGGGAAAAATTACTTAAAAGGACCTTGATAGAAGGACTTTTTTTTAAAAGTCTCTAAGTTTTGGACGGTCTCTTAATAATCTATTTAGTAAACTTTTCTTTTCTTAACAGTCCTAAACCTCATCTCAAGTGTCTAATGTCATTGAAATATCCAAACTATCCTTTTCTCTCATCTCCTTCACATAGTTAGGTTTTCCAACGGTGATTGCAATTATTTCTAATGATCTTTGATTAGATCAACAAATTGAGAATAATATTTTCTTTCTTTTGAACATTTAAACACATTTTTTTATTTATTTCAATGTTTCATTAAGCAAAATGAAGAATGAAATTTAGATTCTAAAAAAAATATGATTACGTTGTAACTTTTGATTTGCAACTATAATTTATGCATTTTGAGTATTTTAAGGAGATTTACAAAGTATCAAAGTTGAAAAACGAAAAAAAAAAAAAAAAAATCTGATTTACATTACAGCATTGAGTTCACCACTTTTTATTATTGAACTCACCATTTAGTGTTAAGTTCACAACTTTTTATTATCTAGTTCAATATTTAATTACTTAGTGTCAAACTCACCACTTAGTGTCAAGTTCACCACTTTTTATTGCGTAGTTCAACATTTACTTATTGTCGAATTTGACGATTTGACAATATTTTCATAAGAAAAAATCGTCAAACTCCATAGTAATTAAATGGTGAATTAGACAATAAAAAGTGATGAACTCAGCACTAAGTGATGAACTTGATGTTATAAATGTGAATCAGATTTTTGGATTTCTTTTTTTCTTTTTTTTGAATTTGATATTAGGTAAATCTCCTCAAAACACTCAAAATGCTAAAATCATAGTTGCAAATAAAAAATTACAGCTTAATCATAAATAAATAAATCGAATCTCAACTTCATTCTTCATGTTTCTTAAATGAAACATCGAAATAAAGTCAAACAATGTGTCTAAATGTTCAAAAGTAAGAGAACGTCATTCCCCATTCATCATTCATAATCAAAGATTGATGGAAATGATCACAATCACCATCCGAAAATCTAATTGTGTGAAAAAGATGATAAAAGGGTACTTTGAGTATTTCAAAGACATTATATATGTGAGATGAGGATAAGGACTGTTCAGTTAGACTATTAAGAGACCATCCAAAAGTTAGGGATCATATAGAAAAAAGTCCCTCAGCCCACAGTCATTAAGTAATTTTCACACAAAAAAAAATATGAATGAAGCAGCGGAAATTCCGTGCGTCCAGGCTTGCACTCCAAACCTCTCAAAAGAGAGAATCGTTGAGGAAAAGCAAGCCCCAAGGGTTTGCTTGAAAGCCAACCGAATACTCTCATACTCTCTCCATTTTCTATCTATTTTAAGTAAAGATGAGTTAAAAATAGGGAAGCATACTTTTACCATGCAACCTATCTTAGTTGGTGGCTTTGTTTGGTGACTGCGTTTGGTGACTGCGTTGGCTATGTCTAAGAAAAGAAACTAGATGTTAACAACTTTGATTAGTTGTTTAACTCTATACACCACCTAAGGGAAATTTTTTACTCAAAGAAAAATAAATCTGGGATTTCATAGAATCCAAAGTGACTAATCACATAAGCCTAATGAGGGTAGTTTTATAATTTGGAGATGCCCTGAATACACATGGGTTTGTGTGATTGGTCGATTTGGGAATCTGTGATATCATATTTCAATCTAACACAAGATTCGTGGAAATAATCCATGGAGACAAGGATAACTGCAAATCAATAATTTGTCATAATGGATAAGACCAAATTGGGGAATGAGATCAAGTGATATTACTTCACTTATTATCAGGATTCGAACTTATCTATTGATCTAGGGCGATATTGAGATTCTGAGTTAATATGGTAAAGAGAGATCCATCTTTCATTCAATTGAGGGTGGACTCGGAGAAAGAATCCTCAATACACTTGGTATGTCGTACTTGGCCCAAGACAAACGTGACTTCATTCGAGAATATCACGATTTTATCCTCCACACTTACCAATTTAGATTTGACTTGGATCTTGAGGTGATACATATCATATGACGATTGATTAGAGAACCCCTCTACAATCATTGACATCCCAAAAAATCTTATCATACTCTACAAGTACAAAGGTTTAAATAGATGGGATCTTGTGGTTGAAGCGTGGAAAAAAATTTCACCCTACAAACTTTTGAGAAAGAAAAATAAAGAGTTTTTGGCTAGAAATTGAAGGTGAGGGTATTTATGCGATATCAAATAATTTGTGAGAAAAGATTGAGCTCAAAGGAATAGGTTTTGAAAGAATAATGATGAATGCACACAGTCTAAGTGGGCGATTGGGTAAGCGGCTAACATAACATGGGCACAGAACCCCACATCTTTTTCTTGTGTATCCCAATGAAACAATCTATTATTCTATGCCCTTGCCACATCAGCCGTGTACCCAACCATGTGCATTCATCACAACATTTTGAAAACAAGGGGGTATGTCAAGTATTCACAGAGTCGTGATAATCTGACTACCCCACGTGGCATACTCAATCAACAACCTAACGTGACAAGTTTAGGAACCATAGATTTGTGCTCCTCGAGATACACTATTGCACTTTCTCATTAAAAAAAGTGTATCTCGAGGGGATCATGTATGCCCAGATCTACGGTTTCTGAACTTGTCATGTCAAATAGTCGATTGAGTATGCCATGTGAGATAGTCATATTATCACGACTCATTCACAGAACCCCATAGGGTATATGTAAAATGTAAGTCACCCAATTTTTTCCCCTATTTTCAGTTGTTCTTAAAAAAAAAACTACATAATAACTTCCCAGGTTGGAAACGCAAGAGGAAGTTTGGTGGACTAATTTACGGTTACTATTCACGGGGGCGGCTTTAGAGTCCTTGACTACTCCCTAACTCCTAACTCTTAACATTCACTATAAATAATATCCCTTACTCTCCCCACCTCTCTTCCTCTCATCTCTCTCTCTCTCTCCTCTCTCTCTCTCTCTCTCTTTCTTGAGCTTTTGTGGACTGTGTTTGTGATCATGGATGCATCAGAAGAAGTCGTTGGATCGAACGACTACTCGCACGTCATTAAGGGCAAGCGCACCAAGCGACAAAGGCCATCATCACCCCTTGTTGTTCCCATGAGTACTACTAGCTCATCAACCGAAGAAGGCGGAAGCCGTGGTGATGGTTATGGTAATAGTGGTGGTGGTGGTGGTTCAAGTGGAGATGATCATATCTCTCCATCTCCAACCATCTCGGCCGAATTTTCCGAGAGTACCGAAGAAGAAGAAGACATGGCCAATTGCCTAATTCTCTTAGCTCAAGGCCACAACCGAGACGATTGGAAGCGAACTGAAGAGAAATCAACTATGGGTAAATCCGAATTCTATGTCTACGAGTGCAAGACATGTAATCGATGTTTCCCTTCGTTCCAAGCACTTGGAGGACACCGAGCAAGTCACAAGAAACCCAAATCCATAACCGATCAGAAGAAGGCGTTGATTTTATTCGAAGATGATATCCAATTCCCATCTCTTAATCTCGAGATGGGGAACCGAAATCTCTATAGTAACAATAATAACAAGTCCAAGATCCATGAGTGTTCTATATGTGGTTCTGAATTCTCATCGGGGCAAGCTTTAGGTGGTCATATGAGGCGACACAAGACCCCAACTGCGAACTCCGAATCTCAAGATCAGATCAAGAAACAAAGAAATGTTTTATCTTTAGATCTTAACCTTCCAGCACCCGAAGATGATCAAGAACCAAAATTCTCGTTTGTTTCGAAACAACGATCTCTAGTCTTCTCCGCTTCGGCTTTGGTGGATTGCCATTACTAAGTGAAGGAAGAGATAAATGTGAATTATTTGAGAATTATTATTATTAATAATAGTTAAATATATATAGAATTATGGATTTTTTTTTATTGGCTTTTATTAAATCTTGATTGATTCATTGATCATGAAGTTGAATTGTTTGGGTAAGTGGTTGGTGTTTTTTTCATATGGTGGCCTATTGTTCACGAAAAGTGAATGAGTGATGAGAGCATCTTTTCTTTATTTGTTTCTTTTCAAATGTGGTGTGTGTGTGTGTGTGTGTGTGTGTGTGTGTGTGAGAGAGAGAGAGAGAGAGAGAGAGTTGGGTTGGGTTGGGTTGGGTTTTCGACCACCAGAAGTCGTGGATTAGGTTCCATCGTTTCGTTACAAGAAAGCTAAAGCTCTGTCTCACTCTCTTCTTTTTCTTTAAATGACAAAAGAATAAACGGATAGGAAGTTGAATAGGTAACTGCCCCTCCCACGTGGATACATGTGTACTTTGTTATTTTATGAATAATGATGAGGTGACCTCAAGATTCTACCTCATATCCTCTTGAAAGTGTGTAGAAACCATAGATGCTTTCATCGAGATACGACTCAAAAAACATCTAAGGTTCTTACACATTTTTCATGTCGAGATGTGCGATATGAAGTCCATTCTTGAGGTCACTCCAGCACGACTCTTATTTATATGAAAGATATTTAAAATTTAAGTACCTTGAGATCACTCCAGCACGACTCTAATTTTATATATAGGATATTTAAAATTTGAGTCATGCTGGAATAACTTGAAATTCACATCTTTTCACACATTAGTGTGTATAAAATTATAAATATTTCTCGCTCATATCTCAATGAAAAGTATCTATGGTTCTATACACACATCAATGTCAACAATGTGTGAAACGATGTTAATTTCAATGTTACTTTAATATTTTTCTTTAAAAAACTATGACTACTTTGTTTAGTCATCACTTCTCTGCCTACTCAATAGGCAGAACATGAATTTGATGCCAACGCTGCCCATGAGAAAAACTATCCAAATATAAGACATGAATTTGTTGCTTTTGTCAATTTTAAAACTTGTAATTAAAAAAATTAGGTTGAATGAGTGAAGAGATTATAATTGAAAATCATGATAATCTTACACTCCTTTTTTGTATGTTCCTTTCACAGAATTATAGATCCATTGCTTCGGAATACACATGGAAATAAATATAAACTCTCACACTAATAGCACAATGTGGAATGGAGGAATAAGATTTGTTTATAAGGCTTTGCTATCGTTATTGTTGTCGTCCTTTATACAAGTTGAATAAGTTCAAATTCATCCTAATTGACTCAACTCAAATTTATCTCAAGTCACGCCCCAAAACTTGATGGAACCAACGAGCCGAGTCCACAATATTTAATATTTTTGTCGAGAATAATAAAGAAATCGTATAATTTATTTTTAAAGTTTATAAATTAATATATTTTATTTTAATAGTAAGAAAGGAAACCCATTATTTTGGATTTAAGGAATTGTTCTTACTTCACCTTCAACAAGTGTAGATTTAAAAAGTCGGATGCCTCTTCAACTAGTAAAGAAGAGTTGTCTTTGACCCAAGTAATTTGCGCTCCTAATAAATCACACTTCTTTTGCCAAGATTAATGGAACTTATAGTGAAATAGGGCCGGCCAACCTAAATCTTTCAAAAATGATCAAATCTGATTAAGATTCAACAACCAAAAAACAAATCCATATCTAATAATTGAAAGTCATCAAGTTGACTGTTAAGGGATGGGTTCATAAAAAGATCATCTTATAGGGTTATAGGCCTCAAAATGTATTCCATGAAATATTAGACATTGAGCTTTTGTTTATTAAAAATACATTTAAGATTTAAAATTGGTTGGATTTTATTTGAAATCCAAGTATTCTAAATCTGAATTTGGCGTGTTTAATTCCTTCAAGTATATCCAAATAAAAAAATAGGTCGGATATGGATTGATGTCCATTGACCCGAGTCAGATACAGAACCCTACCAATATCCACCTAAATCTGAATGATATATTATTTTGTAATGTATATTTTTTAAGGTACCTTTCTTTAACTAACAAGTGTTAGTACAGTGACCAAAGAGTCTCTCCATAAAAGGAGAAGTCCTAAATTACAGCCACATCATATTACCTTTAGAGATTTTACGGTTCGAAAATAATCGATCCAAATCAAATAAATAGGTCAGATCAAATCCGAATATAAATTTAATGAAAGCAAAATGGCTCGGATATAATTTTAACTAGTAAGATCCGAGTCAGATTTAGAAACTGGTCTGGAATCCCGACAAAAATTTCAGATATAAATATGAATATATTCATTTTCGACTTGAACCCAACCCTTTTTAAGCCTTAAATACAATAAATAAATTTATAGTGCAAATGAGATGTAGTTCATCGAAATTTATAGACCTCACGAGCTACCCAATTTAAAATACTGTCGTGGTCCCATATTCGATCCATAGTTAGGGTTTCGAAGTTTTGGTAGCTTGAGAGCCGATGAATTAAATGGTAATCATGGATTTTAATGATAATTCGATCAAACAGCCTAGAAATTAAATGAGTCTAAATTTACTGTTAAATTTTGAGGGTATTAATCTATTAAAGGGACATTAAACTTCCATGTGACTTCTAAGCCAAGTTTTCATTCTAATTTAACAAAACTTTAAACGGACAAAAAACTGTCCTCCAAAAAGTAAAATTCAAGACACTTAATCAATCCTTGCCAGTTTTATTTTACAAATATCTAACTCACAATTTTATTTCTTGAAGGACACGTGGTAGTTTGGAATTTCATTTGTTAGTGTCAAACTAGCACACTAGATGTACCCACCTAATTGCTCTCGTCTCACCCACTTTACTCCTTTCACCTAAAAGTGGGTGTTTTCACCCACCATCCCCTATCAAACCTATATAAGTTTCAATTAGGATTTCATGGTACAAGAAGGAATAGTCTTAAGTGGTGTTTGTTTGCACTACTTATTATTGATAAAAAAAAATTAGTACTTTTTGTTAAAATAACGTATTTGTTTATTCCATATTTTCAGTGCTTATTGCTGAAAATAAGTGAAAAAAAATTCAGTATTATTTTAATGTTGAAAAAAAGTTTTGAAACGGTAAGTATTTCGTTTTTTTCGGCACGGACAAGTACACCCTTTATTTTTTTTGGGTATGGACAAATATACCCTTATACTTAAAAAATATTACCTTTTATATCCCATAGATAAATATATAAGTACCCCACAAATTAATAAACCCACACCATGGCCAAATTGTTTTGTCTTATATGAGTTAAAAGTTTACAAGTTCAAGAATGGTAAATCATCATTTTTTTTTTTTTTGGAAACTAGTTTTGACGTGGTTAGAAATTTCGGAATGGGTTGATTTTTGGTGACTATGATCTCTAGACTATATAGATCATCCTCATCAAAAATTGGTTCATTCCAAAAAATTTAACCCATATAAGACAAAAAAAAAATTTGGCTATAGTGTGAGTTGCCCTTATTAATTTGTAGGGTGCTTTTATAATTACACATTCTTTATTTCCATCGAAAATTATTCATCCCAAATTAAGTTCTTTCAATATTGATTTCAAATTGTGGTGATTTGTATGACATTATTATTTTTAGTTTGAAATTTGTGAACTTTTAAAAATAAAAATTATTATTTAGAAATTGAAATTTTGAGTATTACTTGTTATTTAAAAATGAATTGTATTTTAATTTTATAAGAAATAATATATTTTATTGTAGTTAATAAGAAATAGGCATTTGAAACATGCAAACAATATATAATATGATTATAAAGGTTAAAAAGATAATTTATCAATTTCAGCAATGTGAAACAAACATGATTCTGCATCTAAACAAATAATTTTTTCAGTATTTAAATTCAGTGCTTATAAGTTTTAAGTATTTAATGTTATTCAACACTTATTTTTTTCAGTTTAACAAACAGCACCTTAGAACTTGCAAAATAGATTAGTAATAATTGTGGAAAACCTCAACTCCTAGTCTTATAATTGTTAGAAAATCACAATAGTGAGAAAAAAATTTCAAACAAAACTTCATTCAGTAGGTCAAAATCAAATTCGCTAACATAGATTCAATAGAAAATTTATCTACAAGGATTCAATAGATTTCTATAATCGATAAGTTCCTTCTGAATCCTTTCAAGTGGATTCAGTAGGATCCTACCGAGTCGCAATATAAATTTTAAGTAGCTTCTTATTGAACAAAAAATTAATATTTTTTTAAGTAGTGTGACAAGTAATTTTTCTATTTACTAGAAAATAGTGTTTAAGTGGGTGAATGAGTAAAAAAGCGGGTGCATATAACACGCCCAATGGCAAATATGTAAACTTTCTTATGATTCATGTTGAATTTATCTAGGGTTTAAAGAGTTTAGGCAAAAGTTAGATTTGGGATATAAGAGGTAGGACCTTAAATTTGAGCCCACAAAGATAAGCTTGAGCTCAAAATTTTCCAAATCTATTAGGGCCTAACAATATCCAACGCAGCCTTACTATATTGTATATATGTAAATTATTTATAATTAGATTTATGAACTTATAACATAAAATATTTAAGGGATATTAGAAAATTATGATTTTACCCTCAACTCGAACAAATTTTCTATTATGATAAGGATCAAATTCCTATTTTGATTAAAACTATTATAAAACAACTTTGAATTTTGTTTGAATTAGATCTTTTTTATAAATCCTGAAAATCACCCCAAACCAAGCCCAAATCTGACCTATTGAGATTAAAAACTGTTATAAAATCGAAATAAGTTTAAAGTAGATTTTTTTTTTTTTTATAACACCTGAAAATCACCCCCAAACAGGTTTGGGCTTAGTCAACCCAGTATAATACCAGTCCACTATCACATAATTCCCTGAATTTTTACAAAATTTGGAAAAATTCACCAAATAAGACACCAATTTGTTAAATCGGTGAATCAACAAATTAATTGGCCATATCATCATCTTCAACCTATATTCTTCTTCGGAAAAAAAAAATGAACCTATGAGATAAATGAACAATGGTTTTAAATCTTGTCTGAGACTGAGACAACTCGTCTGATACGTCCTGGTATCGTCCACCAACAAGACGGATTGACAAGTCAAATGTATTGTATGAGATTTAAAACCATGGTTCAATTATCTCATGGTTAAACAAGACAACTCGCACGTATCAGAAAACTTGTCCAAGACAACTCGGTCTTGGTCATAGATGAGATGAGATGTCAAAATGAGTTTTAAAACCATGATTGTACTACCTCTAGAGTTAAGAGTTTTAACCTTCAACCTCAACATTTTTAGCTTCTTCTACCTACTTATCTCATCTTAAGAACAAAGATAAGGTTTCTAAGGGGGTTGAAAATGATTAATTTTGGAGAAGAAAGATGCCCAGAAACATCATTTGTATAATCTCCAAATTTTCTTGAATTTTTTTTTTCCAAAATTTTCCGAATTAACCAAGCTGCCAGCCACATAATTCTGAATCGTAACTTGGTTACCATTAATGCAAGTATGTAAAAGAGATAGAGATGAAATCTTATGTTAGAACACATAAATTACATACCATTTAGTTTACAGAACCATTGTGAACACACAATCTAGTTTTTCCACTACTGCATGTGATTGTGATCCCCATATTAACCCAAATGTCGAGAACTAACACTACCATCAACAGGGAAGCAGATTACAAATCAGAAATAATTTTTATAATAAAAGAGATCACCAGTTACATAATTCAATCGAGCCTTTAAGAAAAGATCTGATTGGCCGCAGAGGCTACCAGCACTGCTTGAGATCTTTGGTTCAGTTTGTAAGTCATATTTTTTGTAATTGAGGCCACTGTGTTAAAGAATTATTAAGCACAGCAACCACCAGTCGGAGGTGACTGATATTCTTGTTTCGGTTTCAAAATGTTCCTCTTCCCTGCTGTAGATCCTTCTTCCAAGAGACTAGGAACCTCCAGTATCTGTAGAATAAGCCAAAGAAGTACACAAGATTCATAAACAAGATGAACTGTTGAAGAAAAAATTACAATGGAGCTTTTATTTTCGTGTTCTTCCTTCACTCCAATTAATAAAGAAAAAGAATGCCTCGATGAATATAGAGAGAGTAGAGCTCATGAAATTCTAGAACAAAATAATGTAATAGGATGAGGTTCAGTAGATCTGTCAAACCCTAAGAATGACTTAGGGCTACTATGCTAATATGTGCACTTTTGAAACCATAAGCTGAATAAGGGGCTGTAGACATGCTAGGCCAACAAGGAAAATTTTGAGACTTTTTTGATAGGTAAGCCTATTTTTAGTAACTCGGATGATGGTCAGTTTTGAATCCAAGTCCATGGTATCAACACGCATAGACTTTGCCAACTAAGCTGAGCTAGCTGGCACCATCAAATCCTTATTGAATCGATATCCTATTCATGAAGTCTACATAATGAATCATAAGCATTATTAGGAGGTTTAGGTGGGTTAGGTTGGAGGTTGGGGAGGAATTCTTTACTAGATGCCCATACGAACATAGCCAAAAAGGTGAGAGATAGGCGACGTGTGAAACAGCAATTCTCGTGGACTCCCTTCAACAGACATAAACCAACTTGAAAACCCTGTAAATGCCACGCGTGGCCCCGCTTTTCACGGATCCTGGGATCCTGCCAGGTCATCAAGCTTTAAGCATGTGATTGCAAGCAAAAATGCCTCTTTTCTAGTGTCACTGCATGACCAGTTATGAACCCCAATGCAAGGTCAGCAACCAATGCCGCAAACAGTGGCATGGACATGAGTCCTGTTGTCCAAGCAGCGAGACCTCTGACCAGTCCACTGCTTCTGCTTACTAGCAAAAGCAGGTCATGTAGGCCTTAGTTACCTTAGATATTCCTATTGCACTACAAGGATGACATACAAATAGTTCAAATCTTCAACAGTGTGTAAAACGCTAGTTCAATGGCATATCTACAGAATTTTGACATACAGATCTCATTAAAATGTTTATCAAAAGTTGCCACAATTATGTGAAACTTCACAAGTTTAAAAGAAAACAATGCAATTATGCTACTTTATATTGTAAAAAAATTGTAATAAATAAATTAGGGATATTAAACATGTGTAGCATTAAACTTTTTTAATAAATGAAGAAGGGATATTAATTATGTATATCATCCCAAAATTTTGGGCTATGCTAAATGATTCTTTTTCCTGAATTTAATTATATCCTGAGCCATATCTTTCATCATGAAAGTATGTTCATATTCGTTTTCACCATCTCAATCTATGTTCTTTTGGGTCTCCCTCACACCTTCAACTTGTATATTCCTTCTAGCTGAAGCTGTAATCGGCCTTTGTTGAACACCCCCAAACCATCTCAACTCTTAGTATATCGTCTATTGAAGCCACTCATACATTTTCTCCAATACATTCATTTCTAATTTAATCTTTTCCAAACTTTCAACTCATCTTTGCTATGATCAATCCATTAACATGAAAAAAAAAGGTTTCTTGACGGTCCATCATTCGCTCCATAAAAAATGACTGGCCATGTTGTCATCTTAAAAATAAAAAATAAATAAATAAAGATTTTTTTTAATTTGATTGATAAACATCGTTCACATGACACTTCAAAAGAATACCTCCATTTTAACCATCCAGCTCTTCCTCTATGGGTAACATCTTCCTCAACAACTCCATCCATACGTATAAGATCACTTCAAGATACTTCCAGACCATTAATTTTTTGCTTGACATTCCCCTTCATGGGTGATACTAAATTTACAATCCACATAGTCTTGGATTCTAACACCCTTAGACCCCAACACCTATTTCCATAATCCTAGTTTTGTGTTGACTCCCACTCTAATCCCATCAACTAATACTAAATCATCAGCGAATAACACACACTAAGGTACGTTCTCTTGAATATGAGCAGCTCCTTCATTCATAACATGAGGAAAAAATTCGAAGATTTCTCCTAGGGCAATTAGTCATGAAATTGAGTAAGAAAGGCACCCCACAACACAAGGCACAAACATAAACGATTACTGGGATGGCACTAAAATCTGACAAACTACTAAACTATTCCAGAGGTTCTATATAACAGTTGAAAAGAATGCATGCCTTCATAGAGAGTATACCTTTAAAGCAAGTTCTTCAAAGCACTCTTGCACATTCTCTCGAGTTTTTGCACTACATTCTTGAAATAAGCATCCAAATTCCTTTGCAAGAGCAATTCCTTCCTCTCTTGTTACAGCCCTTTCACTATCCTGAAAATATCATGATTTAATAACATGAAGACTACATCTTTTTTCCCCCTAAACGTAGTTAAATTCATAAATAATAAACTTTTACTGTGAATAATTTGCATTCCATTGTTAGAAAGAAAAAACAAAAAATTAAAATAAAATAAAATTATCACCTTGAAGTGTTCAATTTTTCCAAGGTTCCTATTGAAAGAGATTTAACATCATGCAAATAATGACAATAATTAATAAAAAGTCAAAAGGTTTAAGAATTTTAGAATTAGAAGGGTATCTCTTCAAATTTCAAACCTTGTTTAGAGTGAAGTGATTAAAGAACGAAATACAGTCTTCATATGATGTTATAAGAATTCCCGAAACCATTTCACTTACCACATATTAGAAATAAGAAAAAAAAAAAAAAGCGTGGACAAAATATTAGAGAAAGTCTAGTAACTTACCCTGTCAACTTTATTCCCAACAAGCATCTTCATACAATCCTGATTATTGGAGTAGAGCTCTACTTCCTTTGCCCATACATCTGACAAGTTTGTAAAGGTTTCTCGCCGTGTCACGTCGTAAACTAAAATGAGAAGTAAATATTGAATTAGTTAAATTTCTAATCATCCATAAAAATGGCAAAAACCATGTCCAGAAATACAATGCTTTTATACGAGTCCAGCAATCATGGCTTCAGGAAGCATGACATAAAGAACAACATTGATTTTTTATTTTTTATTTTACTTTTGCAATATCCAATAAGGAGAGATGTTAATTGTTTCTCAAAAATGTGCATGTTTATCATACATGGGATTGGAATATTCTAGTGCCATGTCAAACAAAATAGTCTATAATTCTCCTCTATATTTAAAGACATATCATAGGTTCATCAGAGTGAGATCTAAGGTTGAACATAAGATGCAAAAAATATTTCCCTATTTTTAAGAAGTTCAACCTTGAGAGTTACAAGGTAGGACTAGATCAATCTAAGTATCAAGAAATGCTTACTTGTCCCCATGTATGCATCCATACCTGAGCACCATTTCTTTAGTGGTAACAAACAAAACGTATTAAAAGTAAAAGATGAAAAGAGATAAGAGGGGACACAAAATACAAAGGAATAAATAAGGATTACACTGGAAACTCTAAACCACAATAGAAAACACCACAAGGCACTTCTCCTTAACTATAGGACATCCACTATGGGCTAAGCAAGAGAAATGTTCATTAAATATGCCAAATTCAAGATTTCTTTATTAACAAGAAAAGGTCTCCATATACCCCACTTCTTTCAAGAAGCCCAACTGATAGCCTTACCCTCTAAGACCACAACAAGAAGCCCCAAGTTTAAGGTCATAGAAAACCAAGGGCTTGAAGGAGAGATTATACTTTTGTTAAAATCACACTCCCCTATGAGGCTCAAATGCACTTTGAATTATCCCCCCTACTTTACCCCAAAAACACTCCCCCAATCATCAATGGGCCCCAGTTGCTAAACAAGCAACCATCAAATTTTTGGAGTGCACCAAACAAAATCAAAATATGAGAGGCGAGGACCAAGCTACCATCATCCAATTTGTCAAAAACCGTCGCAACTCCCTTTAAAGTCCTTTGGAGTAACCCAAAGGAACACCTTTCACATGCAATTATTTTTTTAATTTTTTTATAGGCCCTTTCACATCCAATTATCACACATCAATAGAACATATAATTCATCAGAAGTACCCACAACAATGCAAGGATGCATTCAGAACTAGAATAATAATTGCAAAATGCTGATTCCAATGAGTAGCAATTCATCAAAGTCAATATCTTGAACAACTCAAACAATCTAATTATTCACAAAGAACTTCAATATGTGTTGATGAATGAACTTGCTCAATGTAAGATGTCTCAATGTATACAAGTACACAACTTTTACATTAGTAAATCTGTGGTGTCATTAGTCCCAAGTGAATAAAAGAATCAGTGCTTGATTTGTTACTGACAAGCGTTGATAGAAGATTAAATGCATGATGATACAACCAATAAAAACAGTATGCTAAGCAAACGAAAAAAAGATATATAATATGATCTTCCTATACATGACTGCAAATGAATGGACAGCATTCTACATTTGAAGCAGCATACCAAGAATGATCCCTTGTGCACCTCTATAATAAGAGCTTGTTAGTGTTCTGAACCTTTCCTGTCCAGCTGCAATAGAAACATGATAACAAATTACCTCATCAAAGACTTCAGCAGCAAAAGATTATGAGCAAGATTGAGAAAATGAAAGAAGAACAGCAGACTAGTGAAATACGTCAATACAGCATTGATTTTCCGATATTCTAATACTTCAGAATAATCGCAAGTTCACAACTAGAACAGAAAAAGAGGAAAGAAAGGGCGTGGCTTAAAATATTGATTTGGATTTATTAAAAAAAAATCATTTGGCTTAATCTAAAGCAACGGATAAAACACAATAACAATAATAATAAAATGGACAAGGTTTCCACCAGAAGATATCATCATTAATAATGCCTTATTCCAACTATTTGGAGTCGACTGAAAGAATATTATGCCTCCATAGCTCTGACAGAATTGAAAAAACTGAAAGAATTGAATGGAGGAAAATTATTCTTTCAGCCGACCCCAAATTTTTAGATAAGGCTTCTATGAGATGATGATGATGACGACGACGACAAAAGGATCAAAATAGTTAAACTCATTAAGAAGTAGGCTTGGCTGCAAAACTTTCATAAAACATCAAAAGCAATTATCAAATTATGTATAAAAAAGAAAAATACAGGTTTTTTTTATGTTTCCATTACTATTTAGTAATTTCAAGTATTTTCTACTGCTCCATTTGTATGGTATTGATCAGGACCAAAGAAGCCCTTTTGTGAATTTACTTTAATAGGCTATTTCATATCGCTCAAACTTGAAGTACAAGTGACTTTTAATAGCTGAATCTCTTCCAACGCAATTTTTTTTTTCCTTTTGTGATAGTCCCCCATTTCACAAGTGAAACCTTTTCCTTTCATTCCTGTCAGTTAAATACATAAGTCCCCATCCATGAAATTATGCGAATTGAAAAGCTTTCAGAATATTATTTCACTGTCACAAGCAAGAACTTAAAATTGGAAGGAAAAAAAAAGTGGACCATTGTCATCAATTACCAGTGTCCCAAATTGTAAGCTTCAATTTCCTGTCACCAACTGTGAGCAGCTTGATCTTAAAATCCACACCTGGACATTAAAAGACGAACAAAAGCATGATATATGATCAGATAAGAAAAAATGATGCCTGTTAAATGAAAATACCTGCTTGGATTAATAAGCAGTCAAAAACTTAATGAAAGCATCCTCAAGAGGCCAACCTAATATGTATACTTATAATCTTTCATACATAATCATTCCAATGGTTCAGTCCATGTAAGAATTGCATCGCTAAGACCTAAATAAAGCTTTCTGCAACACATCTCATCAACACTAAAACCAAAATTCAACTACATTGGCAATTATGTGCTTGATCGTGTGAATGATCCCAGCACCCAAACTACTGAGAGGTGAACGACGATCTCAGAAATGATTGACGTTAATCTTTGTTTTGTGAAACACATTGGCAAGTTGGCCAGCAAATGGCGTTGAAAAAGTACCCCTCGACAGCAATATTAGGTGGTGGTGTAGCACAGAGCAAATACCTAGTCTCCTATGCATGGGCAACACCAGACTCTAGTAATGACCAACAAAGCAACCACTAACATAGACTTACAAACATTGCCCGGATTAACTCTGCAATTAACATCACAGAATTAGTGCAAATGAACCATTAGAATGACCATGATCAAGAGTGTAATGACCAAACAGACAAACCCATTGAGATATCAGATGCAAACTAAGAGGGAATATATTACCGGCATCAGGAGGTAAATGACATGGAAGAAAAGGGAGTTTGTTTAGGATTTGGAAAGAGAGGAACAAAAAGGTGTTTCAAGGAAAGAATAACTCTCCTCAAGATGTGATTTTAGAGATTTTGGGCCTTCTCTATTACTGGAGCAAATTATGTAAAGATTTTGAACAAGTCTTTTTTGAGGATTTTGTGTTCAAGTAGGACTCTTTATGCAATTTGTAATCGACCTTGAGCAGAGTAGGTTGTAGCCGTTGCCTTTGTGTGTGTGTGTTTTTTTTTCTTGTTGGGTTTCTTGGTTTCAAGGCCACCTCGGTCTCCTGTTGTCTTCTTTATCAATAAATTTTTATAATTATCAAAATAAGGAGGTAAACGAATTTTCCCACTATATATGAACTGAGAAGAACTTGACAACCTTTGCTTAAAAAAATGAACAGAAAATGCAATCTTTGAATTGAAACACAACCATAATGAAATCAATAAACCAAGCTCTTGTCATTTCTTATGTTGCAATGAATCCACCGAAGGACTCAATACACGTGCCTCTGGAAAATCAACATAAAAATCCCATCATGCAATGTGATGACACACCTAAATCTTGAGATTGCCGATAAAGTTTTCATTTTGTGGCTACTGACCACACAAAAGCCACGTACCTAACAAAACCTCAAATAAGTTCTCCACTCTTACACATGTATGCAATAGTAAGCAAAAAAAATAATAAAAAATTGTTTCTAGCATTAAATGGGAACGCCATCGATGCATCCAAAAATGCTTCTTCAGCCCCTAGCAATGTTTGGTGAATCCTCTTAAACTTCTCGAACATCAAATCAGAATTAATCACCACTAAGTGGAAAGCCCCTACGGATGTTCCATCATCTAGAATCATATAAAAGCTTCCATGAATCCGAAAGTAGAAACTATTAACAAAATCCGAAACAGAACTAATCAAAACTGTCCCTTGCCGAGATTAATATACTAATAGACAAATGAAACAGAATCAAAATTTCTGAAATTAAGAGAAAAAATGGTGGCTAAGTACAATCAAGATTCGAAACTAAACATGATCAGAACAAACACTTTACCAAAAGATTGAAATTAGACATGAATCAGAATTGCAGAAACAAATATTAGAAACTTCCAGTTAAAAAAAAAAACGAAAAAGTACCGATTGTAGGTGAGAGATTTTCTACAGAATTGGAGATGAAACTGACAAGGAGACTACTTTTACCAACACCAGAGTCTCCAATTAACAAGATCTTGAACGAATAATCGTAATTTCCACCATGTCCAGAAGTCGAACCCATCAATCGATTTCGAAACTAAGATCTCTCTCTCTCTCTCTGATCCAAGATCTTTTGTGTTAGAAACAAAGAAGAAAGTGTATAATATAAAGTAGAGAGAGGAGAGAAAGAGAGAGAGAGAGAGAGAGAGAGAGAGAGAGAATAAATAGAGAACAAAACGGGATTGCATTTGGGATTTGTAGTAGTGGTGGTGGGGTTGTTGCGAGAGGTGGAGAAGAGAAACCAAAAAGAAAAGAAAAAAAAAAGAGGAAAGAAGTCGGCATCTATCTGTGAGATGAGATGAGATGAGATGAGACAAGACAACTGAAACAAACGTATTCTTTCCTTCGTGGCTTCATCGATTCTATTCCCCTCCCACGAACAACATCAGCGAATATTTCTTTGGGATTACTTAATGGAGAGTGGGGCCTACTGGACCCTGAAATATATATATAAATAGCGATAAGAACTGGTGGGGGCAATTGCCCCACAGACACCCCTATTTTTTCTACTAATTACATGTCTCATTTGTCTTCACTCCCTCATCTTTCTCCCTATTCTCCTCCACACCCTCACCTCCCTCTAATTTTTGCAAACCCTCCTTTAATATTATTTTTTTATGACATTACCTCTTGACCGAGCCTTCTTATAAACTAATTTAAATGCTTAAATATCTTTTTCTTTTAACTTCTAACGAAAAATCTTTGAATTTCTCCTTAAATCATTCATTTTCGAGTTCTTCAACTATACAACTAACCATAATTTGCCCCTATTACAAGAAAATCTTAGCTCCACGGCTATATAGGGATTTCTTTCTACATAACTCATAAAGTTTGGATCGTAATTTAATAAAAAATTACTATTCATTTGAATATAACTTCTTAACGACTTTTGCTCCTGCGGAGAGCTAGCAAACATTTGAATAGGTTTTTGGTCTTGTGGGGAGAGGGTTTTTACTCTTTTTTGAGAAATTCTAAAAACCTGCTATTCCACAGAGAGATTTTTTCCTCTTGCAGGGAGAGATTGAGCTTTTGCTCTTTCGCCAAGAGGTGTATCCACACAGGGCCTTAGTAAACCACTAAACTGCTCCCAAGTGTTTTTCCATTACCCTCCCCTCCTTTGTTTTGTACATTTTCCTACTAGCAAATAAGGGTGTACATTCGGGTATCCATAACCGTATCCGACCCAATTTTTTTGAGTATGGATCGGATATAAATGAAATTGGAATTGACCCATTAATTTTTTAGTACGATAATGATGAAAAGGGTATACCTGTACCCTATCCAAACCCAGATTTTCAAGTATTTTACAGGTACAGGTTCGAGTTGAATACAAATTCGGGCATTTATTAAATTTTATAGATTAATTTAATTTTAAAGTTTAAAGTTCAAATCTAATTTATAGTTCAAATTTATAAATATATAAATCTTACAACATTATGTAAATAAATAAATAAGAGTATATGCAAATTATATAAAACATTTCTAAATATTTTAAACTTAAAAATCCAAATATTTTACGAGTATGAGGTATATGTATCGAATATTTTATGGGTTGGTTACAGATTTGGACCGGTTCTAGGTCATAGAGATCGTAACCAAACCGAACTAAGCCGAGTTCGGGTTGGTTTTAGGCACAGTTTGAATTGGGTTTTGGGTGGGTAACAAGTATTTTGTACACCCCTACTGGAAAATTGCAATCAAACGATGAATTTCACTTTTCCATTATATCGGTTTTTACATGACATTTTTTTTTTTTTTTTTGAAATTTGAATTTTTCTAGAAAATAAATACCTTACAAATTAAATCAAAAACACCCATGAGGATTTTTGGCTGAAGGGAATTTGGGCATTTTTCATTAGTTCATAACTACGGAACTAGACCAAGGAGCCATGTCTATGGATTGGTTATGGATCAATACTAAATCGATCAAATCCAAAATGTTTAATTATATGATCTGTATCCGATCCAATCGGATCAATGAATTGTTTAACCAAATTCGATCCAATTACATGATCAGTCAATCCAAAATCGATTCAAATTTGATTTAGATAAATATTTTTACTGTAGGCACCCAAATTTGAACGGCCCTAATGCAAAGAGACCCAAAATTGCATTTTTAAATAAAAAAAGGCTTAAGGGCCTCAGCTATCAAAAATCACCTTTTTCCCAAAAAAAGATCCCTGGGCCCCCAATTGATCTAAGGGCCCATCATAGATTCTTCAAGTCCATTTTTTTTATTATCCTATTTCTAATTTCAACCCGAGTCTCTTACAGCTCACCAAATCCCTAAACCCACTAAATAACGAATCTAAATCTACTTTCCATCCTTTAACCAATTTCAAATCCTTCACAAGTCTCCTAAAGCCCACCAAATCCCTAAACCCACTGAATCACAAATCCAATTCTACTTTTCATCCCTTAACAAATTTCAAACCCAAGCCCAACATCACTTAAAGAGCCCAAACAAAGTCCATACAACAGCACAAGTCCGTGCTCGCAAAGGACTCATGTCATCCCTACAATACAACTCTCAAAACCCTATAAAATCTCACCTCTTTCTCTCCTTGATCGAAGAACCTTGAGTATCTGGTATCAGAGCATCTTTCTTGGCCTTCACTATGATATTTAAGGAGTTAGAAATTTAAATTATATCTTTCACCCAACGAGTTGAAGAAATTTCTATTACATTGAACCAATCTTGAATTAGTTGCCGAGCATATTGAATCCAATATGGGAACATTTTGAGCAATTGGCATCAATAACACTTAGGCCACATCCAGAGATACATCATTCAAATCAAGGTTTGCATGATGAATTACAAGACGAAATTGTAGCTATGATGATGATAAAACCAGCCTTTCAAATGAACTCCAATCGCCCAACTCTTCTTCCTACTCCTACAGAACCAACACTTCTTGAGCTTACAATATCATTACTTGGTCGGATCTTCATGGATTCTTCTTATTTAACAACTTTCCTCGACTAAATAAGCGGAGTAATGAGCCAATGATTTTTTTTTTCTATAACGATGAGCAATTGAAACCTGACCATCATTGTAAGAAACCCCAACTACTCTTTTTAGAAGCTAATATTTCTTCCATTGAAAATCGTGCAAATACACTTAAGGACAATGTTGCTATAAAAAAATTTCAATTCGAGGACAAATCACTTCATAGGGGGAAGGGGTGTTAGGACCCTAACTTTAGTTTTCTATCTTATTTGGTATAATGATAAAATGGTACCCCTCTCTAACATACGGCCCCATCACAGAATCGTTGATCATATGCCTTGGGATATGCAAAAAATCTTTTTCTTGTGTATCCCAAAGCAAATGATCTACGGTTATGTGATGGGGGCGTATGTTAGAGAGGAGTATCATATTATCACGACTCACATAGGTTCCTAATCATATTAGTTGTCTAATTCGATTTAGTATTATTTTAGAAAGGTTCTATTTTAAATATATTAGGTGTTTAGTATGAGTCTAATTAGGTCTTAGAGTTAAATTAGGATTATTTTATTTTATAGTTATAGCCAAAGTTGGCAAGTAATCATCTATATACAGGTAGATTGATCTTATTACGAAGAAAACAAGAATAATAAATTTGTGTCTTCTTCCTCTCAATAAGTTCTTCTTCTTAATTTTCCTTGATCTAAGAGCCCTAATGAAGAGATAGAGACTTATATGGTTGTTGATCAACGTTTGGTCTTCCGATGGTGGTGGTGTTGATCGTTACTGGATCATGCAATCATGTTGCTTGGAAGAAACAACGGAGAATGCAAAATAGAAATCCTTACGAGAAGTTGAAAACTAGGAACTGGAAAGATAAAAGTTATTATTCAATATAAATAACAATTTTTTCAACAACAACAAAATGTAAAATTCTATTCAGATTGGATTTTTATGGATTGAGTTGGGGGTAATCCAAAAATTTGAAATTGGTTCGAAAATTGTCGAATCTACAATTTTCCATTTGAATACGATAAAAAAAATCCAAATGTTAGATCTAAATCTTATATTTTTGGATCGGAATAAATTGGATGTCAGATAAAAATTGGATCATTGCCAACCCTAAGCATGGCATTTGCTAGAAGACACAAGCAAATATCTCAAATACTTACCAAAAATGTAGAAGGATATGTCTTAATCGATACAAAATACTTTAATGAAAAAGAAGCGGTTGTGACTTGTAAGCTCCAATGAGTGATTTTTTGCTCACAGCCCAATAACTTTTTGACATGTGGCACGAATGATATAAGCAATACGAGAGAAAGTTATTTTCTCATGTCCTTTTTGATCTGATCACATTGTGACATTCAAAAACATGATCAGATGCAATGGGGTTGTAGAGGACGAAATTATATGAAATTTAAACACACAAAACAAAAAGTTATTTTTCACTATTGAATTTTATTGGGCTCAGTAGTCGTCCATTGTCAAGTTTCAACAAATCGGATCAACCTTGGAAATTTATCTTTTTTCATAAATATATTAGTGTGTGTTTGTTAACACTTCTGAAGTCTGAATAGAGGTGATCCACCTTTAAAATTCAGACTTTATAAGCTTTATTTCCGTTTATTTTGATTTAGATTTCAGACTTCAGAATCAAAATTCAGAAGTTTTTAACCAGTAATGGAGGGATGTTGGACGAAACTTCTGAAATCTGATTTTTTTTTTTAAAATTCCTAAACTATCCTCCTCAAAATCCAAATTTCTATCATATATCATTTATTTATACAAACCTTAAAACCCTTATTTTTTTACTTTTCTACTTCTCATTTCTTTTCCACCTCTTCTTCCTCTACAACTATGTTATCAAATCTCTCATCTTTCTCTCATTTCGTGTTCGAAAATCCTATATTTTTATACGAATCCTAAAACCTTATATTTTTCAACTAGAAAATAAATGATTATTTATTGTTTGAGTATTACCTTGTTGGAATATAATTTCTCAAGTATGAATTCAATTTGAAAATAATGCTTTTGAGGTGTTTGATGTGTTAGAAATCGAAATTAAATGTGTGGATGATTTCATTATGCATAATATGTTATTTTTTTGGTTAACAATTTATTAGAATTACAAAATGGTATTATTGTCAACATGGCCATTACATTTTAAAATTCAATTTGTGACCATAAACTTTTAAAAATGATAAACAAACAACTTTTCCAGAATAAGATTTCAGATTCTAGATTTCAGATTTCAAAAATATCTTTTTTCTAATATTTCTAATTGTTACTTGTAGACTTAATTGTGAATTATAGTTACCAAATGAGCTATACTAATGAGTTTGAACCCCGATCTATCCATATGTTTGAAAGGATTGGTGTGTTATAAGTAACAGTTCGTATGCTAGTAGAATCTCTTTTTGAAAATCATGTTAAATGATTCGTCTCGCTAAGACTCGATGACTCAAACGAGTCAACCCGGAACGATGCTGAGTTTTTAAATAAAACCAAGATCAACTCTGAAGTGTGAATTTGGGGCCTCTTCTTCGTTCTTCCACTCCAGAGAGAGAGAGAGAGAGTACTGAGAGGCGCAGAAGAGAGAGGAGAATGGATCGAGACTGGGGTGCGAAGCCTGGGGGCGGAGGCGCGGCCTCTGCACAGAACGAAGCTATCGATAGAAGAGAGAGACTCAGAAGGCTAGCCCTAGAAACCATCGATCTCGCTAAAGATCCCTATTTCATGCGTAATCATCTCGGAAGGTTCAGATTCCAACACAAAAATGAAAAAAAAAAACTTTAAATTTTCTTTCTATCTATTTTAATCCCTAATTTATAGAACAAAATTGTTCTTATTGTTGTTGTTTTTCTGGGTTTTTTTTAGTTACGAGTGTAAGCTTTGTTTGACTCTACACAACAATGAGGGGAATTACTTGGCTCACACACAAGGGAAGCGCCATCAAACCAACTTGGCTAAGAGAGCTGCACGTGAGGCCAAAGAAGCTCCAGCCCAACCCCAACCCCACAAGCGAAAGGTCTCCCTCCGCAAGACAGGTCTCTCCTTCTCTTAATCCATTAATAAAACATAGAAATCTGATTTTTCATTTTTTTTAAACATAATTTCTTGTTTTTTCGTATTGTATTCACTTGTTCTTGATTGGGTATAAATAAAAAAATTGCACAAAAATTGGGGTAAAATTAAGGTTTGTAAAGAGAGCTACTGTGCCACCCCAAATTTTGCTAACGCCACCCCAAGATGCATGCTAACTCTTTGGTGATTTCTATATGTATTGGGTTGGGATTAGCAAATGTTGGTGTGGCAATATAATTTCTCTTTGTTAAAAGATTAATCACAGCTATGGGTATTATTGGCTAAAGAACGTGGGAAGAAGATAATAATCTATTGGAAAATTCCTTAGTTTGTCCGTCTACAAGGATCGACTACAAAAGATTCTAAAAGGTGATACAAATCTCAATTGGAAAGCTATGGTATAATCAATGAGGATTTTATAGGCTTGTGTTTTTTCAAACATCCATGGTAAATTTTGTATTAGCTTTTTAGGTTTACTTATCCAATGCCGTCGAAATTGAATAGGATCGTAAAGTGGTAAGAAATAGGATTCTAAAAGAAATAGAATTCAGCTCAAATTGGATTGTTATATTCATTGTGGGCATCATCAAATCCTTGGGTTCAACTAAACGAATCTTGTTTTTCCATTTCACTCTGCTCACAACCATGTCTTTTGTTATTGAAATTGTGTTCATATTTGTTTCACCATCTCAATTCACTTTTGTTTGGGCCTTCTTATTGCTCTTTTAGAACCTTCAACTTGAATAGTTCTTTTTACTGAGGCTATAATCGGCCTTCGTTGAGCATGCTCAAACTATCTATCTTCTTTTTTTTTAGTTGCTTATTACCTATTGGAGCTATTCCCATGTTTTCTTCAACAAGTTCATTTTTATTTCATCTTTCCTTGTCTTTCTACTCATCTATCTCAATGTCTTCATCTCTGCTTCAATCAATTTATTTACATGATGCTTCTTGATTGCCCAACATTTAACTCCATAAAGCATAACTGGTTGTAATTTCTTCCTATAAAAATTTTCTTTTAATTTGATTGGTATACATTAATCACATAGCACTCGAGAAGCATACCTCCACTTTAACTATTCGACATTGATCCTATGGGGTAACATTTCCCTAAGCCTCCCAATCCTTATGTGTAAACAGACCCAAGATAATGGAAGTTATCACTTTGGGGTATTTCTAGATCACCAATTTGTGTCGGACATTCTTATTCTGAGGTTTCAGTACTAATTTTACATTCCACGCACTCAGTCATGGTTCTACTTATTTTAAAGCCCCTAGATTCAAACTTTCACACTATGGTTATAGTTTTGTGTTGATTTCCTCTATAGTTTCATCAATTAGTACTGCATCATCTACAAAAACATACACCAACCAACTACATGCGCTTAAATATGAGTAATTAGTTCATCTATAAATAAAGTAAATATGTACGGACTTAAGGTCGATATTTGATATAAATTAATTATAATCGGTAACTCATTTTTCACCTCAATTTGCTTTCATACTAGTCATAGTCCTATCTTACATGTCCTTGATTATGTTAATATATCAGTTTGGGATTCCTTTATTTTTTCCACTTACTTACCAAGTTAATTATCTAGGTACTTTGTTGTATGCTTTCTCTACGTTGATAAAAACCATATGAAGATTCTCCTTCTTTTTTTTTTTTTTCTCTTTCATTATGCATCATTTGTATAAGTACAGAAAATTGCCACAATGGTTGATGCATCTGGCATAAAAATCAAATTGGTTCTATGACATTTGTTTTGTCTTGACCTTTGTTTAATCAATCTTTCTCATAGTTTCATAGTGTGGCTCATAAGTTTGATGCATCGATAGTTGTACACTTCCATATTTCTCTTTTATTTTTATATCGGTACTACGATGCTTTTCTTCCATTTATTTGGCATTATTTTAATCTTTGAAATATTATTGAACAACTTTATTAGCGAGGAAAATCTACAATTTCACCTGTATTTCCATACTTCCATTGGAAAATGATTTTGTTCTTAGATCGTATCCTATTTTCTTCTTTATTAGTTTTATTTTTTTTCACTTCTAAAGTCATAATTGTACGAATGGATATGTGCTCTCAGATATCCCATACCTTCCTATTCCTAAGTCTCTTTAGTGCCCTTTTAGTAATTTTTGAAAATAACCTCTCCCCCTTTCCTTAATCTCTTATTATAACTCTTTCAGCTTTTCCTTTAATGCTCTAACATGATCGAAGTCTTTAGCATTCCCTTCCAAAATTCGCGCTAAATTGTAGACATCTTTCCTACATATTAACCAAGTTTAGATTCGACAATTTATCGGTGGGGGTCATTTGATTTAATTTGGATAGATTTGGGAAAGTTTCAGAATAAATTCGAGGATTATAAAATTTTACTCCGAAGTCCAATGGTTGAAGACAATGTGTCTTCCGGAAAAAATCAATATTCTTATATTGGAAGTAAATAATAAAACAATTTTTAGTAAGATTTTGGAAGAAGAAACATCAAGGTTAAATATGATGTTTTTTTAGGAAAAATCATGGTCCCAAGAAAGAATAACAAACCTAGAATTCTTGATCAAGTAGAAAAGAAGAAGGAAAAAAAAAACCCTTAGAAAATTGCCTATTAAATGTAAGGTATAAAATGGGTCGGACTTGACCCGAAATCTGAGTGATTCAAAAATTGAATTTAGCGGGTTTGGACCCTTTAATCTGAATAAAAAAAAATGGGTCAAATATGGCTAGATGTCCCTTGAATCGAGTCAGATCTAGGTCGGATATGGATCCATTTTTATATCCGCCTGGATTTGAATGATATATTGCTTGTAAAAATTACATTTGTAGGGTTTTTCAAAATATCTTTTTCTACTACTTTACTACAATATGAATTCTTATAAAATGAGAGGGTTATAATGGTAAAATAGAATAGTTTATCAATTAACAAAGAAGTAAAGCAGAAAAAATGTTAAATACTCCAGAATTACACAATCTAAAACGACCCAAATCAAGCAATTCAGATCGGGTTGGATTTAGTTTAAGTGAAACCAAAATGGTTTGAATATGGTTTTATCTAGTCGGTTCCAAGTTGGATTCGGATTCAGATCCAGATAAAAAAATCTGAATTTGAATATAGATATATTCATATCTTGCCCAGGTCTGATCCATTTTCTACCCTAATTAGTCATTGATTGGTGAGTCGCTGTTTAAACGTTATGTACCCTATGCAGCGAATTGTTCCTAGCTTTTGGAGAAAATTGCCCAATTTTGTGGCAATGGTTGTATGTAGATTATCATAGAACACACAATATATGAATCAATCTAGATTATTGGTAATAAAAATGTTGTATTATCTGCTACATCAGTATGGATTGGATTTGTCTTTTTGGTAGCTATCCTTCATTTTTTCATCTCTTGAACTTATTTGGTATTTTGGATCAAAAGATGAATGAACCCTCCCTTGAATCCCTTCGGGTTGTGAGATACATTCACATTATAATAATATAATTATAGAATTCAATATTAATAACATCCTTGAAAATGAAAATAAAGAAAGAAAGGAAAAAAAAAAGCGAGGGATTGGTCAAAAGTCAGAATTCTTGGATAAAAAAGAATTCTATTTTTAATAATTTAGGGCAACAAAAAAATTGGTATAAGGCAGTAGCCATTCTTGCCTAGTATAGAGTAGCATCACCACCACATCTCTAATGTCAAGATTCCAGAGGATAAAAGCAACTGAATATTCATATCGTCAAACTGGATCAAAACGAGGAAGGGATGGAAATATCTAGCGGATGGAGTGGGAACAACATTAGACATGGCAAGTTGATTAGAGGAATTGCATCCGCCGGCCGATCGGTCACAAGAGATATTAGCCTCAAACAATTGTCTGATAGGAAGGCCTTTTAAAGGAAATTGGCCAATGGCTCCAAGGAAAAAAGAAAGTGGCTAATAGTCAACCACATATTCTCTTATCATTTATTCTTTAGATCTCCATCTACTTTTTTAACTATATATACAATATCTATTTCTAACATTTTGTGTCTACCAGATCTTACAGACATCAATTTTCTTAGCTTTAGCTCTTGCAAATAAATAATGCTAATTTTCCTTCTTTCCATTTCATCCACTATTCGTAAGCTCTTACATGTCAGAGTCCCCAATCGGTTAGTTATTTTCCCTCCTGGTCATTGATGGGAAAGATATATCAACTGAATCCCTTCACTTGTGATTGTATGAGATTTCTCAATATTAGCATGATTTTCCCCACTCAAGTTGGATAAATCGGATTGAAGAACTTTGAGTGATCTATTGAAACAAAACTATGGCACATGTTCATACATAACCTTTCCATGGAAAGCTTTTGAATTCAATGAAGTCATACATCATTATGAGAGGGAGTATTAGTGTATGAGGATCTTACTTACATTTCTATTTTCAATGTTATCAAGCCTGGTATCACCTATTAACTTGCAATTTTGTAACAAGGGTGGTGTAATGTAATTGTTACTCTAGCAGTAGTTCTGTACCCCAGAGTGATCGTCTATTCTTAACCTCAGTAGGCTGGCATGAAATATTCATAATTTGTGAATTTTGAATTTAGTTCTCTTGTGCTTGCAGTCAAGATTGGAAGGCCCGGATACCGGGTAACAAAGCAATTTGATCCAGAGACAAAGCAGCGGTCTCTTCTCTTCCAGGTACTTGCCTACTTATTTTTCTCAATTAAATTGTACTTAATGCACTATGTTATTTATGTTTATTTGTATTTCGTTTCCTTAATCAATGTACTTCACATCTAAAATTGTTTAGCTCCTTAACTCTTTAGTTATGTTATTTACCTGATATTGTGTAAGAAACTGACTGGGCCTCGTTCTGGTCTCCTTGGAATTTTCGCAGATTGAATATCCTGAAATCGAAGACCTTGCGAAGCCAAGACACAGGTTTATGTCTTCGTATGAGCAGGTATGCTATATTCACAGAAGTCTATTGGTTCTACTGTAAATTTTTCTCAAACTCCCTCCCTGACTTAGGCATCGATTTTGATTTTGTTCACTTAACTTGGTAATTTTTTTTCAGAGGGTTCAATCCTGCGATAAAAGGTATCAGTATCTTCTCTTTGCAGCTGAACCCTATGAGATAATTGCTTTCAAGGTATGTTCATGGTACCACAATGCATTTTCATTTACTTTCTGTTTTGATTTGCTTTTGGTTTACGTTTACCCGTTTTTTTTTTCAGGTTCCCAGCACAGAGATCGACAAATCAACACCCAAATTCTTTTCACATTGGGATCCAGACTCGAAAATGTTTACGGTCTGTGGCTGTAGTTTCCTTTTTTGTATTTGTCCCACTCTTTTTTTAGAGCTGCTATTGGCACCCCAACTGGTACTAATATATACCCCAATTTCTTAATTTTTTTTATTGAACCCCAATTAAAGATTAAATCACTTTTCAAACATTACAGAAGTTTGGCTCAAAATTATATCTCAACATTATAACAAGTTCAAACAATTTTAGTAGTTTACGATGATGATTAAGCCATATAAAATCCCAAACCAAAAAAAATAGAAATCTAGCAAAAACAAAACGGTAGAGCTTCTATTGGCATCCCAACTTTTACTTATTCTCAACCATTCACTTATTTTCCTTATTTTTAATTGGGGTTAATAAGTAAAAGTTGAGGTGCAAATAGCAGTTTTTTTTAATTTAAATTTTATAATTATAATGCTGATGCTTGTGCCAAATGTGTACAGCTGCAGTTATACTTCAAAGTCAAACCACCGGAGTCGAATAAACCCGTACCTGTTGCAAATGGAACGGCACCTCCCGGTGTTCCCTCGAGGCCGTTGCCACCACCACCTCAAGGACTGCCACCGCCACCTCCACCACCACAAGGACTTCCTCCTGGTGCTCCTATGCCAAATCCTCCCAGAGGTCCCCCACCAACAGTACCCGGTTCTGCACCGCCGCCCCCTCCCCCATTGTCAGCGAATGGACCTCGGCCCATGCCTCCTGGTGGAAGTCTCCCAGTCCCACCACCACCCCCAGTTGGGAGTGGAACAATGGCAAACTTCACTCCTGGCACTCAAATTGGTCGGCCACCACCAATGATGCCTCCACAAGGTTTCCCAGGGCAACAACAGATGCAAGGCCAAGGGCCTCCTCGTCCTGGTCCGCCACCTCCAAACATGGGACAGCACTTCCCTAGGCCACCAATGCCTTAGTAAGCATTTTATCAATTTCCCTACAAAGTTTTGTTTCTGTTGATTGTATTGCAGATGATTTTGTTATTATATCTTTAGTTGAAAAGTAGAGAATTAGTGATGGTTAGGACTTACAAATTGTACCGAAGTTATATATCTGATTTAAGCAACAAAAGTGGTGCATATGGCACATTGACGTTGGCTCTGAATGTGTTCTGCTTGGGAACGGGCACCGTTGAGGCATCCATTGGGATTTTACTGCAACTTATCAACTATGATGACTGGTCCTTGCAGGTTGTGGAGGGAAACAAGTGACTCGTGGAATGGCATTGTAGCATATAATTTTGAATCGTTATCATTCCATTTTTCAAATTTGTTTGTTGCACGATGTTTTGCACTTTGCATGGAATTTTTTTGTGCCTGGGAGATTATGTGGTTTACGCCACACAAATCCCAATGGTTGTCTAATGGCTGGTATCCTTGGGCAGCACTATCTTTTTTTTCTTAGATACAATAATAAGCCTTGTTGGCACCATGGTCTTAAACCTCTGTTTCGTGTCTTGTCTCGTCCGTGCCAGATACCTAGTCGTCTCGCACGAGTTTTCCGATACATTTGACTGTTTGAGACGTCTTGTTCAGAAATGGAAAAAAAAAAGCATTTATGATTCCTATCCACTTTCATGTAAATATAAATAATTGCAAAGTGAGTCAATTGATTTATTTCGTTGAGACTATGTATGCCAACTCTGTATATGAGGCATCGAGTTAATTGATTTGACATTCTCTTCTCTCTAAAAGATGAAAAAAAAGATGTAGAAGAAGAAACAAAAAGTCACTCTCTACAGTCCACTCTTTCCTCCACTTCATCTCTCAATCTCTGCTCTTCCACCAACATCAAAAGAGAGATGCATCCATTTCGTACATCTCGACTTGAAAACCCAATCTTCCCATACTCAGAACTTCAACTCATTTCTGGAAACGAAAACAATCCCAATCTCATTTACAATGAATCCACACTAACACCAACCCCAACCCCATCATCTCCTCCTCTTTCTATGGTTAGGGTTCCTTCTCCAAACCCTCATTCTCTCGACCAAATCCTAAACCCTAACTTCACACCCCAACACTGCAAACGCCCAAATCCAGACTTCAATCCTTCATACACTCACCCTCATAAAATTTATCTATTCGAACAACAACAACAACAACAACAACAAGACGAAGAAGAATTCGAATATGAGATCAGTGAAAACGGAAACAATGAACAGAAGAAGAAGAACTGGAAGAAGGTTCTTGTTCTTCATCTTTCCTTAAGAACTATAATGGAGGGACGAAAGAAAAGAAGCTAACCAATATCGACATATCTTCTATGAAACAATTACTTGAAACAATTGTAACTCAAAAACACAGATTCTTTATAAATCTCCTCGAAACCCTAGAGTAGAAGGAAAGACAACGAGAAAGGATCCGTGCTGATAAGGAAGAAAAATGGCGTGCCGAGGAGATGGCACACCAAAGAATTATTGACAATGCAATGCTCCTCCTTACCAAAACTCTTCTCCGTGGAAGAAATGAAAGAGAAATGGTGGTTGAGAAGTTTGATTGGGATCAGGAACGAGTGAAGAAGAAGAAGAAGAGGGGTAAGAATTGGAAGAGAGGGGAGGTTTTCAAATTGATACAATTGAGGGGAGAGATGAAGCAAAGGTTTTCGAATACGAGTCGAAGAGGGTTTGTTTGGGATGAGCTTGCCGAGGGTTTGGTTTCGCGTGGGATAAGGAGGGATGGAAAATAATGTAGGGAGAAATGGGTCAAATTGATGGCGTCGTATAAAGATGTAATTGATGGGAAGAAGGATTCTGTTGATCTTCTTTACTTCTCTGAGTTGCAGAGTGTTCTTGATTTGTTAGATTTCTATTTAAAAGCTCAATCTCAGGTGGAGCTTGGGTTTTGGGTCGAGGGTTTTACAACTTGGGTTGACCCTCCAACTTGCCGAGGTGGCATCCCTAGCCCAAATGGATTACCACATTAGCAAACCAACACCATGGCCCTCTAAATTTTATCAAAAATTCATATCTTTAAAATAAAATAAAAATGCAAATTCTTTTGATTTTGATCGAATGTTTTGAAAATAGATGGCTGTTGAAATCCCACCAAACTCCCAAATTTAAAATTAAAATTCAATAATGAAAATTAATTATTTTTGAATTTTTTTTTTCCGAAGTTCATAGAATTTTGTCCTCTACAACCCTGAAGCATTGAATCATGCTTTTAAATGCCTAAGGCTGAGCACTAATAAAGGAGAAATCCTTACTTAGTAAGACTATTAGGACTCAAAAATTAATCAGAAACCTTCAAAGAAATTCTAATTGTTATATTAAATATTTAATTACTATAAAAAATATTCATATTGATCAAGAATTATTTTGTTATAACTAATTGGTGGTGGTGAATAACTAACAGTCATGATATTAGTCAAGATCCCAACCCCTTAAATACAAAATCCTTAATTGAGATTTATCTTTAGGATAATTATCTTCAAGATTTGTGTTATCAAGATACTCATAAATCTCATCATTGGATTTTTTGTGTTTAAAGGGTTGGGATCACAAGTATTTTTAAGGAGTTGTCGACGGATCCCAACCCTATACTATGATACAAGTTATGATAATAGAGCATAAGGAAGCCAAGCTATCGATATATGACGCATGAACATATAATTAAATTATCTTTACTATTAGAAGGAGAGAAAGCGGAGCAAAAATTTGAGCGGTAGTAAATGCCCCCAATTTTTATATTTAAATTTAATATAATCTGGGTAATTTTGGTAAAAAAAGCAAGTAAATCTATAAACATTGGCTAATTTACAAAATTATAAAAACATCCTTTTTACTATGTAATCTTTAAAATTCTTTTAGGATATGCAAATACCAAAGATTTAGCACGCATCTTTGAGTGGCATTACAGATAGTGGGTGTGGCAATAGAAGCTCCCTCATTCTGATTTTTGTTTTAACATTAATTATTTATTTATTATTTTATTTATCAAAGCTTGACAAGTAAGGGTGTTGATGAGTACCTGTTTAACCAAAATCGAAACCGTTAGATTATATCTAATGGATATCCGCATGCACCTGAAACCGATTTATTTTATCATTTCTTTTTATACTATAAATGATTTTAGATAATTTTTATTTTAAAATAAATGTATGTCATATACGGAGTTTAAAATGAGTCGCTCTTCTAAAAATTTCTTACTTTTAGTAAAGATAAATTTTTTTTATTTAAAAAAAAATCATTAATTTATATATTTAGTATAACAAATTATAACTAAATTAATAATTTTGTTGATAATATGTTAATTTTTTGAAGAAATTTTTTTATTATAATGATTTGAAATACTTCTTTTCTCATTTGATTCTTGAGGCTCGAAATCAATGGGTACTCATATTTTTTATACGGTTTCGATTTGTATTTCATTTATTTTATAATCAAAACCAATGATTATGATTTTAAATTCCTTAGTAATCAACCCATTGACACTCATATGGGCAAGAACCAAAATTAGGTTAAAAAATAAATAAATTGTGACACGTGGCATTTAATGGAGCGACACAATTTTTTGTCTGGGGACATCAAAGTTATCGTTCCGCTGTCGCTCAATAATTACATCACGTGCTAGTCAGGTGGGGCATACGTAAACTTACGCGCGAAAAATGGAAAATAAATAAATAAATAAAATTAAATATATAAATAAAGTAAAGAAAAAGGACGAGATTCGATTTTAAAATACTTACATATAAAGCGTTCACTCTCTCTCTTAAATCCCGCTAACCTAAACTCATCTACACCGTTCAATCTCTTTTTCCGAAAATCAACGGTTCATTCACATCGATCCGTGTCAAACTAAACTGACGAATCAAATCTCACTTCCCAATCTCAATAAATACGTCTCTCTCTTATCTCTAACTCACAAATTTTTCTTTCTTTCAAGTTTCATCTCTGTATTTTCTTCTCCTTTTGTTCTATATTTCAAGGTCTCTCTAATGGCGCCAAAGGCTGAGAAGAAACCCGCAGAGAAGAAACCAGCAGAAGAGAAGAAAGCCGAGAAAGCTCCAGTCGGAGAGAAGAAACCTAAAGCCGAGAAGAAACTCCCCAAAGAAGCAACATCTGACAAGAAGAAGAAGAGATCGAAGAAGAATGTTGAGACATACAAGATCTACATCTTTAAGGTCTTGAAACAGGTTCATCCCGACATCGGGATCTCCAGCAAAGCCATGGGGATCATGAATAGCTTCATCAACGACATCTTCGAGAAACTTGCACAAGAGGCTTCGAAGCTTGCTAGGTACAACAAGAAGCCAACCATCACGTCTCGGGAGATCCAGACTGCTGTTCGTCTCGTGTTACCTGGAGAGCTTGCGAAGCATGCCGTGTCTGAAGGAACCAAGGCTGTTACCAAGTTTACAAGTTCTTGAATCTGGAAAGAAAAAAATTGAAATTTAGGGCTTGTCTTTTATTATTCGATCTTGTTTGTAATTTGGGCGTTTTGTATTTAGGGTTTTCGGGGATGAATTGGTGGCGGTGAAATCGATTCGTATGTGGTTAGGTCTAGGGTTAGGGTTAGGGTTAGGGTTTCTTTTTTTTTAATCTGATTGTAAAGTTTTTAATGCGTAGTAATGAATCTATCGTCTTATTTCACTTTAATTTTGAACCTATTTCACTCGGTTCGACTTAGGGTTTGTGGTTTGCCACTCTTTAACGTTTCTTTCAATTTGGAGAGGAAAAAAGAAATGAAAATGATGACTTTTGACTATTAACCTTTTGTAGAGACTATATTAACTCTCTTAAAATGAATCAAACATTTTTCAAAATAAGGGTTAATGAGCTGATTTTGTGTGAAGATGATCTCTACGGTGAAGAGATCATTCTCACAAAAACTCAGTTTATTCTGAAATTTCAAAATCCAATTTACAAGTTGAAGAAATGTGGACCATTTGATTTTGTAAATTAATTTTGATGGGGTTAGAAATTTTGGAATGAGCTGATTTTTTGTGAGGATGATCTCGTCGTCATTGTAGAGATAATCTTCATAAAAAATCAGCCTATTTTGAAATCTCTAATTTGTATATTGAAAAATGTTTGGCTTTCTTTAGGACCTTTGAATGTCACCCTATGTATATAATTTTATATGAATTTGTTTTGAAGGAAAGGCAGATGAATTTGTGATTTTAATAGAAAAATTTGTTCCATTTCAGACCTTGACCTATTCATTACATTTATAATCTTTGTGCATTAAGTGATTTTGCTTAAATCGATGGTCACACAACTGAAGCCCTTGAACCTTGGAACCAACATCCATCACTTTTTGGCATTTTAGATAGTCATAAGGTGTTGTGGCCTACTATGTTGCATAGGCAAGGTTCATACTAGCCATCCATGTCTTATTGATGAGAATATTGGTCATAAATTGACCATGGTCACGACCTCACCTTCGTGCTTTGGGATTTCTTGAATGATTAGAAAGTGTGGATTTTATCGTTTGTTTGTTTGTTTGTTTTTTTTTTTTTTAGTGTAGTTGGTGATGGTTATGTTGGTGCAACATCCGAGTTACATTGTTAGATTAAAAAGAATTTAAAATCTATCCTAAAACAAAAAGTTTGTTAGATAAGGATCAATATTTCATAGGGGTACCTGTTGTGTGCTAGAAGGTTCAGTATTAGATTTAAGTGATACCTCAAAGGTTATTCATAACCTTTCTAGTAAATGTACGCAATTCTCTATGAATCTCATGTCGTACCTCTTGGCACACAACAGGTACATTGCATTTTTTCGGATCCCAGCTATTTGTATCTTGGACTCTTAGTTAGACCACCAAATTAATCCTCAAGGCATGTCATATGTAGTCCTCTCCCTCTATATATACTAGGTAATTTTTGGAATAAATCCTTAAGAGTGTCTCTTAAGTGGGATTCAAACCCATTTCATAAGGCGTGGAATTAAAGTCATTTTTTTAAAAAGCAAAAATAAGTAGAGTTTTTTTTTTTCTAACTAAAAAATATATTTCATGTCAAGATGTGCGATATGAGGCGCTATCTTGAGCTCACTGCAGCATTGTTCTTATAGAAATATTTGACTATAAGGACAATGTTTTAACCCAAACCTCTTTATTAATGATTCTGAAAACCAAGCCAAACATTCAAGTGGGCCTGAAAGATGTGACAAGTGAAGTAAAAAAAGAAAACTAGGTTTAAGATTGCAACTAATGATCGGAAGTACAAAATCAGTTTTTTTTTACAAAAATACTACTGCTCGTAAAAGAGCGAAAAAAAATTAAAAAAAATTGAGAAGAAGATATAATTAACCTGATATAAGCATTGCTAGAAGAAGAAGAACAAGGTTGATAAGTGATCCTCTTGCCATGGCTAGGCTTAGTTTGCTTTTCTTTACAAATCTATTTTCTTTCTCTAATATACCCATGAGAATGAAGGAGGGGGAGAACCTTTTTATATATAAAATTAGGGTTATTTTAGGAAAGAAAGTCAACAGTAAAAATAGATGGACACCAATACATAAAGGGTATGTATGGTTACTCCATGCACTATCATAGTTTTCGTAAGATTTAAGATTTATTACCGATTGTGCATTATGGACCAGTTACCAATACATGTAAGTTATACTTGAACTACCAAATGATTTCTTCCGTAGCTGATCAAACCTCGATCGGATTCTCCATTTATTGTGCCTCATGAGCAAAAGATATAATCTTCATTAGTTTAGATTTTGTACTGCAAGAATTTGGATAACTTTCCAACAACACTTCTTTTTTCAACTCATATTCTGAAATGTTTTGCCAAGAGTGATTTAGGGCTACCGTTATAAGATAGCTCGAGAAATATCAAAACACGAATCCAACATCAGATGGTTAAAATCATTTGAGTCTACATTTTAGGATCTCCAAGGTAGATTTTGTAGAAATTTGATTTATTGATGAATATTACAAAAGTTCCAATAGAGTATTTATAGACATTATATCAACCAAGATATATGAAAACTACCTAATATAAATATTCTAGAATATCCTTATTGATATGTTCTAAATATCAATATATATTTTAGAATACCCTCCATCACAACCTTACATTTGTAATGAGATACACCAACAATGGTACAATGTATCTCATGCATCTTATTCTCTAACATTATCCCGCAATTGCATGGTCTTTTGAAAAAGGAATATGCAATTGGTTTTGTTGAATAATTGTTTGATTTCATTGATTGTCGAAGTGTCAATTGTGCTTGCTGGTGATCACCGTCTGTCTATTAAGTATATTATTGTTGCATCCTGCTATTTTTGAGTCTGTCGGAGCTGGTGGCTTATTAGACTAGATCTGTCATGATCTCTCCTAGAAATATGAAAAAGTAGGATTGTGCGATTTAATTGAAAGAACTCTTATTCGAGAGAGGTTCGATAGAAAAAAATGAGATCGTGTAACATAGATGTGTGAAATTGAAAGATTTGTAGAGATATAGAAGGAGTTGTGATTTTTATTGAAAAAATAAAAAATCTAAAATAATAGCAAAGAAGAAAATAAAAGATATCTAGGTCTGACAATGGCGCAACAATGTAGGTGGCACCATTGCCGAAGAAAGACACACCAAGATCAAACTCTCAACAGAGCTTAGTATCTGAAACCATGTAGAAATCTGATTTATTGAGAATTCTTGGATGAATATTACAAAAGCCCCGATAAGGTATTTACAGGTATTACATCAACATTTATATATGAAAACTACTAATATAAATATTCTAGACTATCCTAATTGATATATTTTAAATATCAATACATATTCTAGAATACCCTACATCACAACCTTCCATTTGTGATGAGATACACTAACAATGATACAATGTATCTCATGCATCTTAATGCAATGCATTTTATTCTTTAATAGATCCTTCTCACATACTTCAAGATATATAGACATACTTTAATAGAGTATTTATAGACATTATATCAACCAAGATATATGAAAACTACCTAATATAAATATTCTAGAATATCCTTATTGATATGTTCTAAATATCAATATATATTTTAGAATACCCTCCATCACAACCTTTCATTTGTAATGAGATGCACCAACAATGGTACAATGTATCTCATGCATCTTTATACAATGCATCTTATTCTCTAACATTATTCTGCAATTGCATGGTCCTTTGAAAAAGGAATATGCAATTGGTTTTGTTGAATAATTCTTTGATTTCATTAATAGATATATTCATTGATTGTCGAAGTGTCAATTGTGCTTGCTGGTGATCACCGTCTATCTATTAAGTACATTATTGTTGCATCCTGCTATTTTTGAGTCTGTTGGAGTTGGTGGCTTATTAGACTAGATCTGTCATGATCTCTCCTAGAAATATGAAAAAGTAGGATTGTGCGATTTAATTAAAAGAACTCTTATTCGAGAGAGGTTAGATAGAAAAAAAATGAGATCGTGTAACATAGATGTGTGAAATTGAAAGATTTGTAGAGATATAGGAGTTGTGATTTTTATTGAAAAATAAAAAATCTAAAATAATAGCAAATCTAAGTCCGACAATGGCGCAACAATGTAGGTGGCACCATTGCCGAAGAAAGACACACCAAGATCAAACTCTCAACAGAGCTTAGTATCTGAAACTATGTAGAAATCTGATTTATTGAGAATTCTTGGATGAATATTACAAAAGCCCCAATAAGGTATTTACAGGTATTACATCAATCTTTATATATGAAAACTACCTAATATAAATATTCTAGACTATCCTAATTGATATATTTTAAATATCAATACATATTCTAGAATACCCTACATCACAACCTTCCATTTGTGATGAGATACACTAACAATGATACAGTGTATCTCATGCATCTTAATGCAATGCATTTTATTCTTTAATGGATCCTTCTCACATACTTCAAGATATAAACATCCCTTAGGATGTGTAACACATATGACCATTTAGGGTTTTTTTCCCCTTCAAAGCTCTAAAACTCTTTATGCAGAAAATATAAATCACTATAAGCCCAAATCCAAACTATATAAGCTTTTTTGGGCTTTCATTCCTCAAGATGAAAATTGTATTCAGATTGTATGTTTGCTCTTGATCTAAAGATTGTCCTCATTTTTCGTGCTCATTTGGTTAACCTCTTTTGATAGTGGGCTTAATCTTGATTTAGCGATATCTTTTATTCATTTGATGATGGTTGATCTTTGTTCTTTTTCCACTTCCTAGTTGATAGAAAGTAAGAAAAAATGGAAGGATGATAGCCTGTCAAGGATGTTTCGAATGTCAAGTTAGTACTTAGATAGAAAAAAAAAAAATGAATGAAGAAGAAGATGGATAGTACTCAAAAATATTAACATTAGAACTTTATCAATCCATTCTTTAATTTCTAAAGGATATATTTATAAGCAAGTCTTAGATATAGGTGTCATCACATTGTTTATCTAGTTGTACGATGAATTAGGTAATTAAGATGCATTTGAATGCTTTTAATATATGTCCATCACTTGTAAGCAAGCATTTAAGTCTGATGTATAAGTGTTTCATACCATTAATGCAAAGTAAATAAATGATGACATGTGATGTCCTATCAATTTGAAAGGATATGATTGAATATAGATATGTGCTAGGGATCAAGTTAGATATGGACTTGGGATTCGATCAGATACAAGCTACAAATCATATAAAAAATGAGTAAGAAATTAGATCAGATACGAGCTCGGATTTAAGTCAAATACAACTTAGGGATCAAATTAAAAATGAGGTAAGGATCATATATAAGTTTGGGTTTCAGTTTCTATGTGATATAATTTAGATATGAATTGCTATAACATATGAATTGTCTTTTTATGTGAGGATAATGTCATATGTGGGGGTACATGTCACAATCTTAGGTAGGGACAAAAATGGTTACCACACAAACTAATACAGGCCAGATAAAATTCCAAACTAAATGAACCTAAAAACCTTTATCCACACCACAGTGACCCAATATTTTTATTAGGGGTGTCAGCTACCATTTTCAAACCTCGTTTTGGCTCTTCGAGAGTTAATCGTTCTCTAATTATTCCTCTTAAAAAATGGGAAATCTTTCCCTAAATATTAGAATCTGCTCTTCATGAATAATCTTCTTCATTGATCAAAAGCAACATATCCTTATCATTTATTTCTAAAATGAACCACCACCATATAACTCATCACCAACATTTATTTATTTGATTATTACAGGGATACAAGTCTACTAAGGACAAAAGGTTATGTTGTAGCTCTTAGCAGCATTGCATTGATACAATGGAGGATAACTGTCCATTGGATATGTATGCGCAAGAGGACAAGCCTTTTTAAATATCTGCGAGTACTGATTAGGTTGACAAGCCTCCCGCCTACCGTATGCCCCGGTACAACAATACTTAGGATCTTTCAATGCATCACATGGGCTTTGACATCCTACAACCGTCCCATTAGAGTTCTTGTACAACAGCTCAGTTGGACACACACGTGTCAAATCAGTAACACATTCAACAATCGGGCAAGAGAATGTCGCACCAATTGGGGCCACCCGAACCGGTAGATTGTAACCGTGGATCAAGCTGAGTTCATATCTAACAACAGAATTCTCGATATTGAAATTGAGAAGGGTGACCGGGAAAGCCGTGGGTGGTCCACCATTACAGTTGATATCAGTGGTCCCACAGTCTCCTGTTGCACATGACACGTGTAACGAATCATCAGTTACACAACCGGTTCGGAGCCAAATAGATCCGGTCCATTGGTCTGGGGTTATAAAGATGGTGAGTGTGTCGGATGGGTACTCCCACATGGCTTCACCTATATCTGGACTGGCGGCTAACCACACTGAATAAGGGCAACGGTTCTCATAGTTGAATATGGTTCCACAATACACACCTGAAAAATACAGGATCATAAGTTATTGAATGCTGTCAATGGATCGGATCTTACCTAATGTACCGATCCAGTAAAGATCCAATCCATTAAAATGTGATTATATTCTACCTACCCTTCTATGGAAGGGGAATCCTTTTTGAGGTTTAGGGGTAAAAGAGGAAAGATAATATATTTGGAGTTGTAAAATAGGAAATGTAATAAAGAAAATTGTAGGGATGCTTTAGAAAATAGGTAGAAGAGAAAAGCAATAAAATCGAAATTCTTGGGGGAGAGGAAGAAGATCGAAGACACAGGAGGACGAATAACACTCCTCGAGATACTTTGTTTATTATGGAGATATGTAATTCTCTATGTTGTATATTAAATTGGATTTGATATGGTCTGAATCCAATCCAATTGAGATTTGAAACTTAATATTGCTTTGTGATATAAAAAAAATATATATCCGATCCATCGGGAACTGTAGAACTGTATGCATTGGGATACATTTTTTTATGGGGAAGTGCAATTGTGTATCACGAGGTGTTCAGTTTTACGGTATTTGAACTTGTCACGTCGTGGAGTCATTTGAGTATGCCACTTGACAAGTCATATTATCACGATTAAAAAAAAAAAAAACAATTATCTCACAAAACAATATATTATAAAAGAAATTGTATTTGTCAACAGTTTATAAAAATTCATTATTAGTGATCAAGTCTGATTGTTACTAACCGAGCCAAACATTCAGTGGGCCTGAAATAGGTGAAAAATGATGTAAAAAAAAAAAAAAAGACTAGGGTGTAAGATTGCAACTAACAACGGAGAGTACAAAATCTTTATTTTAAAAGAATTTATTTAAATAAAAAAAAAATTGAGTAGAAGATATAATTAACCTGAGAAAAGCATTGCAAGAAGAACAAGAATCTTGATAAGTGATCCTCTTGCCATGGTTAAGCTTGCTTTGATTTGCATTTCTTTTTTTTCTCTAATATACCCATAAGAGAGAGAGATGGGGAGAAGGTTTTTATATTTAAAATTGGGGTTATTTTAGGAAAGAAAGTCAACAATATAAATAGATGCACCACAATATATAAAGCCTATGTATGGGTGCTTCATGCACTATCGTATCTTTCCTAGGACGTACCTCTTTATTCAAGTTGGCACACTAATGAAATTAGGGTATGGTCCACTAATGAAAATGTTCCGATTAACAATCTAATTCACATTCCCAAAGGTTTTTGATTCTACAATAAAACTATCGATGGGTTTGTTCTCTCTGATTTTTATATTGGGTGATCCGCCGACATATTTTGTTGTACGATATAAAATTTTCATGGGGTCAGGTCGTGCCGTTGTAAAATTAGTCCCATGCGAGAAGGGTCTTGGGACACCCTATGATATATATATATATATATATATATATATATATATATATATATATATATATATATATATATAGAAATTAGGGGTATTTACGAAAAAGTCAACTTACGATGAATTACGATCCTGACTCATTGTTCATTTTATTTACCAAAACACAAATGATCACAAATTCAGAGATTTTAAGGTGACAATTTCACAAGTTTAAAGTGATTAATAGGAAATAGTCACTTTAAAATCGTCGAATTCATTATAATTTTGGATTTTCTTTTAACGAAAATGTAATTATTCATGTTTTAGTCGAACTAGTAATTCATCCAAGAAATTATTTACAAATTGAGTCATATGGATCAGTCACCTACTTATGTAAGTTACTACTAGAACTACCAAATATTTTTTTCTATAGCTAAATAAGCGGCGACTTGAACTCTCCATTTATTGTGCCCGCACTAGCAAAAATATATTATCTTAGATTTTAAATTTTACGAATACATGCATGCTTTGCGAAGTGTGTTTTACTAAAACGGCATAGTATCTGCCAAAATTACGAATTTGCCCTTAAGTGACATTATTTAGGCATATATATCTTACATTTCATACCACAAGGGTAGAAATATTCAAGGAAGAAGATTCTGATCTTAAATTCTAGAACAAGTTTTTAGGATCAACTTAGCCAAAACACAATCGGAAGGAAAATAGTTTCTATAATTTGATTATGACAAATCCAAAATTGAAATATTACGATCTAAATTGAGCTCGAACATAAGATTTTGTTCCTCTCGATTTCGAGTTTCTTTTTTCTTGATTGCTTTAAGTAGAGAGCAATTATTTGTAGATCATAAGTCACCCCTTCCATGCACCCCAAACCCTTTTTTTTTTTTTATAACTTTTATTTTACCAATTTTTAAATATTTATTAGTTAAATACCACTTTTTTATGTTTTTTGTTGTTGTTGTTGTTATTGTTGAGATCAAGATCGAGAACAGTGTTCCGTTCCTAACTACAGTGTTTACATGGCATGTTTTTGTTGAAGCTTAAAACACCTAGGGCTACGAAACCATTTTATGAGTAACACGCAATCCAATGTATTTAAACTCTAATAAAAGTCCAATGTATTTAAACTTATATATATATAAAAATACTACATAGACACTAAAAGTCACTACGTGAAAATCCGAAATTTTAACGAAAAAAATCGATGGGCCTGGCCCGTCAAATTTTAATACCAAAATTCCGCGGCCCTCGGACCACGTTTCCCATTCTCGTTCGATCTCACTCTCTCATTGTCTGTCTCTCGATCTCATCTCTTTCTCTGTCTCTGTCTCTGTCTCTCTCACAGTCTCTCTCTCTCTCTCTCACTCTCTCGATCTCATCTCACTCTCACTCTCACTCTCTCTCGATCTCATCTCACACTCTCTCTCTGTCTCTCTCTCAGTCTCTTTCTATCTTTGTCTCACAGTTTCTCTCGATCGATCGACCTTGCTCTTTATATCTCTCTATCTCGATGGATCGACCTCTTCATCTCTTTCTCACAGTCGCTTTCTTGATCGATCAACCTCTCCATCTCTCTCTCTCTCTCTCATAGTTTCTCCCTCGATCGATCTCTCTTTCGATCTATCTCCCTCGATAGATCTCTCTCACTTCCATATCTTTCTGACGTAATCGCAATCGGATTTGAAGTCTCTAGGGTTTCGCTTTCTCTCACGCAGTCGGATTGAACTCTCTAAGGTTTCGATTTTGTCACAATCCGTTGTCTTAGATTGGAAGCTGAGTTTCTGCTAAGGTATTCTCACTTTTCTAGGTATGATCGACTGTAAATTCGATGATGATTTGTTGCTTTACTAGTGCGTCTTACGATTAAATCTATCTTCGATTATTTTAGTGATTCATTTTGTTTTATTTTGATGGTTTTAATGGTTGATTCTATGAGGATTATGAGAGTTTGGATATGAAATTGTGAGATTATTCTGTTTTGTTGAGGTTTTGAAGGTATATGAAGTGGAAAGTTGGGTTTTTGGTTTATTTTTGTTTTACAATGACCATCTTTTAGTGTTTTCAGGTGTTTGTTGATCTTCTAAAGCAATTGGTTTGGTTCTATTCTTTGTTTCTGTGAAATTGGTTTCCAAATGTTGAATTAGATGGTCAGATTCTTGAGAAATCATAGCCATGTAGATTGTAGATTGGACTTTTGCTATAGGTTTCATCAAAGTGTATAATCTGCCTGATTTCATGGATAAAAGATAATAAAAAGAACTGTTGGGGATAAAAATATATAATTTTTTATTCCCTTGTTAGTCTTCTTTAATGGACACACGTACACACACACACATATTGATTTTATAATTGAAGGTATGGATTAAATGAAATCAATTTTCAAATAAGAATGTAATTATCCTTGTTAATTGATATTGTAAGTTTGGTTATTTTGAGTGAAAGCTCTTGGTTTGTTAGGAGATTAAGATCTGATCCTCTTGACCGGAAAAAAAAATCCAATTGATCACTTTTTGTTTCTTGAATTTTTTTTCTTTTTCTCTATTTGAGTTTAGGAGACTTGTGGCCTTCATTGCAGTGCAAACTTGAATTGCTTTGTATTTTGACTTAACACATAAAGCAAGCAAATGGGTGGTGGTTGATATGAGATTAATTCCCAAATAAGCAAATGCCATTGTTCACCCAATATTTGTATAGAGTATGGATGATGTTGATGTAGTTTTCAAAATTCAGTTCACTATGTTTTTTGTATGTAATTGCCTTCTACTAGGAAGAACTATGTATATTCTGCCTGGAGCTAAGGTAACTTGCCTCTCTCTCTCTCTTGTCCTTTTTTGTGTCTCCCATTTGATACAAATTGTCTCAATGGACTTTGTGATGTGGGATTCTGCAGTCCCTGATCTCTTATATATTTCCTTTACAAGTGGATTAGTCATAGGAAACCAGCATTTGTTCTTGAAAAAAATTCAATTTAGTCATACTAGTAGTTCAGTTATTATGGTTAAGCTTCACTTTAAATCTTTCACACTTTTTTCAACTGATAGTTATATTGAGCCAAACATAGAAGGGTATTGGGTTTGGAATTGGATTAAAACATAACATTGAAAGAAAGAGAAAGAAAGCAAGTGTGTAAGCAAGGGGTGTCTTGGATTAAGTAAAAAAAAGAGTATGATAAGTTTGAAAAGATGGGTGATGGATTGTGAGGTGAGGTCAAAGTCCAATAATCTAAGGGAAAAAAGGGAAGTACAGAGTCTTCACTAACATGTTCTTTCTATGCTTCTCAGGTCATTCTTTACTATGAATTTTATAGATAGAGAGTTATGGATGATCATCCAGCTACTCATGTACTTGTTGTATACAAAGGTGATGTATGCTTATAGTTACAATTTGTACTTGTTTTATGCTTATCGTTACAAATTGAAAATTCTATTTTTACCGTGATCACTTGGATAAGTTGTTCTTTTCAGGGTAGTGGTTGGAAAGTTGTCGCAAGCTTTGAGAGAAATTTTCCTAACAAGATCAAACAGCTCCCCTTGGATAGACATTTTGACATCAACAATGTCAAAGGGGTATCTTTCTCTGCCTCTTTATTCTATTTGTTTTCTATATATATATATATATATATATATATATATATATATATAGGGAAATGTTCAGCAACAAACATTTTGACAAACATTTTGGCAAAACATTTTTCAAAATATGGGTTGCAGGTTTTGGAATGGGCTGATTTTTGGTGAGAATGATCTCTACGGTGAGGAGATCATCATCACCAAAAATCAGCCCATTCCAAAACTTCTAACCGATCAAAAATGGTTTATAAAAAATGGACGGTCCACGATTTTTCAACCTGTAAACATGGGGCTAGAAGTTTTGGAATGAGCTGATTTTTGGTGAGGATGATCTCCTCACCGTAGAGATCATCCTCACCAACAATCAGCTCATTCCAAAACCTCTAACTCATGTTTTGAAAAATGTTTTGCCAAAATGTTTGTCAAAATGTTTGTTGCTGAAAGGGACCCATATATATATATATATATATATATATATAATATATATATATATATTATATATATATATATATATATATATATATCACAACATATATATCAGCACAAATTGAACATTTTGTATTGCACATTTCACCCTTAACCTTGAGTTCATTTCTCATAGGACTAGGAGTTCTGTTTGTTGATTTTTGGAGAGGAAACCATCCTCTCGAAAAAAAAAAACCCAACACTTCTAACCTTGTGACTGCCTATTTCACCTTCAATTTTTTAAAATAGCTCATTGTAACATATCAAACATATAATTTAAAAGAATCTGGACTATTGAAATCCTAATCTACTTTAAGTTCACAATTGATGAGGTTGATAAGTTTAAGAATGAGCTGATATTTGTGATGGAAGTGACCTTCTTAGTGAGGAGAATATTCTCACTAAAAATCAGCCTTGTGAATCAGTCTGTAGCACCCTATGAGATTTTCAGGGAAAACGACACCAGATGATTCTTCCTAGCCTCTAAGTGTGTCACTTGTTTTCCATGACTCCATACATTGGAATGTTTTTGAATTTTCCTCAGGTCTCCTGTTTTAAGTTTAAATTGGTTGTTATTGTTTTGTTTCTTGTGCACAACATTTACTAACTTATATGCTCAAGCCATCACATCTTTCTGTTGGGTTGATGAACCTCGTTGATAATTAGGAAACCAATTTTTCGGCCTGGGTAAAGTAAAATCTGTGCTTGTTATTTACTCTATTACCTAGATCTCTCATTATTGGTTTGTTCTTTCAAAATTTAAAGGCCTTTTTGTTAGAAAATACATAGAGACTGGAAAATGGCTGTAACGACTAACATAGTATGATGGCAAGTGGCAAGGGCCACCTTTCTTTGTTGCGGAAAGAAACTTGCGATGGCTTGAATCAGTCTAATCATCAACTTACAAATGAGTACTTTATCATATCTGGTTTTCTCTGATAAGTTTCCTATTAGATCAGTCATGGAGGATCACTGACTTCTCATAACTTCTCTTTAAGTCTTTCACTAGATTTTAGTTCATATTTTTGTGGATTGCAAAACAGATATTCAAGCAGTCTTGAAAACAAGCGAGGTGATCTCCTTGATGGGCCTAGTGGTGGAGAGGGATTTGCTGAAGACAATGTTTTACTGGCTTCATGTAAGCATATGATCTTCTGATTAGGTGCTTTTTCAATTTTTTTTATATTTTATTCTTTGTCTACCATGGTGAGTGAAATTGCTAATATATGTGTCATCAAATACTTTTCTACCCATCTTAGTCTAGAAGTAGATGAACTTAAAATTTGTGAGGAGATAGGATGTTTGATAGAATAATATAAGGGAAGGAGAAGTAGAAGAGAAAAGATAGTCCAGGAGAATCTAGACCTTTGATCCCCTCACTCTTAGTTCATTCCAGCCAATTTAATAATTAAATTACATATTTACCCACTAAGTCATGTCTGGACCCACTTCCCTTGCTAGAATTGCCCTGAAATTTAGTTTATTACTGTCAAACTGTGCTTATTTGTCAAATGAGTTGTAGCTTGGACATAATAAAAACTCTTCTTTTGTAGCTTATAACAATATCACTCACAGTAACCAAGTTTGGATATTGCAATTGTTCAGCAGTGTTTAGTTCAATTGGATTTGGATAAATCGTTGACAGTTTCAAAAAAATTATTCTTCTCCGGGTCCATCTTTTGTAGTTTTGAAATTGGGTTAATTCTCTGAGTGCATGACCCTTTAGCTTTTCTCCTTTAGGATGGAGAATCAGGATGGACTAGTCTACATAGAGCTCTTCATTTTGGACATCTAGCTGTGGCGAGCATTCTTCTTCAATCTGGTGCTTCACTTGCATTGGAGGACTCCAAAAATCGAACCCCTGTTGATCTCCTCTGCGGGCCTGTGTTGCAGGTTGTTGGAAATGAGCGTAATTTAAGTTTGTTATCACAATGTGACTATATGTGTAACTTCTGAGGTTCATTTTGTTATTGTGGCTTCCATAGATGGGTTAGTTGATATCATGAGTGATCACTTATGTTTTCAGTTTCTTCGGAGGTCTTCAATTGGGGAAGTGGTGCAAACTATCAACTCGGTACTGGGAATGCGCACATACAGAAGTTACCATGCAAAGTTGATGCGCTTCAAGGTTCTTATATTAGGGTGGTTTCTGCTGTAAAGTTATTTGTTAGTTTAATTATTGTCAGTTATTTGTAGCTTCGACAGAATTTTCGATCTTAACAAAGAGGTTTACATGTATATTAATTTTGGATTATTTAATTTAATTTGGAGCTTGTTTTATGATTTTTCTTTTTCTGATTTTTTTATATATTATTTCGTTCATTGTGATTGGTGAATTAGAGGACCGTGCTATTGTTTGTTAAACCTCCAAATTTGACGGTCATACTCTATGGATTTTTTTTTGTTTTTTTTGAAGTCCATTCTCCAATAATTTGATAGTCCAGGACCGTCAAAAAAAAATTCTACAAGAGAATATTTGACGGGCATATTTGACGGGAGGGTCCGTCAAATTTCTCAAAATTTGACGGGCTAAGACCGTCAAATATGGGCCTTTTTCACATAATGAGTTATTTGTAGATCACAAATCCTCGCTCTAAATTCTAAACAAAAGACAGAGATCTTGAATTCAAATCCCTTGCATGTGGGGGGTAGGGGACTGCACATGCCCCAAGGATTGATTAGGTGCTCTAAGTAAGAGGTCTAGACACCTCAATTCAACAAAATAAAACAAAAAAGACTATTTTTTTCTTTATTAATGCAATCACACCAAGGAAGTGCAAAGGTTACTTTTAAGTGACGAGAGACTATCGATTGTATGAGGTATACAAGTAGTCACTCCACTCTACTTAAGATCTTCAATCGGGCTGATTTTTATCGTGTAGGTCGCCAAAAGGGTGGGTGGACCCATCAATGGGTCCACACTGTATCGATCTATCCCATGAATGATTCAGGGCTAGCCTCATAAAGATAGCACGAGAACTACCATATCACAAAACACACCAAGATCAAGATGTGGACCAATTCTTGTTTTGCATGTGGTCTATAGAATCAAAACAAGCCGATTATCCTAACCATTACATCAGATTGGGGTGATAATCAAAGGATCAATAGATTTATAACCATATTCCTAGGAGAGAGATGGGTTGTGGTGGGTGTATTGAGGTGGATTGTAATATTGTGAATTAGCTTGCTCCCATTTTCTATCACGATCGATGTTGTACAATGTACCTGAGGTTGTAGTTGGTTTGGGTCTACCTCTACCATTTTTTGTTCTTTCAATATATATATATGAGTAGCGTTCAGAGGCCCTAAAGAGAGTCAAACATTTTTTCAATGTATAGGTTAGAAGTTTCGTAGAGATCATCATCACCAAAAATCAGACCATTTTGAAACTTCTAACCCCCATTAAAAGTGATTTATAAAAATTGGACGGACCACAATACTTCAACTAATAAATTAGGGTTAGAAGTTTCGGACTAAGCAGTTGATTTTTGGTGTGAAGAGATCATCCTCACAAAAAATCAGCTCATTTTGAAACTTCTAACCTCTGTTTTGAAATATGTTTGGCACAATATTTGGTTCTCCTTAATGCCTCTGAACACTTCCCTATATCTATCTCATTCAACATACAATGTTGGGAAGACAACATGGAACTAATACGTTTGCCTTATATGAGTTAGAAGTTTCGGAATAGCTAATTTTTAGTGAGGATAATCTCTATGATAATTTATATTATTTTCTTCATTAAAGGCCTAAAACAATAACTACTGAAGAAGAAGAAAAAAAACTCAATCCAAGCCCAAGCTAATATGGGCCCATTAGCTAGATAGTATTAAATAATTTGTTTCTTTTTCTTGAAAACACTAGTCCCAACTCTCAACCCACAGTTGAAGCTCTCCATCAAACAGAAGGTTGAGATGCTTGGGATTTCCAAGAAAAATGTATGCCTAGACAAATGTTTTCTAAACCTTAAAAAGTGGTGTGATCTCTACGAAATCTATGCTTTCAGCTTTTTCTGCCTGTTTGATGGGTGAGCCTTAACCATGGGTTGAGACTATAAGTCATATTTTCTCTTTGGGATGGGACTAATCCTTACTATCACACGCTCCAACACCACATAAGTTTTCCAATGTGCAAAGAACAAATTCCTCACCGGCCACCCGCAAGGCGCACCTCACTTACCTTACTTGGTGCGTGTGATGTGCAGGCATTGCACATGCCCCGGGACTAGTCCTTGGGCAAGACCATGGTCTATAGACAGGGAAAAGCCCAGATACAGGCACAATGGTGATTTTAAAAAAAAGAACAAATTAGTAAACCACCCAAATTTTAAACACATGACCACATGGAACAACCCGTATTGCTAGTTTTAACGTTGAGCCAACCCCTTGGGGGTAGTATAAATAATTTGGTTCGGTCCATTGTAGGATAAGGTGGCGAATCTAATTGTTATTTAAGGAGCAAATATTAATACTGGTGTTGAGTCTAGTCCCACATTGGACACAAATTGCGTTGTCTCTCTCCTTATAAGATCCAGGGTTTCTCCACTCATTGCTAATTGATTTTAAGTTGGACCCCCAAGTTTATCATAGTATCAAAGCGGGCATTTCTTTCCTCCACGTCACTCAATTCACATCTCCACGTGCTTTGGCCCAGTCCGGCCCACACATACGGGGGTGTGTTGAGTCTAGTCCCATATCGGACACAAACTGCTTTGTCTCTCTCCTTCTAAGCTCTTGAGCCTCTCCACTCATTATCAATTGATTTTGAATTTGACCAACAAATTTATCAGGAATCTAGAATATACCTTTTGCTAAAGTCCCTTCTAAAAAAATATGGACTTTATAATACTCATTTTATTAAATAATAATCTAAAAAGATGTTTTAAAGTGAAAATGCCATAATTACCCTTTCAACAAATTTTGAGTTTTAAATAAAAGTGTTTATTTGAGAATATCTTAGGCACTCCTACATTTTAAAATTAATGATGTGCCCCTTGAGTACGGTCATCTCTTATATATCAATGAAAAGAAATTATTTTGAATGCATTAATTGATTTATGCAAAAGTAGTTTTGTAATTTAAAATTTAGTTTAGTGTAGATTTTGATTAACAATAATTACCTTTCTCTCATCAATTAAGATGGTACAGAGAAATCTTTTAATATAATTTTTCAGAACAATCCCTTAGATTGTAGTACTGTACTATCAAAGAGGATTGAAAAAACTCATAGAAGACAAAAGTTGTTTTATCTTGCTATTTAGGGTAAAAACAAGAGAAGAAAGAAATAAAGCATAATACAACTAATATGAAAATACAAAACAAATACAAAAATGATTTAAGTATGTTGCATGACATCAATGGGAAGATTTGCAGATGATGCTTAAAGTTTAAATTAAAAAAAAAGTTGATCGATGATGTAGATAAAATCTCAAGTGTTCTTGGGATTTATATTTTGGAGATGTACTTTTCAAAGTCTAAAGCATGTTTGATGGGCTCTCGACTTTTATATTCTTACAGAAGTTATTATCCAAAAAATGCCCCAAAAAAAGGTTACTATCCAAAACTGCTTTTGGCTTCTTATCTTTTACAAAAAGTTTGACAAAAAAAAAAGTTACAAGATTCTGAAACAAAAATATTTTTCATTAATGACGGACATGCCCTTGATTGTTTCTAGTGTAATCTTTCTCATCCCGTTTTACTTTGTTGTGTAAATGTCTTGTATTTTGTTGAGTCTACGTTGAGTTGCGCAGGTGCAGGGAGTAGCACCATGTAAGTCCTTATATTTGTTGCTTTGTCTTGCACACACTCTTCACACATCCTCGTCGCCATAAGTAATATTTTAAGTTAATTAATCTCACCAAACATTCCATGGATTATGAAATCATGTATAGACCCCAAAGAGCACTTTCAAAACACCATCAACAAAGAGTCAATTGCAATTCTTATAGAATTAATCTCATAAAAGTACTTTAATTTAAGAGTTGTGATAAAATGATGCACTATCACGGACATGATTTATACAAGGTTACTGTGGTAAGTGCATAAAATCATAGATCTTTTTCTTCGGGATACACAAAGAAAAGATCTATGATTCTGTGCACTTGCCACATCAATCGCATACAAACCGCATCTGTGTCAGTGCATCATTTTATCATTAGAGAGAGAGATGTTATTATTTGATTTAATAATGGCCTCTCAAATATGATATAAAAGTGCCCACAAACCTTTAAGAAACTTCTTATTATTAGATGTAATAATGGTCACTCAAATATGATATAAAGGCCCCACAAACCTTTTAAGAAAAAAATAAATAGAAATAGACTATAAACTCAATATCTAAAGCACAACTAGTGGCCTCAACAAAAAAATTAAATCAAGGTGGAGCTATCCCTTCTAGTTTATTATTGCATCTCTAGTCATCAAAAACTTGATCTAATTAGCTTCTTTTGTACTCCTCTTGCAATGCTCTCTCTCTATATATACCCAAATAATACACCATATTGTATCATTTGGGCTTAAAATTGCTTGAAATTGCTACATTTAATCAGTATGTCTGAGTGAATTCTCTGCGTCGATGGTGATCCGAAGGATCGGACGGAAGAAGTAACCACTGGTCTCCTTCTATGTAAGAAACATCCAAGAATGGGGTCACTTCAGATTGACTTAATTGTTTACTATAAGAGGCTCGAAACGTATAATTCGCCCCTGGCCCTACACACTTGTATTCCCCGAAGAATACAGTCCTGTAAAACATTAAAACAAAAAAACAATTACAAATCTTAAAATAATTTGATCATAAAAAAATAACTAAATAATGAAATCTTATATTGCCACACCCCAACCTTTTTATAACACGCCAATTAATGAATTATATATGGCACACCACATAAGGATTTAGGCACAAAGAAAAAGGCTCTAAAACAGGAGGGAAAAAAAGAAGTAGAAGAACATTATACGATAAATTATATTACCACACCAAACTTCACTTACTACACACCAATCCTTTTGAAATTAGGGTGAATCTCCATTTCGTGCGTTAAATATGATGAAATTCTAAATTCGGTACACTGTTCATTTTAATTCCCAAAACATGCATTCATCATTTTTATAACCTACAAACTTGTGAGTTCATCATTTTTAATATCTACGAATTCATTGATTATAAAAGTGACGACTTCACTTGAAAGTCATGTTTTGGAATTAAAATGAACAGTGTACTGAAACCGAAATTCGGACATAAGTTGGCACGTTTTGGGAAAAATCTCTTGAAATTAAGTATATGTTTACTTATATATTGGTGTGTTCTAAGTAAAAGTTGGTGTGTTAATAGAAGCTCTCTATTATAATTGTATGGGCCCTAAAAAAAAAGCCACTTTAGAAGCTCAAATAGCTTTATCTCTCCCAAGTAAAAATCCAAAATAAGATCTACTCTAAAGAAAGAAGAAATGGAAAGTGAGTGTGATCATTAAAAAATAAAAGGATTGTCGGCACCCGAGCCCATGTTTTGTGTGTTATAAAAAATTGGTGTGGTAATAAAATCTCTAGAAAAGAAAGGGTAGATAGCATTTAGGATCAACCACAGACTGATCTCTAGAGGGATCATTCCAATCATTCCATCCATCCAAAGCTATAATTTCGGACATCGACGTTTTAGCAAAGACGACGGAAGCATAAGCACCCCAAGCTCTTCCAAGCCACACCTTTCCTGATCCTCCAATAACACAATTCACAAATGAAAAACCAGTTTTCTCATTCATCGAATTCCTTCCATGAGCTGTGATCGCACCAGTAATCCCCATTGAAACTTGTTTTGCTATCGAATTAATCGTGCACTCCTGCCCATAGTAGAGTAATCAATCTAAACCTTGCTTAACTGATTATGGTGTAACATGCATGCATGCATGAGTGTTTGCTAAATGGGCTATCTTTATCATAGTTAGTTGTCAGTGCAATAAATTATGAGAGCTTCTATTTCCACACCAACTTTTGTTCACGCCACCCCAAGATGAGATGTGTGCCAATTCTTTGGTTATATATGAATTGGGGTAGCATTAGCAAAAGTTGGTGTGAAAATAGAATCTTTCTAAATTATGCTTCATACGTATTAGTACACATGACACCTCGAAGATGTGTGGATTAAGCATCCAAGAATATTACATGGAGGTGACGTCAAACCAACTTTATAGAGCTCAGTATAAAAGATGGTTTTTGAAGGATTTTGGTCTAATGGGGGGCTAATGTTTGTACAATATAAAGACAAACATTACTAGTGGATTAACTCGAAGGGGCACATGAGGATGTAATCACTAATTTAGGTGATGGACGTCGTAAAAATATGTGATTTATGTTTATTGTAAGAGATGAATCCAGAGTCGATGATAGAAGCTTGGATGTTTTCCCTTCATTAGATGTTTGATGAACAACCAAAATGTGGGCTTTCTATCAGGCATGTATGATTTGGGAGGATCTCCCGTTATGAATACCTCGTAGAGAGATCTAGCACTCCCAAAGATGAAATCGATGGATCCTTGTATGAAACATTGTTTGAAATAATGCTTCCCTCGATCGTCATGAAGCGTATCTTGAGCACCATAGAACCCGCAACCATAAAATGCTGCCTGGTCACCCGCAATCCTTAGTGCCACCGCTTGAGCCCCAACGTCACCAGGAGATGGAGGGGGAGCTGTATTCTTTTTTCCAATATCAAGAACGAAATCCACCACACCAAATATTCGAAAACCCAAATTAGTTAAGATTCACAAAACAAATTCAATTAATATGCCTTAGAAACCATGTAATTAATCAACAAATACCTGAAAGCTAATGTTGTAAGCTATGAAGTTAGGTGCAAAGATTGCAACTGAAGGGCTATAAACAGTACCACCTGTGGAGTTTGCAGTGTCATTCCAAGCTATGAATGTGTTGAGATAACCTTGACCTTGGATTATCAAATTTGTCTTGTTAACGTGAACAAATACCTTCTCCCTGCAATCATATTTAATTTACTAACTGTTTATCATCATATGTGATCTTACTTCCTATCATAATTTAAAATGCATTTTCACATCGATACGCTGATTAGGTTCAAGATCAATTCATGACCCAAATGAGCTTCAATTGTCAGTGGCAACGGTCTCTTTATCTGATTTACTAATCTATTTCTCTATGATCTCACTTGCTTCACCATACTAATGGTTCCTTTAGACGAATCCCAATAAGAGACGAATATCTTCAAAAATGATAAAGAACATAACAAGGTTCAAATTTAATGACCTGTAAACACCAGAATTGATCAAGATAAGAGTTCGTGTCGGACTACAATCAGGAACAACATCCACTGCTTTCTGCACACTACTGAAATTTGCACATCCGTCCTTCAAATCAACCGTCAAGACAAGCGACACATTGTAGTCAGCGATAATCCTAGATGTCCACTTTGCTGTGTCACATGTAATCTTACGCCTCCTCCTATGATGATGATGATGGTGATGACCTCTCGATGCTCTTGGCATGATGAGACTTAGGAGAGGAAAAAAAAATTCATCTATACCTACTTGAAGATTAATAGCAGTAGTTGTAGAGGAAGAAGGAATTTTAGTAAGAGCAACGAGAATGGAAAGTAGAGCAATGAGAATGGCTGAAAGCCAAAAGCAGATGTTGGTATTGCTACTTTTGGTTGAGGTGCTGAGGTTGTTGTCCATGTTGAGGTTATTTTGTGTAAGTTGTGTTGGTGTGATCTAGTCTGGGGTGGGTTTGTATTGCTTTATGTGTGAGGAGAGAGGTGGTGCATTGGCTTGAGATGTAAGAAATGTGTGGTGCACATGTGTGTGATGCCCAGTAAATGATTGAAACTTCTGTTTAAAAAAGTGTGAGGGCGGTGGAGAGAGTCAATAGTGGAGATTGATGTTTAAGCAACAAATAGAGAAGATTTTGGTCATGATGAAAGCTGTGATAATGGTGAGGTGTGGTGTTTGAGTTTTATCTGGTTTTTCTTGACTTTTCTTAGGGTAGGGTGTGTCAACTAAATGGGATTTATGGGCTGTGGAGGTTACTCGATAACCCGGTTGGTACAGAGGACCCGCAATACAGATTCTTAAGAACATTTAATCATCATCATCGACAGGGATCCCTGTTAACTAAAGAAAAATATGAAAAAAGGAAAAAAAAAACATGGGAACTAAATTAGGTTAAATGGTTTACAAATTTAAAGAATTTACAGCTTGAACTTTCTTTAGCTGGAACCATTTGGATAACAGATCCAACCCATAAGTATACCGTCACAACTGATGAACAGCCTGTAGAGACTGACCAGCACAGAACATACGAAAATAAAAATTAATATGAACATGTAAAAATCTGCAGAGTTCATAGCAGTTTCCACCTAAGAGATGGAAATTGCTTTAAATAAGAACTGAGAAACAACTTAATATCTGAAGTTAAATATGCTAAAGGTCGGTAAATTTATAAAAAAAAACGAAAAACTGACAAAAGGACTCCCTACACTAATGGGATAATGAGAATTTTAAAATCTCGGGCCTCCCATGCCATAAAAGACTTGATTCTCTTTGTTCTTAAATTCTGATCCTAAAAAAACATCACAGCTTCTTCAAGGTGTGAGGAGGAGAGAGAGAGTACACCAAAATAAAGATCATTCCCTGTACATTTCACGGCAAAAATGGCTTTCTCAATTGCATTCCAGAAAAACATGTCAACTTTCCTTGACTTGTTTATTAATGATCCGACACTTGGGGACGGGCTTCTCGAGCATAGACGTCCCTTGAAAGATGGTCATCTGGCAGTCCTTTCTGTACATGCTCAGCTGCAACAAATTGTGCAAATTAAATGTTTTGTCCAACTAACATATAGAAACATGCGATCGTGCACAATCAAATTCTCACCTGGTCATCGCTCATCTTCTTGAAACCAAATTTTTCTGTCCATATAGCTTTAGCTTCATCAGCTGCAGGGAGGACAAAGTTCTTCACAGTCAAGAATCCCAACAATCTCTCGATGCAAGAGAACAATGCCTGAAAACAGCCCTGTAAAAAGGAAATACTTCAGATACATACTTCAGATTAAAATTTAGCAAGACAAGTTGGTCTTAGGTACATACTTCAGATTAATATGTGGTCTCAAAACCTAGAAACTTGCAATATAAGACACAAATTATAATGAAAAATGTAGAAGAATACAAGCAACCATAGTGGAAAAATAACTATAAGAGTGATAAAAACGAAACATATTTTTCTAGACTGTCACTGCAGGCTTTGAAGCATGCAATGACTTAACTAGAAAAAACGAAGTGATGAAGTGATCTCAAGATGGGGACTCCTTTTAATCTTCTTTCTATTTAAATAATTATAACTTGGCTCTCATTAATAAAGAGGATATCGAGCTAACGTGGATGAGGACACCATCATGTGATGAGAAGTTCAGTAACATGGACAAAGTGATCCAACTGTCTGCCAACTCTCTCACTCGATGAGCACAATTCAACCAAGAGACTTCCTACGAGGACTCAGGACTCCTTTTTCATGTTCTCTTTATTTAAATAATTAAAATATGGTTCTCATTAATATAGAGGATATGGAGCTAACGAGGATGAAGGGTGCACCGGACAAAATGAATAAAAACCAAGTAAATGAAATGGTGTATCAACCCAGCATAGTAATCTCACCTGTCCTTGGTAATCACTGCTCGTTGCTACTAAAGGAAGCTCTGCAGCTTCCTTCCCAAAAATTCGAAGAATTCCAGCAGACACAACAGATGAGCTGCATAATTGATGAGATCCCATGATAAGAAACATTACAGTGAAATTGAGTATAAATCACGCTTGAAAAAATTATACTTACTCTACTGTCAACACTGCACAATGCATCCCTCCAAATTCTTGGTCCCTTATATTCCTTCTGCAAAACATATTACATAGAAGAAACAAGTTAATCATGGAGAACACTACACAAAAATGAGCAAAAAGAAAGCAATCAACAAATTAACCGGAAATGATACAGAAGAAAGATCTCTGCTCACCCATAAACCATCGATGGGATAAGGTCACGGCCTGTTATTGAATCAACTATTGGATCAAAACGGTCCTGAGGTACAAAGATGTGGAAGAAATATAATCAACAAGTGCAATAAAGGCCAATCCTAAAAAATAAAAAAATACTGCAACTAAGGAAAGTAAAACATATTAAAAAAATAGAAATGATAATAACCCAAAAAGGTCTAAAAGCATTCAACCAAGCTAGCACTTGCATGAAACACAGATGCCAAGATGAAAGCAATTTTGGTCATGAAAGCAATTACTCATCTTTGTGATAAATTATGCATAGGAAAGATGAGGATGTTGAGTCAGGAAAATGTAGGAGTAACTCCAATAGGTGATAAAGTAAGAAAAAGTCAGCTGAGGCAGTCTGGACATGTTCAATGAAGGCCAATTACAGCCCTTTTGAAGAAATATTCAAGTTAAAAGTCTTAAAAGAGAGAGGAAAACCCAAAAAAACTTGAATGGAAACAGTGAAAGCAGATATGAACTCTCTAAATAACATAAGACTTGTATTTGGACAGAAAGGAATGGAGGTACTGATGCAGGACAGGATTCGTTTGGCCACCCGAAATCTTTGGGATAACTTGTTATTGTTGAATAGATCACTTTAGGATGCAATTTATTTATACTTTTCAAGGGAAGTGTGCAAAAAACTTGCTTGTTTCTAAGGGTATAATTAAAGTGACCCAGACCCAACTGCTGATGACCGAAGTATAGAAGTACTTACATGGAAAATAGCAACAGCCTTGGAAAGCAATGATCTACTCTCCGGAGAAGTAGTCTTCCCACTGAGAAGTCTCCATCTTATATCAAAATCTGCATTGCTATTTGCACATTTTTCCTGAAGCTTCTTTTTTATAACATTTGTAAGAGAATCTGGAAGCTTCTCTGACCCACGAACAATCAACTTTTGCAAAACAGAATGAATCCTACTGCAATCGGTGCTACAAAACCACTTCCCTTTCGGCAATTCCTGTTATGCAGGTAGTATTCCACATTTTAAGCCCAGAAACATAGTTGCAGATATACCAGAGAACCAAATAAAACATAAATAAAAAGAAAAACGTGAATGCAAATAAGCTAACAGATTACTTAGTGCACACCTTCAGGTCACTCATTTTGTGATCCTTCAGACAGCCAACATGATATTCCTTCTCACACTGAGAAAAAACCAATACCAATTAGACGAAAAGTATGAGCAATTTCACATTCATACATTATCACATATTTGAACCACAGTAATATCATGCACCACAAATTATTACATGAAGAGAGTAGAACAGACACCACAGAAAAGGCTAAATAAAAAAATAAAAAAGAAAGAATACCTGATCACAAAGTATAACCGTGCGCGCACCAAATCCTGATTTGCTAAAACTAGGACATCTACATGTCAACAAAATTTAAATAAATAACTAAATAAGAAGTTTAAGCCCAAGTTTGAACAAAAAAAGCCAAAACAAAAGACAAGGGATGGGAATCAGGCAACAGGGGGAGGGGGGGTCACCCAAAGTAATGCCAAAAACAAAATCATAAATAGAATAGTGGCTTATGTGATGATAATATATATATATATATATATATAAGTATTAAAAAAACACACAAAATGAAAACTAAAAAAAGCAACTACTCTTTGAACTAAATATTTTGAAAGAATAAGAACTAAATATGTGCGCAATAATAAGCTTATTGTCGCCCACCTGCATAATGTGCATCCGCCAATTTCAGTCTCAGATGTTTTAACTATTCGAATACATCGTTTGGATATCTCTTCCATAGGATCAACTCCTGAAACCCTCCCTGCTGCTTTTGCATTGGCATTATGGGCCAAAAATTTCTCTCTTTCAAACATATTTTGGCAATATGGACAGTACCAATCGCCACGCGGGATGCTTGATTGACCCACACAATCTGCAATAGGTAAGCGAGAATGTACATCAAAACTAATACAACAAACCGACCATCATACAATCAATCAGGACAAGGTAGCAACAAATATTATCATTCAGAGATGTTACAAATGAACAACTTGGAGAAGCAAAAAATGTTTATCTAAAATGTCATTTAATGAAACAAATAGAATGAATTGTGATTTCATGTGGGAAAATATAACTGAGAAGGAAAGGAATAGAGCAGGTTAGGTTGAAGAAGCAACCCAATTATAAAGGAATTGTTGAAAATAGATTTGGTTAAATTGGCAGGGAAATGACAAAAAAGAAAATGGGGGTCGCAAAGAAACCAAAAACAAAACCGATAACCAAATAGAGGAGTAATCGTAGGAATAGATAACATAGAAAAGCCCATACGCATGGACTAGTAAGTTCTGCAGAGGTGCAAATAAAAAATTACAAAATCACAGTTAGCTAGTTCTTTTAGGCCACAATTACTTGTCCCATCCCAGTTTGGAGGTATGCAAGCCAAGATTTTTGAACAGAAATCTAGGCTGCAATACTTCAAAAGCATCAAAACAAGGAAAATTCAAAGAAAAGAGGTGGCCAGAAAGGAAAGGACAGGTGTGAATAACAAATTCACAAACTACAATTACCTAGAACTTTTTATTATCGATGAAATCAATTTTATTAAAAGAAGAGTAACTTAACAAAAGAATAGTGAGAGACAATCTAACAAAGAGAGGGTAAAAAAGAACACAAACAAATCTGAAGCACAGTGGATACAATCTCTCTCCACTTGAAGACCAAGCCCTTAAAGAAAATACCCCTCATAACTCGATCAACGGATCTCCAATGCCATAAATTAACCCTAGATCATCAATAAGAACTTCTAAACTTGAATGTCAATCATGGAAAAAGAGGGGATTATACTCTTTCCAAAGGCACTAGCAGATGCATAATGAGGTCAACTTCCATAAGCAAGAATCACTCCGGTGAATGAGTTGGAGTCCACCGAACCAAAAGCTTGAGGATACTACAAGGCATCACCCAATAGATGCTGAAGGACCATAAGAAAACTGCTCAGACTTCTTAGATGGAGCAGTGAACAAAGAGACAAGGGTAGATACAAAAAATTTATTCACTTAATCTCTTTTCCAATAATTCTCTCACTAATAAAAAGTGGGTATGACACTGGATCTACCAAAATTTGTGTTTTTCCAAAAATTTAGCAGTTAAACTCACCTTTGTGGAAGGCTCTAGGACATCCATCACAGAGCAAAAGATCCCCAAAGTCTGCACAGATGCCGCAGAGGTCATCATTGTCATTTACAGAAAATCTCCGCCCTTTAGATAGAGATACTGCCAATTCATGAAGAGATACTCCATTCGATGTGTAAATGTGTAGGTAGCTGGAAAACACAAAAACACGTCAAAATATAATAAAATAAAAAGTTTGTAATTAAGGAGTGAATGCTGAATTGTCAAAAAGTAACTCACGGTTTACGGCGTGAAGCCCAACCAGCATGAGCTTCAAACAGTGAAGGGCTGATCTGATTGTTAAATATAAAGAAAATGAGTATGTTTAGTAGAATGTTCAGAACATCAGTAGTTTGGGAAGAAAACAAAGTACCTCAGTTTTGCAGCAACGGCAGAATATTCCAGATCCCTTTTTATAACCTTCCAGCAATTTCTGTTCAATAAAAGGTAATTACTACAAAAAGAAATTTGGAAAAAAAAAAAAAAAAAACCAATGAAAAAAAAAGGAGATTATCCTGCATCATCAAGATTGCAACAACCTGTCCACGAGCATAGTATGCTAGTTCAGTTCCGTCTGGTAGGCTGTCTTTCTCAAAAACCAACTTATGCAATCGCAAATCCCTAATGAAAAGAGACACGAAAACTAATAAGAGTAATTAACTTGTCCAAAAAAAAGAAGCTGAGAGGACCATATGCAGCAACTGAATTATTTCAGTAAATAACTTCCAAAAAGAAAATAAGGATGAAGAAGAACACCAACTTTTTTGTCAGCTTTCCTTGACTACTCTTATTTTGTGGAGAGAGAAACTTAGAGGAAATGTTCAAGGAGTCTGGAGTCAAAACTGGCTTTGACGACCTGGAGTAACCATGCATAGAAGAATATCAGGCATTAATGAAGGAATTGGGTATATTAGAAGTTAGAAAGTGTATAAATTAGTAAAGACATAGCTCAGACAGGCATTATGTGACAGAAGAGACTCTAACATGAGTCTCACTGTTGAAATTACTAAGTCAAAAGTAATAAGACAATAGTACTTGAATAAGGTATTAAATTTCGATTTCAATGTCTATTTCAGTCATCTTGAAATGGAAATATTTCGACCAATGTGGAAATCAATACAATTTTCAAGGAAATGATGGAAATATTGTGAAATAATAGAAATGTTAAGGAAGTTTTCACTAACTATCAAAAAAAATATAATAAACAGCCATATGAATTATAGAAATGAAGATTAGTAAAATTTCATTGCACATTGGCATGAGTATCTAAGAGCCCGACACCTAAACAACTATGTGCTTAAGGGAAATGAGAATAATATTATCTCATAACTAAAAATAATTTAATGTAAATCACCTTCTTAAACAAATAAAGTATTATGTACTAATTTATCATATTATTACAATCTATAAAAAAATATAAATTATCATACGTTTTTTTTAATATGTACGAATAAGTTACTAATATATCTAACTAATTAGAACATGAACGATTTCGATCGAAGTTTACTATTTGTCAAAATATTTCTACCGAAATCTTGGATTTCTATATCTAAATTTCGTGTCAGACCTTGTGGAAATAGAAATATTTCAGTATATTTCGTGGAAATATGTCGAAATTTAATACTATGCTTGAATACATCTATATATGAATTTAGGTTTGCTAACATGTTGCTTAATGATTTAGCAGAAACTATTCCTATGTGAGCGTAAGGACGACTATATGCCACAAATGGATTATTTCAGTAAATAAATTCAAACAAAGAAAGAACACCAACTTTCTTGTCAGCTTTCCTCGACTACTCTTATTTTGTGGCGAGACACTCTTTGAAGCACCATCCAATGATTTTTGAGTCAAAATTGGCTTCGACAACCTGAAGTAACCCATACATGGAAGTATATCAGGCATGTATGAAGCAATTAAGCATATCACAAGTTAGAAATTGTATATCAATTTTGTAAAGACCTAAATTTAGGCATTATACAACAGGAGACTCTAAATTGGGTCTCACTGTTGAAATTACCAAGTCAAAAGTAATAGGACAACAGTATTTTAATTATATCTAGATGAATTTAGATTTGGCGTCATGTTGTTAATGATTTAGCAGAAATTATTCCTGTGTGAGCATAAGGACCATATTCAACAAATTGGATTATTTCAGTAAACAAGGAAAATCAACTTTCTTGTCAGCTTTCCTTGACTGTTATTTCGTGGTAAGATACACTTTGAAGCACAGTCCAAGGACTTTGGAGTCAAAATTGTCTTTGACAACCTGAAGCAACCCATGCATAGAGGTATATCAGGCATCAAAAAAGCAATTGAGCAGATCAGAAGTTATAAATAGTATTTCAGTTTGTAAAGACCTAACCTTTTCGCATTATATGACAGAAGAGACTCTTACTTGAGTCTCACTGTTGAAATTACCAAGTCATAAGTAATAGGACAACAGTATTTTAATTATATCAAATACTATATGAATTTAGGTTCGGTATTATGTTGCCTAATGATTTAGCAGAAATTATTCCTGTGTGAGCCTAAGGAGGACCATATACACAGTAAATGGATTGCATCAGTAAATAAATTTAAACAAAGAAAGAATACCAACTTTCTTGTCAGCCTTCCTTGACTATGCTTATTTTGTGGTGAAATAGACTTTGGAGCACTTTTCAAGGACTTTGGAGTTAAAGTTGGCTTTGACAACCTGAAGTAACCCATGCATATAAGCATATCAGGTATTAATGATGAATTGAGCATACCAGAAGTAAGAACATGTTTATCAATTTGTTTAAGACCTAACTTAACATTATCTTTTCTATTAGAGAAAATTAGTTGTATTCGGTAGGAAGTGTGCAACACACAGAAGGACATGGATAACTACAATAACCATTCAACTAAAGCCAACCAAGATTCAGAATTACATTAAGATCTTTGGGAGTATTAAAGCTCTACTGCAAATTTGTTTCTATTTAGCAACAAATCAAACATATTATGGTCAAACTATTACTACATTTTCCAAAGAGAAGACCCCTTTAGCTTCCCAGAGTGAAATCCTAGATGAGCATGTCAGAAACCATGTCATTATGGAAGAAAATATATGCAAGAAAAGCATTAGGAAAGGGTGATGTTCCAATCACCTGTTAGTCCTCACCAATTCATTCTTGCATCATGACATGTTCCAGGTAGGCATTCAAGAATTTGTTTTTCAAAAAATCGCCAGCTCCTGGGTATTAAGTATATTATCGTACCCCAGTTTATCCTGTGACCCTCTTATATTCCATGTGCGTCCCTTTCCTAACAAGTCGACCTTTCGAGACAGATGGTTGGTTTACATGGTATGAGAGGGGGAGGTTCGTATAAGTCATGGGATCGATTCTTTCCACCCCTAGGGTGAGGGGGAGTGTTGAGTGCGGGATTCTCCTGCTCCCGAGTGTTACATATTATCATACCCCTGTTTATCCTGTGACCCTCTTATATTCATTGCGCACCCCTTTCCTAACAGGTCGACCTTTTGGTTAACAAGATACAATGTTTTGGTACTAAATTAAGCATTAAACTAACTTTACAACTTCTAAGATTCATTTAATTAAATAAAAGACGTTTACATCATTAACTATGCAATCTTTCAATGTTCGTATGCTGGTTTTGGAATGTTTTGAAGCCTTTTTTATGTGTATCAATGTGAAAAATGTGATTTTTAATTCTAACTTTCATTGTAAACACTTAAATACTGTTCCTCATATTTATTTATGAGTAAAATCTAAAATTTAATGATTTAAAGAGAATGTTTTGGTTCTGTTTTGTTCCGTTAGGTTTTTGATAAAATTGAAACGGAACAATAAGAGAATTTAAACCTCAAAATGATGTGTCAAGAAATTTCTTATGTGCAACTCCAATAATCTAATTAAAAAATTGCACTAGGCGCCACTCCTTGAGGATTCCGAATGCTTTTTATGATATCGCCAACAAATCAGACTCCAAAAAACATTCTAACTGAATAATGCATTCTATAAGATAATCAATAACCATTTAAATATCTAAGGTCGTTTTCATTCAAACACTGCATGTCATGGTTTACATAGTAGTGGTGTTTCAAATTCGATGGACCTCTTTTCCTTCGGCATGACACAAAAGGAAGGGACACATAAAAGGCTAAATAGTGGAACTTCAACAAAGAAAAGGCGAGGATAATTATGTTAGGCCCTTAGGGGTAACAGTATTATAATAAATAAATGAATGAAAAACTACATTCTCTCTACCAAGAAAATCAATATTATTTATCTTGTTGAATATGTATTATATGAAATAAGGGTGCTCTGTGGGATTAGTCAGGTGCTCTAATAGGCTTAGATACCCAAGGTATCAAAATATATATGAGATAATTGGTGTAGATGGTGCACAATTAGTCGATCCACGTGTAAACCACCATGGGGGAGGTGGCAAAGCACATTCAACGTGAAGGGGAAACGAAGACGTAGGTTTTGTGGCTAAGCAACTATCACTACCCATGTGATCTTCATATTCTAAATACATTAATATAATATTTTTTTTCCAAAAAATAAGAAAATAATTTATGAAAAGACGCAACTTTCTCACTTTGAAAAAAATAAGGTAATTTAATGACAAAAATATCTATTAATTGAGAATGGTTATATTATACAAGTATTTATTAACCAAGAATCTATATATTAATAAAAATACCAAAAAATAGAGAAGTGCTTTTTTTAATAACCAAGTATAACTATAGACAGCGGGCTGAGCTCGTATCTGGGCTTTGCCCAGTCCATAGACCATGGTCTTGTCCAAGGACTAGTCCCAGAGTACGTGCAATGCCCGCTCATCACACGCACCAAGTAAGTGAGGGTGCACCCTCACAAGTGGCCCCTGAGGAATTAATGCTCATATTGGGTATCGAACCCACGACCTACGGGCATTAACCGCTTATCGGTCCGAAATTGCCATTAAGCCAACCCTTTGATGTTAATAGAGAAGTGTTTTATTAAAACAAAAATCTCTCTTATCCTTCAAGAAATTAAAACTTTATTCTATTGATAGGAGATATATTTATTAAGAATTATTATATCAACAAAGTATTTAATAACTAAAAACTCTCAAAATATATATATATATATATATATATATCCCGTTCGGCAGCCAACATGAGCCAACGCGTTTGCCCTATGAGGGTTAGAAGTTTCGGATTTGGGCTGAATTTTTGTGAGAATGATCTCTATGGTGGGAAGATCATCCTCACAAAAAATCAACCCAATCTGAAACTTCTAACTCCATCAAAAGTGATTTAAAATTGTGGAACGTCGATTTTTTTACCGTTAATTTGCAAACCACTTTTGATGGTGTTAGAAGTTTCATATTCGGATGATTTTTTGTGAGGATGATCTCTCACCATAGAGATCATCCTCACAAAAAGTCAGCCCGATCCGAAACTTTTAACCCATGTAGGACAAATTTTGGCTCCAAACGTTGGCTGTCGAATGCTACCTTACATATATGCTATCTAAGAAAGAAAGAAAATAGTCCTTTTCCAAATCCTTTTTGGGAAAAAAATAAAAAAAATTGTTTTTAGAATATTATTAAATCATCTTTCATTATAAAAGAAATATTTTTAATACATTATTATAAAATTTTCTAAATATAGAAATTCTGTAATTCTGTTAATTAAGAATTATTATATAAAATCAATTTTATCAACTAAGAATTTGAATATTTAGAATATTGTATTATGTAAAAATAAAAGGGTCCCTTTTTTATTCCTTCTTCAAAAAAGAGACCATTTTAGTCGTTATTATTATATCATCCTCTACTCTTTCTCCACCTCCGAACACTCTTTTCCTGCCAAAGCCATCAGGGGTCCTAAGGTTCCTTCCAAAATTTCTTCCTCATTTGGTCAACAGCTCTTAAGAAAATTCTCACTTTGGACAACGTCATGTGTGCAAATCAGTAAGGAATTGGTTAAACCACCTTCTTATCCATTGCTCTTTTGTCTGAAAGATTTGGGCCTATTTTCTAACGTTATTCAAGTTGTCTTGAATTTTTTTCCGTTTTCAATCTCTTCTCTTTTTCGAAATTCGGTCCTAATTGGTGGCTCTTCCAAATTTAAAATCCTGTGATCTTTGACTCCTTTTGTCAGTTTGTTGGGGCATTTGGAAGGAGCGAAATAGTAGGGTCTTTGAAGGAAGAGGGCGTAACCTGCATACAGTCCTTTTGAAAATTTTGGGGCTGATTTTCTCATGGAGTAAAGCTTTTGAGGAGTTCAAGGGTTCATTCTTCGAGGATTTCATTTTTAGATGGGACTTATCATGAGCTACTTAGTATTGCTTTTATTTTCTTTCTTCACCCTTTGCTAGGGTTGTTGTATCCTTGTTGTTGGGTGGCCACCTTGGCCTCCCTTTCTTTGTTTCCCGTTTTTTCTCATTAATACAAATTTTCTTTTACTGATCAAAAATATATATAACAGATTTTTAAAAAATATTACATATCTTTATCCAATTTTGAAAAATAAAAAGTATTTTATTGACTAGGAAACCCTGTTAATTGAGAACTATTATATAAAATAAGCACTTTATAAACTAAGAAACTCCAGGAAAAAAGTTATAAAAAAAAAACCAAGATATTAGAATATAGGCCAAAATTATTAAAAGACGTGAGTCATTTCTTTTATGAAAAAGAATGAAACTTTATTAATTGAGAATTGTTATATTAAAAAGCCATTTTTTAATCTTATTTGGAAAAAATACAAGAAAGTACTAGTTAGTCCATTATTATCATACGGTTCATACCGTCATATGGACACCTCCAAATTATTCAATTCAAGTTCCCCAAGTTTCCAGGTTTACAAAAGGGGAGTAAGTGAAAAGTAAGACTAACCATAGTTCAATAAATTCAAGCCAACAATTTTGGTAATATTTCTACCTATATGGTGCTAAAAGCACTATTATGCAATTATTCACTAATTTGTTTGCCTATATAATTTTAAAAAACCAAATCATTACAATTTCACCTATCTTTTGTCAATCTGATTTTATAAATAGGATAAGAATAGATGCTTTATCTTAGATTGAAAATCGGATTTCAAACAAACTCAGACCAAGAGAATCAATTCTTGCATAATTGTAGTTAGGGGTGAAAGACGCAACGGCCTCTTGGTGTCCGAGGCACAAGGCAAAGCACACGCCTAACTAAATCAAACCACAACAAAATTATTAAATAATTATTAAATGACAAAAATAAAAAACAAATAATGAAATGTGTTCTAAATATTTTACAATAATGACACGTATAAAAATGAGTTTTACAACCAAGTTAAAGTATACAAATTGAGCTCCCAAATTTGAAATTCATCTCCAACGGTGAAAAAATGTCTTTCTATTTTTTGAGATCACAATATTATATTCTCTACATTCATGTAGCACTTGATCATGTTTTTAAGTGCCACATGGACATTCAGTCCATATAGATAGGTGATCCTTCGAACCATACAACTCTCTATCTCTCTCTAGAACCCACTATCAAGATTTTACCCCATAAACAATGTATATCGAGGACGGTTGTCCTTCCTCCTTCGTCTTCTCTCTTCCCAAGAATACCCCCAACTTTATTGTCTTTTCACTTCTACCCACCCCCTACAACTTTTTATATTGCTTTTCCTCCTCTCCTCTTTGACCCAAATAGGATGCTCGTGCCATAGGCACGGGAAAACTCTAGTGTGTGTGTGTGTGTGTGTGTGTATAAACATATATAAACCTGACAGCACACCACATCACCCTTATACCCCCGTTTAGACTTATTTTTTACCCTATTCGAATTGGGACTCCTGGATTTGATTGACCCACAAATTAAGGATAATAATTGATGAAGTGATCTGATACAGTATGATGTTTAATAACACATTACATATAGATTAATAATATTTAATGATACTGACCAAGAATTACTTGTTTATAGGTAATTGGAGGTTGTGAGTGGAGTAGCAACGCTAGAGATGCTAGTTAATCCATAGAAATGGCAAGAAGAAATGCAACGAAGCTATGGGGCATGGGATAAATAAAAATATAGGTGAGTTATGCTTCCCATCCCAAAATATTTTTGAACCTTGCAATATGACGTTCCCACTCTCACTCCCTTTCCCACACCACACACTGATTGCTAAGGTCATATCCGTTTCCGTTTTGGAAGTGCTTTAAATCTCAGAAGTACTTTTCGTGTCCAAATTATTGTTTGGTAAACACTTGAGAAGCACTTCCAGCTTCTGCAGGAAGTTGATTATGGCAAAATAGCAAGTAGCAACTCGGATTATTCCAACATTTGTGAGAATCTAACAAAACTTTTTTTTTTTTGAAAAGTATAATATATTGATAAAGGAAAAACCAAATACAAGGAGGCTGAGAAAGCCTCACAAAGAACAAGAAGGAAAATAAAGCATCAATGATTACATAGATCGTTCCATCTAAAAACAAAATCATCAAAGGAAAATCCCACTAAATCTTTGTACTGTTTTGACCAAAGATACAGAGAGTCCAAGATCTCCAAAAAACCTGTATGCGAGCTTCTAATCTTGCTATTGAACACCCTGTTGTTTCTCTCGTTCCAAACCCCCCAAGCAATAGCCGAGGGAAGCATAGCCCACAGGAGTCTTTTTCTGGAATGGAAGTCATTATTAGTCCATTCAACTAACAGGGATGAAAATTTATAAGGAATGTAATGACCTGAAATCCTAAAATGTATCTCGAGGAAAGAATTTTAGATCCGTGCATTGATTTAAAAGTTATCAAATCCTCGAGTTTCGCATTAGATATTTTCCCAATAGGTAAACGACACCTTAGAGACGTAATTTGAGGAAACCGATCATTCCATTAGATTCGTGTCGAAAAATCACCCAAAATAGAGTATAAGTTTGTCCAATTCGGCATTCAGGAAAAACAATTCCCAAAATGACAAGTATGTCCCAACTTAAGTGATATAAATATCTAAATTCTATTAGAAAAATCAGATTTTTCTTATTCTCCTCTCTAAACAAATCTCAACCATTTTCCTTCAATATTTGAAACTCAGATCTACGCCAAACGAGAACGATCCGAGCTTAGGTGCAAGAAGGAAAGTTGTTCCTCTCGCCGAGGGTTACGCGTGGACGCAAAAAAATCCGATTTTCGCCGGAAGAAAATTTTGGAGATTGGCCGGAGGCGATTTTAAAGTCCGTTCAACCGTTGAAAATAGCTTGAAGTAGGTTGCCTTCCCTTCTACCTTCTAGTTATGCAATAATTTCATAGAAAATCCATATGATTGTTGATAAATCGATCGTTTCATTAAGTTTATACATATTTGAACGATTTGAATCATGTTTGCATGCTTATTTATGATTGGTTTTAGTTCATTTGATGTAATATAATCATTTTATAGTTAATATGATATTTGGATCGATTTTGGTCGAGTTTCGACGAAAAATCAGCAATTCGGAAAAGTATCTGAATGTTGAGTTTGGTTCTAATTTGTTTTGTGTTGCTTCCATATAGTATGTATACCCATTTCCTACATTTATTTCATTAAAAACAATTAAGTATTACTTTAAGTTCTTTAATAAATAAATAAATAGTTTGTTTTCAATTTCGACTTTGAAAAATTATTTTTCAACACTTAGTTAAATTTGCATAGATTTTCAGCTTTTATGTCTTATGGTTTTATCTTTGTTTTCGAGTCTCTCGACTCAACCAAAACCATCGAATGGAATTGGTTGATGCTTTATGCATTTCGAATTACTTTAAAAGTAAAATTACTTTAATAGATATGTAGGAAATTAGATGATAGATTGATCGATTTAATTGATGGATGGATAGAGAGAACGTAAGTTCTCGACTGATTGATGGGACAGTGCCTCCAGTTCTACGTAGTGGCCATGCCACGTAAAACGTGATAGATAGATAGAGGGATGAGATGGTTGATGGATGGATATGACAGATAACTGTCACTGGAGGGCACTACCAGATTTTGTTTGTATTTTCGATTAAAAGAAATGATATATTATATACAAAATAAAATATTTTGTTTACCAGTAAAGGTTTGCAGAAAACCCATAAAGAGTGACGCGTTGCTCTGTATCCGGAAGCGGCGAGTCAATCTAGGATAACACTAGATGTCATATGTTCTTCGGTAGTATGGGATACCTTAGAGCATATTACAGCTTATGAAATCCGGAAATTTCTCCTACTTATTTTCTGGGGAACGTTGTGTGTAAAGGCGGTCTCTGTATAGTGTAGAGCTAGGCGGGGTTCACATGCATTGCCTCTAGATAGGCTTCGACGCGAGGGGTCTCCTGGGCTAGTTAGTGATCACTATTAGTCTGTAGTCGTCAAACGGTCGACCTCACCGTTAGTTGAACTCAGTATTGGGTTCTTGGTCAACAGCCAGTCTGAGCCGGATAAATGGTCATCCAACCGTGATATGCTAGACCGGCCACAAAATCAGATTATAACGATGGGATTCCACATCGGAGGTTAAGTTTGGAATATCGTATTGCCATAGCCGAGGCGGTTATATCGGCGTGTTCCTCTGCTCTCTTATCGATTACACCGCCGTGTTCTTATTATGTATCTTTTCTTATTTTGTGATGTTTGATAGATGTTTTTATTTGAATGATGCATAGGTTACTTTAAAGGATAGAAATGATAGGTTGAAATTATTTAACTGTTTATTGAATATGCTTAGACATTTATCGTATGTTACATTATGAAAAACTTACATTATTTAACTGTTCAACTGATTACTCGTGCATGTATGACTCGTTGTTAGAACGGCGTTCATCCTGCTGAGTAACATTCCCCTGTTACTCACCCTATCCTTCCCCTTTCAGATTATTCAACTTTTGAAGAACCGTTCTTTGAGGAGTCTTTTGAGGAGGTCCTTGAGGAGGATCAGATTGATGTCTTGCCGCCGCCATGTCTTTGAGGACTAGTAGAGAATCCTAGCGGTTTTTGGTTGTAGATAAGAAACATGTTAGTTTAGAAATTTTTGTAATCTGATGAATTATGAGATTAAAGATCTTGACTTATATCAGTGTTTGTCGATTTCTTCTGCTTACTCTAGACTCTCGTATAGATGTTAGTTAAATGTTTATTCCGCTGCGTATATTTTCTTTTCATAAGTATTATTATTTATGAATGTTCTGTCAGATTGTGTGATTGATTACCTCACACCTCGAGATTCTAACCGATGAATCATAGGGATTCGTGTTGGGATTTCGGGGCGTGACAAGGAAGGACCCAATAAACGCGAAACAGACCAAGAAAATATGACCAAATATTGTAAAAGAATGAGCAATGAATTAAAATATGATCCACAGATTCCTCGTCCCTCAAACAAAGTGGACAATAATTAGGGGTGATCTAACCCCGAACAATCAAATTATCCATCGTGAGTATCCTACCAGGGGAGGCCAACCAAATAAAAAAAGAGATTCTAGAGGGAATAGGCTTACACCAAATGATGGACCTCAAGAGAGATCGCTCCACACTTGGGTTGAGGCTCTCATAGAAGGATCTGACAGAGAATCTCGAATCCTTTGCCCTCTTCCATTCCCACCTATCATGTTCGCCCTGGTTGAGATGAACTGAATGCAGAAGACCAAGGAAAGATATCAAATCGTTTAGCTCCCAATCATTAAAATTTCTCCTGAACCCCAAATCCCACGTGGGACTAGAATCATTGCGTATCAAACAATGTTGGATAGAACATTTCTTCTTGATAGAACAGGCGTACAATGACGGGAATTGAGTTGCCAGAGAAGATGTGCCACACCAACAATCCTCCCAGAATCTGATTTTATCCCCCATCCCCGCTTTGAACCTAATTCCACTCTCAAAGTCCTCGCTTAACTTAAGAACCCCTTTCCAAATACTACACCCATAAAAGCCTTTCGCCTCGCCACTATACCACCCTAACTTCCTCTCCCCGTACTTAACCTTAATGGCCTTTCTCCAAAGTCCCCCTCTCCTCCCCGAATCTCCAAAGCCATTTTCCTAAAAGCGCTCTGTTTGTTAATCTAAGCCCCCTAATTCCCAACCCCCCATTCTTCATGGGCATACAAAGCACCTTCCACTTGACCAGGTGGTACTTCCTCTTACCACTCTTATCGTTCCACAAAAAGTTCCTCATTAGCCTTTCCAATCTAGTTTCTATGGACCTCGGAAGCGTGAACAACGAGAGAAAGTAAACCGGGATACTCGACAGTGCGCTTTTAATCAAAGTTACTTTCCCTCCCTTTGACAGATACATGGACTTCCATGTGCTCAACCTTTTTTCCAATCTCTCAATCACACCGTCCCAAATATTGGTGTTGTTGTAGGGCGCTCCCAACGGTAAACCCAAATATGACGTGGGTAAGGTATCGTGCCCACACCCCAAAATTGCGGCCATCACCTGAATATCATCCACCTCTCCAACTCCGAAAAGTTTGTTTTTTTGCAAGTTAATATGTAAATCCGACATAACCTCAAAGCAGCACAATAAAATACGAAGAACCCTCACTTGGTCCTCGAATGCTCCAGAAAAACTAATGTGTCATCCGCAAACTAAAGATGAGAGATTAAAGGTCCTTCTTTCACCCTAAACCCCGAGAGCTTACCTAACTCGACCGCTCTACTAAACAATCTGCCCAGAGCTTCTGCTATAATAAGAAACAAAAAGGGGGATAGAGGATCCCCTTGTCTCAACCCTCTCGAACCCCTAAAAAAACCTGTCGAGCTCCCATTGACAAGAATCGAGTAAGAAACCGTTGTAACACACTTCATAATCCAACCAATCCACCTAGTACCAAAACCCATCCTCCCCATCATATATTTTAAAAAATCCCAACTCACATGATCGTACGCCTTTTGTAAATCTATTTTTCCTATCATCCCTTTCTTTTTGTCCTTAATCCTGGAGTCAAGGCATTCATTTGCTATCAACACACCATCAAGGATTTGTCTTCCCCTAATGAACGCACTTTGCTCGTCATCAATAAGACTAGGGAGAACTTTTTTCAACCTCGAAGCCAGCACTTTGGATATAATTTTATACACCGAGCTCACCAGGCTAATGGGTCTGAAATCTCCTAGCTTATCCGCCCCATTTTTCTTATGGATCAAGGCCACAAATGTGCTGTTAAGACTATAATCCAGACACTTCTTATCTTGCAACTCTTTGATAATTTTCATGAAATCTCTCGACACTATCTCCCAACAATGTTTGAAGAATTCCATAGTAAAATCATCCGGCCCTGGCGCCTCATCCCCACTCATCGAAAAAATAACTGATTTAACTTCCTCCTCCCTTATCTGTCTTTCCAACCACACCCTCTCCTTTGGGTTCAAAGACTTGAACTCTAGGTTATCCGGTCGCGGTCCTAAGGGTTCCTTTTCCTTATACAGATCCTTATAAAATTCCACCACTCCTTTCCTGACTTCCTCCTCTCCTACCGCCATGGTGTCTTTGATATAGAGTTCGTCCAATTGATTACTTCTTCTATGGAAATTTGCCATCTTGTAAAAAAAATTTGTGTTAATGTCCCCTTCTTTCAACCATTTGATCCTCGATTTTTGTCTCCAGCTAATCTCCTCCATGAGCGCTACTCTTTGGAATTCCGATTTCAACTCCATTCTTTTACTTCTTTCATCCATAGACAAATTTCTTTCTTCCTCCCTTTTATCCAGTGATTCAATGTCCATCAATATCTCCTTCTTATTCACATCGATTCTCCCCAAAACCTCTTTATTCCACACCTTCAACTTTTCTTTCAAAAATTTAAGCTTCTTCTTAAACACACATCCCGGATTACCTATAAAAGGGCACTCATCCCACCACTTTCTGACAAGATCTAGGAAGTTGGGTTGGACTAGCCACATGTACTCAAACCTGAATGGAAGAGGGTAATGTCTAGGGTGTCCTGCTTCCACCAAGATGGGGGTATGATCTGAAATCGGACTAGGGCATGCTGATTGAATCACATTTTGGAACTCTTCCTCCCACTCATTATCAATCAGAAACTTGTCCAATCTGGACATCCTCGGATTACTTTGATTGTTGGACCACGTGAATCGTCTACCTAGGAGAGGGAAGTCCATAAGACAATGTCTACCTATGAATTCATTGAAATTTCTCATGCTCTTAGATATCTTAGAATGCCTACTCTTCTCATGGGTAAATCTAATAACATTAAAATCCCCACCCAAGATCCAAGGTTTCTCCCAGTAACCTGCAACATCTTCCAACTCCTCCCATAATTGCAATCTTTCCCTATTGATGGTTGGCCCATAAATCCCTGAGAACACCCATTGAAACTCCTCGTCTCTTTTCCTGCATAAAATAGAAATTGAGAAGGCCCCTACTAGGTTGTCAGTGACTTGGATCCAGTCTTTGTTACACATCATAAGAATCCCACCTGCCGACCCTATGGCCGGGAGAGCTATCCATTCAATGTTTCTCCCCCAAATTCCCTTACTTTCAAGGTGATGAATAGAATACCTCCCACAATGCTTCCAAGAAATCAATTTAAAGAATAAAACTTCTAATATAATCACCAATATGACCAAAGAAGTTATTTCCCAAAAAGCGCCTCTCTTATCAAACGTAATTTTTGCAACCAAGCTTCTATAATTTCTGCTTCCAGCGCTTCTACTTCTGTGATTCTTGAAAGCAGAAGCCCACAGCAAACCCAAACAGGCCTGTTTTTTTTTTTTTTCTCTCTTGCTGTCTCGTCAATTCATGATAAATGAGTTTATCTAGTCCTTAACTGATAAATGCATGCAAGTAAATAGTATATGGCATGATTTAGTACAAATGTTTTTTCTAGTCAAAGCAAACAAAAATATTCCAAAAATAGCCAAGATGTATACCTATCATACAATTTAATCTTTGTAGAAATGAGGAGGATCACAACTATAGCAGCCCAAACAAAACTCAATCTCCAGAGCATAAACAAAGGAAGCACCTCAGTTTCAGAAGATAAAACTTGAATTAGAGCATACCTAGCATCAGTACCAGCTGAATGAACTGGACTTTCAAGGGATTTCTTCAATTTCCGGCATGAATTGCACATTCGAATGCTCCTCCTTGTGCACGATTCAGGAAGTGGACCTATAGATCATTAAAAACTCATAACATAACAATAACAAGAAAAACAACTAACACTTCAACAAATGTACAATTAAAAGTGTAGAGCTCACATTTGCAATTCAAACAGGCAGAACCAATTTCTATAGGTGAAGGACCAATTGCATTTTGAATTGTTGCTTCAAGCATGTCCAAAGGAGCACGTTTGCATGCCTTCAACACTTGGGCTAGACTGTATCCATTCTCCAAGTAAATATAATAGGCCGGATGTTTATTTGTGCTACCTGCATGCCGCTCAAACTGCATAGATGTAATGACCTGCATTGTCAAAAGTGGTCGGGCCTTTTATTTTCCAGTGACATTAGCACACCACAATAAAAGCTGCATCATAATATAACAATACTCACATTGCACCCTTTGCAATCAGTACAAAAACACATAATCCCATGGTCTTTTATCGTTCCTCGAAGTTCTCCATTCTAACCAAAAATGCAAACCCATCTCAATCAGAAATAAAATCTCGTCTCTACAAACCTCAAGAGAACAAGGGCGGATCTAAAATTCTACCTTTTTTCCCTGAAAGACATACTTAACGGACAATCCTTCGAGCAAGCCAGTCTCAAGAAGCTCCTTGACTTTGGAGGGAAACTTGGTTAAGGTAATCTTTTTCGACATTTTCATTTCGAGATTCTTCTTTTGAGGTGTTCCCAAAGGACTTACCATATCATTTATACTCCTATCACCTTTCTCAGTTTCTTCGTTCGGTGTGTCCGGCACTAAGACCTCCATTCGCTCTGCTTTACGTTTCAAAGCTGAACGAGTAAACCGCCTCAAGGGTTTCTCTGATAAAGCATTATTTCCCTCACAATCGATATCCATCACCAATGATTCTGCCTTTGGTTCCAAAGGCTCTACCTTGGATTCCAAAGTTGATCGAGTAAACCGTCTTGGGGATTTCTCTAGTAAAGCATTTTGTACCTCATTATTGTCATCTATCACCATCAACTCTTCCTTGTGTTTCAAAGCCGAACGAGTAAACCGTCTCTGAGGTTTCTCCTTCAACCCATTCCCAAACTCACCATTGTCACAAATCAGAATTGAGGTTTCCAAGCCAGCTCCCTCTTTTTCGCAAAATTCAGCCTTGTTATTTTTGGGCTGCTCGATAGGACCATTTTGTACCTCACGATTGCCATCTATCACTAAGGATTCGGTCCTAAGTTCCAAATTTGAACAAACCCCTCTATTGGCATCAAGCGCCACAGGCTCTACCATAAGTTTCAATTTTGATTGACCAAGCGGAATCAAGGGTTTCTCTGGTGAAGAAACATGTACCTTGCTCTTGTCTTCAATCACAGAGGAATCTGCCTTAGCTTTCTGTTTCAAAGCTGATCGAGTAAACCGCCTAGGAGGTTTCTCTGTCGAAGCATTTAGGACTTCGCTTTTGTCATCAATCACAATTGGGGTATCTGCGCTAGTTCCATCTTCTCTCAGAGATTTCGACCCATTTTTCTCAGGCTTCTCCTCACCTTGATGAGCAATTTGTTCCATCGCCAAAGGTTCTGCCTTTCTTTCCAAAGCTGGGCGAGTAAACCGCCTCAAAGGTTCCTCCTTTGCCATCAATTTTGCCAAATCTTTCTCGGATTCCTCTTCGTTTTGGTATTTTACCAAATTACTCTGGAGCTCGCCCTTGCATGGAAATTTTAACAAACCATTATCAGAATCCCCATCAGTTGGTACTGCTTGATCGATCTTCTGCGCCTCCACACTTGGAGATTTCAACGAACCGCTCTCGGGCTTTTCATCACTCCTAGTTTTCACTTGGTCGTTCTTCGATTCATCCTTTCTTGGCGATTTCACTGAATCATTCTGGGGTTCTTCCTTAGTAGAATGTTTCTCAAGATCATTCTTCGATTTCTCCTCAGTATCAGAACTCTTAAACCTCTTAATGCTCGAACCCTCTGAAATTCCATTACTAGACGGACTTTTCTGAGACTGTCTTCCTCGAGTCCGACCAAGCGAACCAGAAACCTGGGATTGAGCCTCCAAAGCGAAAGCAAACTCACGTTTCAGACCGGATCGAGGCCCCGATAACAACTCGAACTCCTCGGAATCGGCTCCTTTCGCCATCAACCACAATTCGCCCAATAGATCTGTTAGAACTTAGAACCAAAGCATCAGAATACGAGAATCGAAGTCTTTGAGTCCATAAATCCCTGGAAAACAAGAAAAAAAAACCCCTAATTTTACAGATTGGAAACTCGAAACGAATTCGGAAACATCAAAAAAGGATCATCTGCTACTTCGAGTACTCGATCTAAAGATTCAATCGAGACGAATGATTAGATATCTTCCGCAACAGACCTGATGGAGAGGGAAATTAGGGTTTTTTACGATCTCCCGAACAAGAAGGATGAACTCGTAGAGGTGCCCACAGTTTCCTTGAAGGCGAGCGACAGAAACGAGAGAAGCGAATGCCAGAAAAACGTAAATTTTAACTCATAACCTCTGGAACGAATGCCATCTAATTTTCAGGATTCCTAAAATACCCTTCAAAATAAGGACAGAATTTCTTGTGATTGGGATCAGTTTTAAGGGTATTGTTGTCCCTTAATGATATTAAGAGTGAAACCGCTTTCGCAATTATGAGAGGAGAGAGAGAGAACCAATGAGCGGGAAGAACAAATATCGGGATTCGTGTTAAGATGACGTGGATGCTTGTTATAGGCATGATCGAGTATTGGCCACGTATTGGCCAATGGATAGTAAGGTATAATAGTAAATCTCGATGACCTTATATATGCCTTCGAATTTTCGACTTCTACTATAGTTTAAGTTTACTTATTATTAGATAATTGAAGAAGGCGGGAAACTAAGACATGACGCCGCGTGGAACTAAACGAGGACGCTGGGCAGGTCGGGTTTGGGTTGAGCTGCAAACGGCCCAATGTTAATTGGACCAAAAATCCTAACCAAGTCCTTGCCCATCTAATAGTTAGTCCAATTGGGCCTTAAAACCCTAGCCTAATATTCGTTGTCTAGCTAAAGATCAGGTCGATTGGAAAAGGTCAAACTCAACTCACAATTATTGTCGGACCCTAAACATGAATCGAGACTGAGGCAAAGCTAGAATTTTGTTCACGTAGGAAAAAAAAAAAGTTTGTGGGGGTAACTGAGAATGGAAATTTTTTTGTGAGAAAAAATATGTCATTATTATCTATCATCATATCTCATAAATCTTATTGACTTTGAAAATTCTTGTGGGCAAGTGCCCCAAGGATAAATCCGTTTTTAAAACAAGACTAATTGAAAATAAATTACTATGCCAAAAATTCAATCTTTTTTTATATAAGTCTATGTAGTAGAATCAAGTCATAGTTAGGCATAACTTATCAATTCAAATCTGATAAATCTTTTTATTTTGTTATATTTGACTTTGAAGTTACGAGCGTAACAAAATCCATCTAAACATGATCGAATTCCCCCCCCCCCCGCCTTTTTTTTTTTAATTGAGGTGTCCAAGCCTCTTACAACACCCAATTTAAATGATGTTTCAGTTGTTCTTTATCGAATATTTCATTTGCATGACACATTCCAAACTCAAATCCATAATAGGTTAGGCAGGGCAAGCTCAAAACCCTACCCATTGATATATTTAGGAAATGTGTATTTAGTTAGAGTATTAAATAGGAAGTAGTGTAATAAGGTATATTGTGATACACCAAATCATCTTAGGAAGATTAGGATTAGATCAAATAATCAGAAGAAGCTTAGGATTAGATCTTATTAAATAGAGTTTAACTAACTTAGGATTAGATCTCATTAAATAGATTGTAATCTAGAAGATATGAATTAAATTTGTGCATGATAGAGTTTATCCAACTTATGATTAAATCTCATTAAATAATCTTGAAGATATGGATCAGATTTGTGCATAATAGAATTTATCTTTAATTAAGATTAGATCTCGTTAAATAAAATTATAATCTTGAAGACATGAATCAGATTTGTGTAAGATAGAGTTTATCTTTAGTTAAGATTTGATATTTATTTTCTATTTAAATCGCAAATGAGTTCTTGTAATAATTATCCAAGATCTATCAATAAACTTATATTTATCTTTATTTTGTCTATTATATTTTTTGAAAATAAGGTAACAATTTAAAGAGGTCATATATGATGATAGAAAATTCATTTTCAAATAAATATAAATTCCTTAAAAATGACCTTGGAAAAAACGGTATTGTTTAATTGCATTGAAGAAAATGTCAAAAAGTTATTGATTTTCAGTTTTGCAGTGGGGACATGGGGTGGGGAAAATGCGTGAGAATAACATTACGAGATGAGAAATCATTCTCCCTCCCAAGGTAACATACACAATCATGCACTTGAAATTTGGATTTTTAAAGGAAAATAGTTTCTAAAACTATTTTCCATGCATTTGTAAGTACCCTTAGGAATTCAAAATTAAACATAGATTTTCCTAGGGTTAGTTGTCGAGTGTATATTTTCCTCTACTCTCGAGTATATCATATCCCAGTTAAGCCCTGTAAGCCTCTTATATTCATGGTTCTCCCCCTCTCCAACAAATCGGTCTTTTGGATCAGTTGGTTGGTTAACATGGTATCAAAGCGTTGGGCTCGTATAGGTCACAGGTTCGATTCTTTCTATTCTTATGAGTGAGGGTGAGTGTTAGGTGCATGTTTTTTTCTACTCTCAAGTGTGTTATACCCCAACTAAGCCTCGAGACCATCTTAAATTCATAGTTCTTTCTATTTCCAATAAATCAATCTTTTGAAGTAGTTATTTGGTTAGCATTAGTTTCCCTTTGGTATCCACATGAATTCTCTTCCCATCTTTATCGTAAGTTGGTCATTGCACATCACTTCATTTGAGGCCAAATGGTTGGGAAATTATATGAAGAGCGAAGAGAACACAAATTCACTTGCAATTACTCACATTAATTCTTTCAACAATAATGTAATGAGAGATCGAAATGTATATTTTTTTTTTCAAAAAAAAAATTCAGATGCACTTTTTTGCATGCAAATCCAAATGTACTTGAAAATCGGAATGAAGTACACGAAGCGTGAGGAATCCATTTGATACGACATTATTTATTTATTTTATTTATATATATATATATATAAAACCCAAATACCCAATACGAATCGAGGGATTGCTAAACTAGCATCAAATGTCTCATTTACTCTGATAAAAATATAGAAATATTTTATGGGATCAATTTGCCTTGGAAATCCTAGAATTCTATTTCCATCTCAGTCGTAAGTTGGACATAGTGTCACACACTCTTTGGAAACTAAAATTTTAAAAATTATTTATTTATTGGGTCACTGGTCAATTGGGACTTGGGAGTTAATCACATTATTTGTTGACTAGAAGGTGGAATTTGCAAACGCACATGTATCTGAAGTGTTTATTTTGTAAGTTATGAAGATTATATAGTAAAAATGATTTTTTGTAATTTTCAAAATGACTTTAAGACCGTGAGATTGTAATTTTCTTTATTTTGATCAAAATGACCCTGATTAAGTTAAGATTAAATGTTAAAGTGGGGCATTTTTGAAATCCAAATTTTCGTGTGGAAACTACTTCTTCTCGACTTCTCCGCTTTAGGATCAGTTTTCCTTGGGAATCCCTAGGAATTATATTCCCATCTCAGCAATAAGTTGGTCATAGTGCCTCATACTTTTTAGAGACAAAAATATTTCTTTATTAGATCACTGGTCCAATGGGACTTGAGAGTCAATCACATAAACTGTTGGAATAAATATAAAGAAAAGCCAAATGTACTTGAAACAAAGTAACTAAAGAGAGGACACATTCTTTCTTGGAATCTTCCAAAATGTGACTACGTGAGGGTACATTAAAAATTTACTTAAGTACCCCCACAAAAGTAGAAAAAGCATCCTAACCATCTCATCAAGGGAAGCAAATCCTTTGTAGCACTTTTTTCATGTCTCTCCGTGGGGATTTTCTTGAATGATTGAAAGAGCATGATGTCCTTGAAATTTTATTTATTATTATTATTTTATTTTTAAAAATCCCAACTCTTTTATTTTGGGTTTGGAGCCATTGACTCCTAAAAATGACTCACGAAAAAACACTTGATCCCAACTCTTTAAATGCAAAATCCAATGATTGAAATTTATCCTCAAGATAAGTCTTTCTGAGATTTGTGTTATCAAGATACTCGTAAATCTCAACCATTTGATTTTGTGCTTCAAGGGTTGGGACGATGTGTGTGTGTGTGTGTTTAAAAAAAAAAAAGAACTTTACATATCCCACACCCCTCTTGAGATTGGGAGTAGTCTCAGGACCTCACACTCTGAACTCATCAATGTTTCCCATCATGCAACAGGATAAGTCAATAAGCCACAAATTTCGAAGACACGATCAGAATGAACAAACCCTGACACTAGTTTTACCACTAAGTCAACCCCTTAAGGGTAATTCTACATGATTCATAGCCTAGATCATATTAAGAAATAAAAAGCATAATTTTTTTTGCCTCATCAAATGCTTTGAAAATGGATGGCCATTGAACTCCAAAATTTAAAAGAATTAATTTTGCTTATATTTTTCTCATCGTGACACATTATGAATTTTTCTCCCAAAAATATAACACCTTCTCCCCCTCCAAAAAAAGAAAAAAAAAAAAGAGAAGAAGGAAATCCTCAAAATATATATATATATATATATATTACACGATTACCCTTTTCATAACCTTATGAAATTTGGGCCGATGTGTTGCCCTCTACATCCCCACAGTGTTATGTGACATCTCATATACTACATGTTTTAAATGAATAATGCTGAAGTGACCTCAGGCTAGAACCTCATATCATATTTCTTGACTTGAAATTGTATGGGTATCATAGATGCTTCTCATTGAGATATGAGTGAAAAAGCATCTATGGTTCACATTCACTTACATGTCAAGAAGTGCGATATGAGATTCCAGCTTGAGGTCTCTCTAGCATGATACTTTTTAAATATATATTTATTTTTAAAGTTTTCTTGAATCCTTAGACAATCACAAATTATGATCGAACTTACTTTTTTTTTGTCACAAAATTTATCGTATCTATCGAAAAAATACTCTAGATTCCCCTACCAATCAATAACATAAATATGAAAAATCAGACAAAAGAGTGGACACGAGATACTTTTGCAAGGTTTATTGGGAAACCAATGACTACATGCCATAATGAAAAAAAAAAAAAAAAAAACAACTATTATTACACAAACTTTCATGTTACATCATAGCACCTAAGCATTCTTTATTTCTACCCCTTTTACAATGTATCATCCCCCCGAAACATTTAATCATAAAAAAATTATTCATTTATGAATTTCAACTACCCAATTAATATTTTCTAAATAACTTAATTACTTCGTAGGAGAAAAATTCTTTCATATTGGGATTCTTTCTGTAATTGGATAAGATCTGATTCTAACAATGTCATACGTATTAGTACTGTAGATGCATTCGATTTATATCTCGAGATAAGTGCAAGTTTGATTCTCTTAGATTTTTCAATAGGTAGTATCCGCATCGAGATTTGTACCTTTGATGTTATATGACATCCACAATATCCAAACTTACCACTTGGATCATGGGTGTGAATAATAAAGAATGCTTATTATAGATTCCAAGTCAAGCATTCAAATAGAATAAAATGCTCAACATTACTATGATTGTATGAGATATGAATTCCTTTTGGAAAAATGGCCATGAGAAGAGAATTTTGTGGAAAAATTAACTTCATCAAAAAGGGAGTTGATTCTTAGCATAGTTCTAAAATTCTTTGAGTGAACTCGATTAGATTGGATTTCGAGGTAATTAACTTGGCCCTAAAACTTGACGAACCAACTTGGCAAATCATTGAACCAGCTTTGTCATTTTGGCCGAATCAACTTGAAAATGAATCAATTCAGCTTAGGCTCAACCAAGTTATTCACCAATATAATATCACGGAGAGAACGAGAAACAAATAAAGTAGTAAAAAATATTTTAAATATTAAAATTTAATATAATTTCATTCGACCCATCTAATTCACAAGTTTCGACTTGAGTTGACTTGATGAAACGAACACCCGGGTCAAGTTTTTGAGTTTAAAAACTATGGTTTTTAGTTTTTGGGGTTGGATAATATCTATTTGCTCGATCGTCCAACCAAGTTATTTGGGTTTGGGTATTGGTACAATTTTTTTCCAACTAAGAAAAATGGTAAAATTATCCGTAATTATTTTATTCGAATTTTTGATCAGATATAGATATGCATCCTATCCAATCCAAATACCTGTTAATCCAAGTTTAATATATATATGAAACCCAAAATTAAGATTCTTCCATCATCATAGACAAATATATTCACTTTGAAATTTGGATAAATAACTGGATATGGATATCCTTCGCAAAAGTGGGTAACAAATCGGATATAGATTTGGATATAAGCTTCATCTGATCCACACACCCGACCCATTGCCAGTCCTATTTGGGCGTGGGGATATCGGGTTAGCCTACTAACATAATCAAACTTCTACACTTACTAAGGTTTCTTAGAGACATGTGGAGGGAAAATCGGTTATAGTTAATTGGTTGTAAATTGTAACCAGTTTTCCCTCCCCATGGTATGCTGAAAAAATTAGGAGATGGGAAAATCATTTCCTCAGAGTATGGAATGGGGAAATAAATGGACAAACATCCACTTTTTTAAAAAATAGAATACTATGTAAAATAAATGATCGAACATCTAAAAATCATATTTTCCAAGGAAAATCATTTCTGCCCATTTTTTATGTGCAATCATACAAACTAATATATTGTGTGTAACTATGTATGTATTGGCCCCCAACCAAGATTAATTGTTCCATACAGATTAATATCCGCCGCGCCAAGTCTTAAACACATTCAATGCGATATGTAAAGGAAGAGGAAAGAAATTTACAAACTAATATTCTTAATTCCAACCAAGCTTGACTGTTCTATAAATACTAAAAAGAAGAAAACTAAACAAGAACATACGAAATCCAAGTCCTTCAAATAGTAGATATGCGTCAGCTTATAGAAAATTAGACCAATCTTCCCATGGTGTTAAATTGGTGCCTTCGGATATAGGATAGATCTCCTTTTTTTTTTCGTAAATAGAATTCTTAGAAGTTTTCTCGAATCATCGATCACAATGGAAACGAGAGATCGCGAGGAAACATAAATGCCAAAGTTTTTTAGTTGCCCTGAATGAAAAAACCCACTCAAGATAACAATCCATTTCTCATGAACCCAATTCCTTCAAAATCTCCCAAAACAAGAGACATGGAAACAGCATATAAAACCATGAAACCAACACCATCAACCATTAGACACATATACGTGACTCTCTCCATCACTTGAAAACGTTCTACTAGTGTCTCGAGCACATTAAACTGACCGTGACACATTGTCGAGGAGGCCATTGGTCACGCAGCGCGAGGCCTCATCACACAATGGGAAGGGAATGAACGAGTTTGGTTTAGAGGTTATACGGTTGTATGTGTGTGTTTATATAAGGGAGAGTGAGTGATTGCCTTAAGTTAAAGAAAAAGTTTGAAAGAGTGAAAAAGGAGTTGCAAAATAGCATCTTCCATGGGATATGCGACTATCATCACCTCCACTCCTCCACATTGCTGACAACTTCCTCCACCTTTTCCTATATTTTCTTTAATAAACTTAGTTTAAAATAAAAACTTTGATGTACTTACCTAAAATATTGAAGAACATATAATCCCAATCCTAGCCCCTATGCTCACCGTGGCCGAGCCCATGAGTGGTGATGGGATCGGTCATTTTTAGTTCTGGTCCCGGTTCAATATGATATTAGTCGTTTCGGATACAATTTTTTGGATTGATCCTAATTTAGACTCAATTCAATTTGATAAAATTATATATATTGAGAGAGAGAGAGAGAGAGAAAATAATGATTTTCTGACTCTCCCTCTATACTTATGACGTGGCCTGTGCATAGAATTATAGATTTTTATCACGGGACACACAATTGCACATATTTATGGGGATGTGCACTTGTGTATCTCAAGAAAAAAATCTATGATTCTATATACATGCCAAGTCACAAACGAGTTTGCCAAAAGGGAGAGTCAGATTATCACGACTCATATCTAAAATGATTAATGATTTTCTAGCTCTTACCTCTCTGACATACTCTCCCTCTACAGTCCCGACGTGACATGTAACAGAATCGTAGATCTTCTTTCCTCAGGACGCACATCCCACGTTCCTATCACATGCCACGCCATGAGAATAGAGGGGGAATATGTGAAAGGGGGGAGTAGAAAATCATGACTCATCTAAAATATATATAAATTTACAATATTATATCCTGTTAGGGTTAGTTGCTTAGGTACCAAAAGAATGTGTCACATCACACTGGAGGAGGCCAACAATCCAACTCCTGTAAGTACCGGATATGCTCTCTAACTAAAAAGAACGATTATTGGAGGGAGAATACCGACCTGTGACTCAACCAATATCTTTCTTTTATTACATGTTAGATCTTTCTATATTTATATCTGTTTTAATTGAACTTTGGTCCCTTTTGATTGTGAAGAGTGGTTTGACCGAATATGCCATTAGTTTTAAAAGAATAAAGATAACATTTAGAATTCAAGAGTCAAGCGTCAAGGCTTAAAGATTAATTTCATATTTTGATAAAAATAATAAATAGTTACTTCATCGATCATTCGATGAGCTATTGTTATGACCCCTAAGAGATATAGCTTAATTTTATAAGTGCTCGTGAAAAATGGACGGAAAATGACTTTCCTTGAAAAATGCAATTATTAAGTATTTTTCAGGGACAATCATTTTCTCTCTCAAAGTGATTTTCTTTCTTGAACATGAAAATAGTTTCCCACACAATGCCTAAGAAAATTATTTTACACCTCCAGATGATTATCTCATGCTTACCCACACTTTCAAAGGTAGAGATTAACTCTCTTTTTACACGTAACAGAATTTGTTTTCTATGACCATCTTTCGATGAATGATGCTAGAGTGACTTCGCAAGACATTGTGTTCGACACTGAGCTAACGTCATGGTATGCACAGAACCATATATGATTTTCACTTGTATCTCGAGGAAAAGCATTTATAATTCTATGCACACCTCCACATCAGTGCAATATTGAATGCAGTATTGTAGGAAGTTCCTTTAGCATTTTGCTTTTTCCAATCTGAGGATAGATCTTTCCTTTTTATTCTTTATATAAATGAGAACAAAATAAGTAAAAAAAAAACTTTATCCTATATGATTTCACCAAATAAATTTAGAGTTGAAGACAATTGTTTTTTTTTTTTTTTTTTTAAATCTAGAGTTTTGAAAGGAAAAATAAAATTGAGGATCTCTAAATAAATAAATAAATATAAGTTATTTATGATTTTGGCTAACTATTCATTTAAAATACCAAAATGTGAATGATCATGTTTTTGTTTAAAAAAAGTTCAGAATGCTGACGAAATCGACATTTAAACGTGACAATTTCGCAGGTTTAAACTTGCAAAATAGTCATTTTAGAAATCTCTGAATTCGTTGTCGTTCACGTTTTAATAATTAAAATGAACAGTGAGTTGGAATCGTAAATTGGTCAAAAGTTGAACATTTTTTCGTAAATATCCCTATGTTTAAATTACGGATCACTCTATTTGCACAGATTGAGATGACTAATTGCACCTAACTCGAGCACATTTTCGATTGGAATGTATAGAATGAAGTGTATGCAATTAGCCAAAAGGTGTGTGCAAATAGAACGGCCCTTAAATTACCCATGAAAAAAGTAGTGATTAGATCGTCACCCTCGACGAAGATATTCATTTATAGTACATGTGGCAATCAAGAAAAGTTGGCTGGACAAGTCCCTGACCAGCTGATTGCCACCTTATAATTCATTCTCCTATCCTAGAGGACTGAAAGAGCCAACTCAACACACTTTAAGATAGAGTTGGAGCAAGACAAAAGCTTGCAAGTTGCTGCTTCCCTTGATTTGTCCCAACAAGAAGTGGTCCTTAGTTTTGTGTGAGAATTGGACCCTATTGATTCCAAGGTTTAAAAATTCGGCCGACACTAAGATGACTCGAGCAAACTTTTCTTGTCTCAGAGGCACGATATGAATCATCCATCACATTGACTCATCCAGGATTTCAAAAAGAGTCGGAGTGACCTCAGGATTATATCTCATGTCGCACATCTTGACGTGAAAGTGTATAGGAATCATAGATATTTTTTCCTTCGAATCTTGCTGAAAAACATCTATGGTTCCTATACACTTTTACGTCAAGGAGTCCGATGTGAGGTTCAATCTTGAGGTCACCTTAGCATTATTCTTTCAAAAATATTGACCAATGAATTGAGATTTATAATTTGAAAATATGATTAAATTCAAACGCTCACTCAACCATAAAGAAAGCAATTGACATTCGACGTCTTCCATGGGTTCTAGAGAAATTTGACAACACTTAATATTATTAAAACTAATATTTCAAAAATGAAAATACTCTCATGTGCAATGGAGGTAGGTTCACTCTTCTTGTAGACAAAAATACCAAATGATAAGTATATGGTTGGACATAAAAAGTGGAGTCGTGATAATCTAACTACCCTCGTGGCATACTCAATCGACTCTCTTGACATGACAAGTTCGAGAATCTTAGATCTGTATGTCTTGGGATACATGGTTCCCTCAGGATACACTTTTTATAGGGAAATGCAGTTGTGAATCGCGAGCTGTACAAATCAATGGGAATCACAATAATTTCTGTAATAGATATTTCTTGTATCTAATCGGGCATTGTAATTATCTTTCAAATAAAGTTTTGACGATCGTGAATATCATCAAATGTAATGGATATCTTAATCAATTAATCTTCAATATTTTAATGGTTTTGTTGTTAATATAGATATGATATTTTTTCTTTTTATTCAACTGAGTTATAAAATAAGAATAATAATATTGAAATTCAAATGTAAAAAAATAATTTTGTGGAGTGAGAAATTTTTTCATGAAATTGAAAAGTAGGGTTCAAAGAAAGTTATTTCATTTTTAATAATGAGTTGTGCTGAAGTGACCTTAACGGGGAGACACCTTGACGTGGTGGCACGCGAATGTCTGTAGATACATTTTATTCATGTTTCGGAGAAAACACATCTGAGGGTATAAGCGCACCACCATGTCAAGATGTCTCCTGTGTGTCTAACTGAGGTCACTCCATCATTAAACTTTAATAATACTTAGGTTTAGGATAAGTGTGGTTAGGTCCATATTTTCTTCCTCGCCAGACTTGCATTGGAATGGGTTACGAAGTCAACTGATAAGCAGCGTCGTGTCTTATTTTTATTGGTTAGCTGTACGTAAGATTGTCTAGCTAGATTTGAATTTGGATTTTTGCCACTAAGGCCTCCATCTATTTCTCAAAAGAAACGGCCTATTACATCACTGGTCTTTCTGTAAATAAGACAAAAATTAAAGAAATAAAACAACCATAGAGAGATTTACTTGGCAGACCAAACTGTTGCATTTTTATTTTAAAAAAACTCCTTGATAGTTCTGACAATTCCAAAGAATCTTATTTTACAAAGTTTGTTACTCAGCAAATCTTGGAGTAGGAATCAAGTACCAGCGTCATAAAATTCAAAAGGTGATTTAGAGATACCCTTATATTTTACTGAATATTAGAGATACCCCTATATTTTGAAACTGATGACATTATCTCTTGACCTCAGTCTTCTAAATAGAGTAAGGGAAAAATACTCAAATGCCCTCATCTTTAATCTCAAATTAAAAATCCAGATTTTTCTTCTCCAAATTTGTCGTCTTCGACCACTTTGGATGCAAAATTTGACTGTCATCATCTATTTTAAGATTGTATCTACATTCAAATCTCCAAATAAGATACAATTTCTTAGGAAGTATAAGATGATAAAATTTTGAAGAAAAAAATCTAGGATGTTTTACAAAAGGAAGATAGAAAATGATAGATGAAAATAAGGTTGAATAGATTAAAGTTATCTTGGAGGGTGAAAGGGCTTGAAGATGATTGGTTTTTGAAAAAAAAAAATCTTAATTTTAACTAGAGATTAAAGATGAGGGCATTTGAGTCTTTTTTCCTTAGTCTATTCAGAAGAATGAAGTTAACGAATGCATGTCATCAATTTCAAAATATAGGGGGATATCTCTAATATTCAATAAAACACAGGGGTATGTCTAAATCACCCAAATTCAAATTGATACTTTTAATTTGTTGCTTGATATACCTAGAATGAATCCTAATCACATCAATTTGTGTCGTCAAAAAACATGATCTGATGCCACGCAGTCACACATTCATAAATGATAATATTTTAAGAATTAAAAAAAAAAAAAAAAACTTGTTTTCACCGTTGAATTTTAATTTAAAATTTAGGAGTTCAATAATTATCAATTTTCAACACATTTAATCAAGCTTAAAAAGAATTTCTTTTTTAAGTTTTTAAATTTAAATATGAGTTTTTCTATGAAATCTAGAAGTCTCTAATCGTGGATTGCCAATTTGATAATTCATATGGCCCAACAACACTTAGTAATGTTTTAAATCTTACCAAGTTAGACATGCTAGCCTGATTTATAAAGTAAATTTGTTGAGTGACAAAGTTGATAAAGCAAGGAACTTTTTGTAATAGATAGGTCTGCCCGATAAATCTCTCGTACAGATAAACTAAGCAAAAAAAAAAAAAAAATCAAACATACTCAATTGACATGGCATGTGCTCGGGATCATAGATCTTTTTTCACGAGGAAAAAGATCTATGATTCCATTTACATGCCACGTCAATTGAGTATGCACGACTCTAAGTGAAATTCGACTAGTAATATAAGTAACGATACTTTTAATGAATACTTGAGATATTCTGACCCCCGTTTCAATCTGATGGCCCCCGTTGGCCACAGTCTTCTCTTATGGATTAATGAAAAATAACTTAAATACACTCATTTGAAAATCATAATTAAAATTTTTGATATTTTTTAAACTAATCATCTTCAATCTCTTGGGTAAATAATTTTTCAATTCTCTTTAACATAGAGATTTAACTTACAGTCTCTATTTTATTTTTATTGTCCTCTTTGACGTACAAGAAAATATCAACCAATAAGAATGATTCATGTTGATCGACAATTCCGATTTAAAAAAGATAAGAGTTTGAGAATCACCATGTGGCAACAAACTAATCAAGGTGATCATGAGAGAAAGGGAAAATCGACGATCACATGTGGAAGAGAAGCTCTATATAAACAAGGTACGCATTGATTCCCACCACTAAGATCTCTTACAACTACTTTCGTGTTTAAGCATCGAAGAGGTTATATTGTTGGGACCAATCCTTTCGTTCATTATCTATGTTGGATTCTACTCAAGATTCACGATTACTTTTGAGTTTGATTAGGCAAAACTCAAAACAATTACCACCGAAGTTCGTGTGGTCATCTCTAGGCCTCATACGGTTCAATCTTTTAGGATATGTTTGATCGAGGGGAAAAAAAAAAATAAATATTGGATTCCTTAAACTGGTCTAGGAAAATGAACATCACGATAATTGATTTCCTACCATTTGATTGCGGTGGTTAAATATCAAAAAGAGAGTTGCATGGTTTTAAAGTTTGTTGAGTCAACTTAAAACTCGAACAAGTATACTCAATTGGATTTCAAGGTGACTTCCGCCAAAAATTCAATCGAATTAACTTCTTGAATCACTCAAAAAGTGTGCCAAGTTAGGATAAAAATTCTATTTGAGTTTTTGAGTGTTAAAATTATGATTTTCAAATCATCAAATTTCTCTTTTATGATTCTCATCTTCTTTTGGCTTTTTGTGTTTTGGTTTTAAAAATGGCATTGGGAGGTGGGAAAGTCATTTTCTTTGGAGGTGGGGTTGGAATCTATTTTTCCTCCAAAGAAAAATAATTTGAATTGGATTTTGAATTTGAGGAAAGTTGAAAACTTCAAACTAGAGTGAAAATATTTTTTTCTTTTTTGAAGTAGAGTACAAAGAAATGTTGGATGAAAAATTAAGAGATTTTTATAAGGAATTAATGCGAGGTTCAACAAATTAAAAATACTTTACCAGATAAATTGAAGAAGATTAAAGTATGAAGATGTCCAATAATAGAAGAAAAATCAAAGGTCTTTTGATTTTTACAAGGGCATTTTGGTTAATAATGGGGTCAAAGGGGGATGTTATTAGTTTGAAAACACAAAGGTATCTCAAATACCCACAAAAACACGGAGGGGAATGTTTTATGTTAAAAGTGAAAAATAATGAAATTGCTTTCTTTAAATTCTACCCTTGTCGAATCTTACCGATTATTTAGGATTTTTGAGAATAATGAAAAGTATTACATTTTTTTACAGAAAAATAAAAAAAATTTAAAGATAATTTTTGAGAAGAAAAATTAAGATTTTTTTTATTATTTATAGATTAATACTGAAGTGATCTCAATGGGGGATACATAGGGGACATTTTGACTTGGTGACGGTCATGTCTGTAGATACGTTTTCTCCAAGATAAGAGTAAAACTCATCTATGGTCATGTGTGTGCCACCACGTCAAGGTGTTCCCACGGAGGTCACTCCAGCCTTGAGTCTTTTTTATGTTAGACATTGACGAAGAGGGTACGAGGTTATTTAAAGTTAATAATTTATTTCTTAGAAAAGGATTGAGGTCAAGGAATATTTTAAGGTATTTTAGAAACACTCTTATTAAATTGGTGATATTAGATTTACCTCCTTGCAAAATGCAAGATTTTATTTATCCCATGATCATAAGTCAACATTGCATTTTCTTGATGATTTGTATTTTCAAAATGCTCTGAAATACTTAAATTAAAAAAAAAAAATCAAAATTTCATTGTTAAATCATTGAGAAAAAGAAACGTTGACTTATGGTCAAGGGGTGGGTAAGCATAAACTTGCATTTTGCGAGGGATAAACCTAGTATCACCAATTTAAAAAAGGGGTATTTTTAAAATATCCATTTTATTATAATTTTAAATACATAAGTATCACAAAATCCATCAATATCTCCAGGGATATATTAAAGACACCTAAAAACCATAACAAGTAATTAAAATTATCAATTAAACTTTTGACTGCTAAACCATAATCAATAATTAGAATGATTAATTATACTTATGTTTGTCTAAATGTGTGATAATGATTTCTTACAGAATACTTGACGTGGACGTGTTGCGCATTCGCTCGCGCCTGTTTATATGCGCAAAGCGTCTGTCTTTATCACTCTATCTCAAAGCAAAAAAAACTCCGTATTTCCTCTCTCTCTCACTCTCTCTCTCTCCTATTGTAAATTTAGGGTTTTATTTCTTCAATTTCGAATTACGAAGGAAGAACAAAATTTCAGAGGTATGTTCGATTTCGCTTCCATTGATGTTGTTGTTTATAGAAATCAAAGTTTCAATTCGATTTGTTCTGGTTTTTAATCTCGATTTGAGTGAAAAGGATTGTTAGAGTTCGATCTCTCTCTCTCTCTTTCTCTCTATCTAGATTTGTCGGTCAAACAATCAAAATTAATTTTATTTTTATTTTTACAAAATGCGATTTTTTTTTCGATGTCGCTCTGTTTAAAAACCAATCTTTTAGACTAATTTTTTCAATGCGGATTTAGGATTCCATTCGATTTGTTCAACAAATTGGTTAGGTTTATGGTTGGCAATTGGCATCGTGATGAACGAATTGATCCTTTTTGGGCGTAAAAAATGGTGGATTATATGTTAAATGTTGGGTTTGGGTTTGCCTTTGAGACCGATTGATTCATGAGGTGTTGGTGAGTAGGGATTGGATAACATGACCGATTTCCGACCAATTCAACAAAAACAAGAGAGCAGTGATGTTAGAGCCGAGTTCCAGCGGGGACTGGAGGAGTTGATGATGCGAGGTCATTTGGATGATTGTATCTCATTGACCTCATGTAGCTCCATTCGAGATCAAGATGAAGAAGATGATGAAACTGATCAACTTGTGCGCAGGAGGCGACGGTCTGATCTTGAAGGAGATGACTTGGCAGAGTCGTCCGCTGCACAGAGACGCCACTCTCGTATTTTGAGTAGGTGGGCAGCTCGGCAGGCCGAGCAGATGATCACCACAATTGAGAGACGAAATCGAGAGACTGAACTGATGGCACTCGCCGGTTTGCATACAGTGTCTATGCTTGATTCTTCTTTCTTAAGAGAATCTCAGTCTCCGACTTCGAGAAGACAAGGAGGCGTTGACAGGCCAAGCACCCAAGCATCTTCTCTCCTGCAAATGTGGCGGGAATTGGAGGACGAACATGTTATCAACCATGCAAGAGAAAGGGCTAGACAACGAAGGAGTAACGAGTCAAACACCGACATCTCGAGCATTAACATGTCTGGGAGTCGGGGGAACGATGAACAAATTGGTAGTTCGGAGGATTTGAGTGAGAGTGAGAATGAGTACCGCGGAGACCATAGCCGAGAACAGTCTCCTGACATTGGAGAAGTTGAAAGGGAGAGAGTGAGACAAATTGTTCGGGGATGGATGGATAGTGGTATAAGTGACCAAACATCTAGTATTTCTCAGAGGAACCGTCCGAGGGCGGAATGGCTCGGTGAAACTGAACGTGAGAGAGTAAGACTAGTGAGGGAATGGGTCCAAATGACGAGTCAGCAGAGGGGGACACGTGGTGGAAGAAGGGAAGAGCAAGCTGTGGGACCCGATGCTCAGATCGATCATGGGCGTGATGAGTTGGTTGTTGACCACGAGGAAGGTCAACCGGAGCATATTCAGAGGGATATTCGGAGGTTACGAGGCAGACAGGCTCTTCTTGATTTGCTTGTGAGAATTGAGGGGGAAAGACAGAACGAACTGCAGGGTTTGTCGGAGCATCGGGCTGTTTCTGACTTTGCTCATCGCAACCGCATTCAGGTCTGTTGCCAATGAAACTGGTTCTTACTTAAGTTTTTATTGTACAACTTAAATGTCGTGTTTATTGTTATTATATGAAAAATAGAGTACCATCGGAATCAGAACCATTTACATAGGTCTGGCATAGGGACTAGTTCAGTTTTTAACAAGGTTCGTTTCAGATGCCTTTATGCCGTATGTTTGTATGCTTTTATTATAATATAAAATTTAGTATTATTTAACTAAAAGTTTTACTAATAAATATTCACAAGGAAAGAAATATATGAAAGGAATAAGGAAACATTTCTATGCACCTTAACGGAAAAAATATATTTGATTAGTTATGTCCTATATATTTTGGTGTCTAACCATTATAGAATCTGCCTATGTAGCATTCAAAAATTTTCACTTGGATTCATGATTTTTTGCTTTGTAATCTGATACTGTATCATTTTCCAGTCATTACTCAGAGGCAGATTCTTACGAAATGAAAGATCTACAGAAGATGAGAGACCGCCTTCAATGGCGGCTAGAGAATTAGGTCAGTTAAGACAACGACATACTGTATCTGGTTTAAGGTATGTATTCTTTTTTGTACCACATCTACTCTGTTTGCGCACACTTGCATTTTGTTCTGTTCTCATTATTTAGTTCAAGCTTTTCTCATTTTAGCAACTTGTATAATCTAGGGACTGTATGATAGTTCTGACAGAAAAAAAAATATGAAGTGGCAGCTACATGGTCTAGAGATAACTAGGGAAGATCTCATTCTATTGCATTTATTCTACTTTGATTAAAGCAGTGTGATCCACGTCTGATTTGTTCTACTTATGTCTGATGTATCTCCAGTAGAAAACTGAATGGAGTGGGTCAAGAACTTGAGACAGCTAAATTATAATCTAAATGGTAGTTATAATCAATCTTTTATTTTTAGGAAATGGATGTGATGCTCTACTCTAGTGAAGTCGATGGAAATAATATGATGCATGAGTACTGTTCAAGGGAAAAAAGACGATCTGAGGCAAGAATCCCAAGTTCATTTCCACGTATTATGGCTTTGGCATCTTTTTTAAAGAATATAGTATTACCGTTATGTGTTACTTTCTTTATCAATTATAGTCAATTTATTGCAGAGATGACACTGAAAATGTGAGTGCATTTGCAAATGTTTCTACAATTTCACTAAGGTCTTTTTTTTCATGAGTATAATTTTATTCGGGAGAAAGGGGAAGAACATACAAAGGTAGTTGAGGTGACTAACTTACAGCGAGAGTGAAAGAGAAAATAAAACTGGGAAGAGCACAAGGACTTCCACCTAAACTCAAAATCTTAAAAAAAAATATACCTTTAAACTCAAAGAACAATTTGCAACAAAAAAATAACAATCCTAACATACTAAGGTCCTTTATCGTTATAAGTTCTATGCCTACTTTATCACTGAGACTTATCCTTCATTATTTTATGGAACCATTTAGTACAGTGAGACATTTCAGCCCACTTGCAGAGTTCAACTTTCACTATTGAGACATTTCTTATATCATCACATTTGTGAGCAAAATTACTGATGGATGTGTTTTTACTGCCCATAGCGCCCCCTAGTGCCAATTCTCAATTTCCCATTTGGTTTCTCATTGAAATCAACCTTCCACAGTTTATAAGGACTTTCAACTATTTTGGACTTTTTATTATTTTGTTTATTTTTTCCCCCTTTAGACTAGTGAATATCCTTTCATTTGAAAGCTCTCTAGGTATCCCAATGCCTCCTCAAGAAAGGTTGACCAAATGTCATTGATTATGTAAGGAGTTCAAGGTTGTTTTCCTATAGTGGGTTGCTTGGCAATGCTTTTTAACTTTCGATGGCCTGCTGCAGACCAAAATTTATGTTCATTAAATTTGGGAAAAATTACTTAATACACCTAAATGTAGTTTTTGCTACTGTTCATCGAGTAAGGATTGGCTTATCCAACCATACTTTCTTTTGTTACATGTTGTTATTTTTTGATCAGTAAACATATTTACTAATGGAAATCCTGCCATAGCTACTGCTGTACTGGTCTTTTCTTTACCTAACCATCATGTTCTGAACATTCTTAATATTAAATTTGTCTATTTTGGCAGATTGTTTTTTTTTTTTTTGCATGGAAGTGCTGTACTTCTTTTGTAGTTGGTATATCTCTTTTCCATTCATTTCTGGATCAGAGTTGTACTCATGATTTGTGAATGGCACAATAACAATACTCTTTGCAATCAGGGAGGGATTTCGCTCTAGATTGGAAAATATTGTTCGTGGGCAAGTTAGCAGCCATTCCGAAACGTTATCCAACAATAACATCAATAGTTCTAGAAATGGACAAACTGAATCAAGCCCTCCAACTGAGGTCCCTAGTGAAAACCATGTACAATTTCAACCTAGGGGTGAAGAAATTGACGTTCAGCGCTTATCAGAGAACACATTGGGCTTGGAAACCGGCACAGCTGTTGAACGTTTAAGTTTGCCAGAATCTAGTACTGAAGGAGGACATTGGGAGGGACAAGTTACAGAAGATGAGAGAAGAGATTGGCGGCATTCTACTGGAGTGGAGTTCAATGAATGGCAAGATAGTAACAATGGAGAAGAGATGGATGGAAACTGGCAAGACAATACAGCTTCTGATTGGCCCCGGGAAATTCCGGGAAATGAAAGTGAGGAAAACAATCATCTTCAAGAAGCACGAGATGAGTGGCATGAAGATGGCTCTCAGGAGGCTGTGAATAATTGGCATGCTAGGCCTTCTGGTCCTCCAAGAACTCAGCATACTGTTCCCATGAGAAGGGTCAATAGATTCCATCCACCAGATGATGATAATGTATATAGTATGGAACTTAGAGAACTTCTTAGTAGGTATACTATTTTACTTTTCACTCTATACTGCTAGGGAATAAAATGGGTCGGATTTTATCTGAAATCCGAGTGATCCAAATCCGAATTTAGCGGGTTTGGACCCTTGGAGTAGATCCGAATAAAAAATGGGTTGATGTAACTTGATCTAAGTCGGATCCAGGTCTGATACGGGTCCATCCCTATATCTGCCTAGATCCGAATGATATATTACTTTGAAAATTAATTTTTTTTTATGTTTTTCAAAATATCTTTCTTATACTACTTTAATATAATATGAATTCTTATGAAATAGAAGAATTATAATGGTAAAATAGAATGATATGGATGCTTAGATCCGAATGATATATTACTTTGAATTTTTTTTATTTTTTATTATTTATTTTTATTATTTATTTTTTAATGTTTTTCAAAATATCTTTCTTATACTACTCTAATATAACATGAATTCTTATGAAATAAAAGAATTATAATGGTAAAATAGAATAGTATAGCAATTGGAAAATAAATATAGCAAAAATGTTGATCGGTAAAAAATTATCCAACCCAACCGACCTGGACCCAAATCAAGTAATTCAATTGGTTCGGATCCGGATCTGATTTTGACATGGATATACTCAGATTCGGTCTAAATAAATCGAAGGAAGCACAACACAAATAGTGTACTGTTATAAAAAAGAGAAACTCAGGTACAAACATAAAGGCACACACAGAAAAAGTGTTCTATTCAAGTATGTGAAACAGTTACAGAAAGGACGCTCCCCTTGTTATAAACTTTGTACTACGGGTTATGGGAGCAACCTGTTCATCAAATCTACTAAGCGGCCCTTTTAAGCCCTAATATTTACTTTCTGTTTCCTTAATTGAACTATCTCAGTTAGTATATTGAATTGAAATTTGTATCTTATTGCAGAAGAAGTGTCTCTAATCTTCTTCAGAGTGGGTTTCGTGAAAGTCTAAATCAATTGATACAGTCATATGTGGAAAGGCAAGGTCGTGCTCCCACTGACTGGGATTTGTATAGAAACTTGCCTATGCCCGCTTCACCACAGCAAGATCAGGAGCCACAGAGAGATGATCAGCCTGAAAATGTTGCCAGACGTCCAGTTGCGATGCCTTCTCCACCAGTGCCTCCACAACCTAATTGGCACCAGGAATTGCATCATGCCAATTGGCCTCGGCACAGCATACACCGTTCGGAAATTGTTCGTCCTTCTCTCTGTCTCTCTCTCCATAATATTTGGATCTATAAACTCTTGTGATACATACTTAAATATTTGACTTGAAGTGAGATCTTTCATTTTTCCTTACTGAGTTGCATGCTAATGTTAGGCACGATTGACCTTTTTTTTCCCAATACTTCTATTACATGAATTAAGGTGGTATTTATGATTTATTAAGATGTATCTTAGGCATACACCAAATATGATTCCGGAACAAGAATAACTCATGCGTTTTTTCTATGGAGAGATCTAGGGTGTAACCATGTTTATCTTGTTACGTGGAAGCATGCAAACAACTTATGATCCAGATGATTAACACACCAAGAAGTATGCAAAAGAGAAATAAAGAACATATCACACAAGAGACTGGATTTATGTGGTTCGGCAAAATTGCCTATGTCCACGGGTGGCGATGAAATTTTTTTATTGATGAAGTCACAAAAAATACAATACAATTTAGGATTTTTCAGAGAACATATATATGGTGTCTTAGGGCTTCCTGGCATATTTTATAATACCGAAAATGCCCCCCAGCACTTTGTGATGAACCCAAATCTTGCATACCTCCACAGAATTAACCTGAGGCTAGGGCCATAAATAACAAAACTTATATCATGAATTAGAGCAACTATCTCTACTCATATAGGGGATGTGGGCTAGTAATCCGGGACATCTAATTGATGGCGGGTTTGCTGATACAGGCCGTTCAATTGATTGTAACATGCTTACTGATGGACATATGATTCAAGTTAGCTCAGAATATTTGACCTTATTTAATTGATTTTTTTTCCTGGAAGTCGATGATTTCTGAACAAACTTGTTTTCTTTTGGATTTTCGCTATCCAAAAGAATTTTTAATGGAGGGCTTGTACAAAGTTAATACTGTTCCTTGCAATTTGTCACACTAGGTATTTTGTTTTTCATAGAAAAAAAAAATGTCTGTGATGCCATACTTGATTTGCATAATCAGTTTTGGATTCCCATTCACATCTATAACTGTCCAGTGAATCACTACATTTTGATCCTCCGACTCTATCAATCTCTCTTAAATCAATACCCAACCTGTCAATTTTGGAAACCTATTTCTGCATCACGCGACCATTTCTTTTCTTCATTTTGGAGTGAATGTGGGTGTTGATTTGGAGCAGGAGTGGGAGATGGTAAATGATTTGAGGGCTGACATGGCTAGGCTTCAACAAGGGATGAGTCACATGCAGAGGATGTTAGAAGCCTGCATGGATATGCAACTGGAGTTGCAGCGCTCAGTTCGACAGGAAGTTTCTGCAGCTTTAAATCGCTCAGTTGGTGGACAAGGTATGTATTTTGCACTAATAATCGGCTCAAGTGATTTTTGTGAAGAAAGGAAAGCTAATTATGATTGGGTTACTACTTTAGTGTTAATTCTTTCACAAGAGTGGACTACTTCTAAAGTTGCTTGTGTTGCAGGGGTGGGAGCTGAATCATCAGAGGATGGATCAAAGTGGGCTCATGTTAAGAAGGGGACTTGCCTCGTCTGTTGCGATAGTCATATTGATGCTCTGCTGTACAGGTAAACCTCTGTACATTTCTGTGGCTTGGTCTGTATCAAGGCTTGTGTAGACCGTAGACCAAGTGCAGTATGAATGGGGGTAATTTTGAGGTACCCTCCAGGTTTTGGTGAAAATCAGAGATGTCCCTCCTGGGGAGTTTAAACTGATGGGATCCCTTGACTTGGGTATTCCTTGAGAGACTATCTCAAATGGCTGAAATGCCCTTGTATTCAACTTCTTGCTAAAAATCCTTGATTCTTTTGCCCGAAACCTGTTGTCTTCAACCTCTAAGGTAATTGTTTTTAACCTAGCCATGGTTGAAGATGAGGTAAATTATTTAACCCTAAAGGTTGAATCAGATGGGTCTTTAGCTGGAGGTTGAAGATTAGGGCAGTTCCATCATTTTTGTTAGTCTCTTGAGGAAGACCAAAGTCGTCCAACGGGGGGGAGTTGGTTTTACCCTAAAGAGGAAATTTAGTGGTTTCTCTTGTTTTTTAAACTGAGCATTTTTCCCTTAATAATTTGCAGATGCGGGCACATGTGCACTTGTTCGAAATGTGCAAATGAGTTGGTTCAAGGGGGAGGAAAGTGTCCATTGTGTCGTGCACCGATCATCGAGGTGATCCGAGCTTATTCCATACTATAAAGAGGATAAAAAAAAGAGAATGAAAATACTTCGGGCTGCTTTCAGTTCTTGTCTTCTTTCTATCCAGGTCTCTCTCTCTCTCCCCCTGTTCTTGTCTATGGATTGTTGCAGCGGTGACTACTCCCGGGAACACACGTGTAAATGTGTAATAGGAATACCAATAGGTAATTTCGATCCATTGTTCATGTTTTAATAAAAGCGATTATTGCAAAAACCTCTTATCCTTACTTTACTTTGGGTTTGCCTTTAGATAGAATTTCGATTTCTTTCACCTTTGTCTCTTTGATAACATGAACTAACTAAAGGAAAGTCAATTAAGATATATTTGATCGAGAAAATAAAAAATCAACACCACCACTTTTCTAACTAATTTAGCTAGGAAAAAGGCTTTACTAAGCCTCATCCATCGTCGAAAACGACCTCAAGATGCTCACTAAGTTAGTAAGGTTAGTCTGATTATATCATATGTGTGTGCCACGTCAGTGCGGTGTCCAAATCAGGCAGTGTATCACGACTCTTGGAGATAAGACTTCAGCGAGGCGGCTCAAGTGAAAAACAAGGGAAACTCTTTGTTTGATTAATTAGGGGGGATTGGGGGAATAAACGTGGAAAACATGGGGGTAACTGTTAATTAAATTGGAGTTTATGTCTAGCGGACACCATGTGGAAAACATGTGCTGCTGAGTGTCAGCCAGACAGGACGTGGATGTAAAACCATGGATGTTTTTCATCGAGATACGATTGAGTGAGAAGCATTTATGGTTATCTGCAAACCAATGCGTGAAACGATGTCGATTTGAATGTTAACCCAGCAATACGATTCTTACAAATTACATTCACATTTCACACGTTTTGTTCACACGTGAAGCGATGCATTTCATGTTGTACACGTATCAACTCATACGTGCTTCCCCCACCCCCACCCCCACCCCCACCCCTGACCACAAAGTTACAAGCTTGAGCACCTTATAAGCTCAAACAGCTACACTACTGGTCCATCTTACATCTGATCAGCGACGTGTCTCCAATTCCAACCGTTTATACCTCTCGAGATTCACTCTCAAGTACCTCCAATACACTCAAACAAGCATTGTCCTTCTTCTTCGTAGAAGGCGAACGGAAGAACTGAGTCGTGCGACACAGAGGACAAGATACGTGAGAAGAAAGCCACGTGTCGATACACTGTGAATGGAACACATGCCCACAATAAGGAATTAGTTTAACAAGTTCCCTCTCTTGGAATTCTCCAAGACAAACAGGGCAATCTGTGTGCTTCTTCGCGTTAAGCCCATCGTAAGCGAATACTGGAAGAGATCCAACGGTTGTCGTTTGTGGTTCTAGAACCTGTTGTGGGGGCCTAGGCGGAGAACTTCGTTGCAGGCGCCGACGGCGAGAGCTCTCGATGGAATTCTGACCTGAGAACCGGCCGATGAAAACGGAGAAGAAACCCAAGAACAAGAGAGCTGTGACGATGAAAAGAATGGTTAAGATCATGGGAGTGTCGAAGCTTGTAATGGGTTTTCTAAGCAGGTTGATGGTAGAGGAGACGGTGATATGGTGTTTCGCGATGCATACTCGTTAAGTAGTTTACGGATGGGATGTTTCATTAATGGATGATGAGATGTTGTTGTTCTGAGTCTCAAAGAATGTGGAGTAGTAGAAATAAACATGAAGACAACGAAAACAAGAAGATGGTGCGCAGGAAAAGAGATGGGGGGGTGCGTAGGATAAGAAGGCACACCTGGATTTGAACAAAACCACCACCACCACCACTTGCCTCTGGTTTTGCTCTTCTGGTTTGTAAATTCGGTGAGACTTGAGTTGAGAGAGCACTTGAGGTCAGGGTCCGGGTCCGGATCCGGTTTTAGGTTTAACCTATAAACCAGTTGGAGGCTTAATTGAGTGCATTTGGGTCCCACTTAGTGGATCAGGAGACCATTCTGTGGACTTTAGAGATAATTGTCTTGTACTGATACAAAAAGGATTTGACTACTTTTGGACCGTAGGATCTTCTTTTATGTGATTGTTAGTGGATGATCACTTGAAAATAAATTACACCCAAATCCTCTAGTTTTCGATACTTAGATCATATTTGGGGGGAAAGAAAAAAAAAAAACCCATTTTTTTCTAAAACTAATGATGAAAAGTTTTGAAAATGAAGTGGCACTGAATTCCTAAATTTAAGGAGTGTGAATTAAGTGTTTTTTGTCGGCGTGACAATATATCAACCGTAGTGATTAACTACACAAAAAAGAGTATACTAATGCTGGGGTGACATTGGATTAACTGCAATTCTCACATTTTTTATGTGGAGGTGCACATATAAATGTAGACGCTTTTTACTCGTATCTTGAGAAAATACATCGATGATTATGCGCAAACCCCAAGTTCAAAATGTAAGAACCGTAGTAAATCCTAATGTCACCCCAGCATGACTCAAAAAAGTATTATAGAGTATCCGCTCCCAATGGATGTGGTTTGATTTGTATCGACTCCGTGAAAAATAACAGGGGAGTCGTGCTGGAGTAACAATGAGATCTCGATGAAAAACATCTATCATTTTCACACACTTCCACGTCAGAAATGTCTCCCACAATGTTACATTAAGCATTATCCATAACAGATATTAGGGGCATCTTGTATTTTGATCAATGTTAAAGATATTTATTATACCTCTGTAGGATTGGTTCAATGGTAAAACTAGAGGTCAAGACTTCCCCATTGGTCGTGTTTTTAAAATTGGGTGACCTTCAACTTTACTTTCTTATTTATTGAAAAAATTTCATGGTGTGGATCGTTCAAATCTAGGATTTAGACCCATCTCAAAAGGGATGTGAGATACCTTATATTATCGGAAAAAAAAATTTATTTTGCAAAAGAGTCGTGTTGGAGTAACATTGCAATGTACATCGTGAGAAACATTTCTGATGTGAATGTGTATAAAAATTATATATGATTTTTATTGAGATCGAGTGAGAACTTCACGAAAAACATCTTAATTTCTGAAACACATTCAAGTCAGAAATATCCTCCAACATGTACATTTCAATGTTCCTTTAGCATTATCCTTTGCAGAATAATGAATTAGGTCTAGCCTGACTAAGTTAGTAAGGAGAGGTTTTACTTTCGTTTTGTCAGGTGTAATCAGCATCTTAGAAAACTACAACTTAGTGAACTCAACCATCAACCTTGAAATAAAAGACGTTTAAATGATTTAAGTCGGATTTAAAGGTGGGCAGATGGGGAAAGAGAAAAATTTGTCCTTAGCTATGATCAATGATATCGTGACACGTGGACAGGCCTTTAGGATAAACATGACAATAGTTTTATCCATGAGTATGTTTGCGAAACTCTTTCCTTACTTTAGTAAGATTTCAAGCCTCGCTAAATTCGTTTTATCCAAATGGATAACCACATCAGCAATTCAACACCACAGCCCTCTAAGTTTCATTGAAAAAATAAGATAAATAAAAATATATAAAAAATAATTTCTTTTAAACTTGATCTTTGTAATGAAAATGAATGGTTATCGAACTTCTACATGAGTCCCAAACTTAAAATTAAATTTTAAAGGTAAAAAATGACTTTTTTTTTTTTTTTTCAAGGATCATAGAATTTTATCCTCTACAATCCTAAAGCATGGAATAATGTTTTTGGATGCCACAAGGTGAGCCCAAGTAGGTATGGATTTAGAGTGGGGCACTTGCCCCCTACAAGAATTTTCAAAATCTACGGATTAATAAGTTATTGTGACAAATTTCAACGATGGATAAAAAAATATGCCACTATTGCTCCCACAATTTTTTTCCCTCTTACCCCTCCTCATAACTATAGTTTTTCACTCTTAGTTATCCAGGAAAAAAAATTTCTACTCTTGATTGCCCCTATAAGGGAAAAATCCTGCCTTTGCCCCCGAGCCCAAGCCTAGAAATATTAATTTTAGGATTTCTAATATTAAAAAAGTGTGGTTCTACCTAAATGAATTATCATAATGGCAATCAAACATCACAACCTTCCAAATTTCATGAAAAGACTCAGAGTTGGAAGGAAAAAAAAAAAACTTTTTTTTGAACTTGATCAAGGTTATGAAAATGGACTAATACTAAGCTCCCAAATTTAAAAATAAAATTCTTCGGCAAAAAATAATATATATATTTTTTAAGTTCAAGATTTTCGTCGTCTATGATGCTGTGGCATCAGATCATGTTTTTGAATACCACAACTTGATGCTCTAGAAATTTTATTTTATTTTTCATTGTGGTAGGAGAAAAAATTTCTCACTCTCTCTCTCCTCTTTTAACCACATGTCAAACGATTATGGGTGTTGTGAACCAATTTGCTCACAACCCTATGAACAAAAAATTACTCGTTTATATCAATCGTTAGACGATTTAGGTCCAACAAGGTTGAAAAATATAATTATTCATCATCGTATTATTAGAGAGCTGCAATTGTTACCCCAACTTTTATTTATTATATCCGAATTAAAATTAAAGAAAATAAGTGAATGATTGAGAATAAGTAAAACCTGGGGTGCCAATAGAAGTTTTCTCTCTATCTCTCTGGGACTTTATGTAACCCTATAATCATAATTCTAAACAACTACTGAAGTTGTTTGAACGAGTGTTACAATATTTTGTAATGTCAAGATTATAATTTGAGCCAAACCTTTATAATGTTTAAAGAGTACGTTTATTCTTTAATTGGCGTATGATTAATAATTTAAGAAATTGGGATGTAATAAGTAAAAGTTGAGATGCCAATAGCAGCCCCCTATTATTATGAAAAACACTTTCCTTATTAAGTTGATAAGTAGAGTTTCTTCACCACGTAGCCATCAAAAGTATGATCCACTAATTTCGGATCATATCAAACCCGAAATCCAATTTGTTTCGATCCGATAACTTAGGGTCTGGATCAGTGACGTAGATTCCTATAAGGATCCAATCCGATAAGGTTCTTATATGATATCTTATTGGATTGGATTTGGATTGACTATGCGTCAATCAAATAAGGATTCAGTCCAACCCTAAGGGATAGGCTCAATGGCGATTTTGGACCGATAAGGAGTTAATGCTCGTAAGTTCGATATCCAATATGAGCATTAATTCCTCAGGGGCCACCCGTGAGGGCGCACCCTCACTTACCTGATGCGTGTGATGTGCGCCCTGGGACTAATCCTTAGACAAAACCATGGTCTATGGAGTGGGCAAAGCCTAGATACGGGCCTGGTCGCTGTCTTCAGAATGCCCAGTTGTAAGAAAAAAAAAACATAAAAATAAGGACCCAATTCGATAAAATGATATAAATTATATTATATATTTTTATAAATATATGAAGTTTGTTTAGAATTTTATACATCAAATCAGGTTTGGCCGCATCCGATTCTTATTTAATTAGGTTTCGATCTTAATGTTGATATCTGATAAAACCAAATCCATTAAGAGGCCAATCTGATAGTTATTGGATCAGTTCAGAATCTGATCCTTATCATATTGATACCAAATCGATCTTGATTTGATACAAATCCATCCGTTAACAGCCCTAGATCTGATGCTACCAATTTATGGAGGATGGAATTTTAAGAATTCTAAAAAATTCAAAAAATTATTTCCACCATTGAATAATAATTTTAAATTTAGGAGTTCGATCGACGTCCATTTTACACACCTTGGATCAATCTCAATTGTTTTCATTCAAGTTTTTCGATGAAATCTATAGAGTTGTGGTGTTGGATTGCCAATTTGATAATGCATGTGAGCTTAAGGACCCTTAGTAAGATTTGAAATTTTACTAAGTTAGTCACACTAGTCTTACTCTATTACTATACAGGGGCGAGTAGCAAAACTGTCATGTGTGATGCAAAATTTACCGGATCGATCTTCTTTTTAAAAAAATCATCAAAAAAATTATTTACCCAATTTGGTATATATTTATTTATTTTCAAAATGGGTATCCACTGTACGGACACATTTGGGATTTTACTTTGTTAGCCTTATTGTGAGATAGTTTATTTTATTTTTTCAAATTTATGAAAATGTCAGAAATATTTATTGTCTAGGGTTTATGCCAAGTTGAAAGTAATCCGGTAAAATAAAACCCTTTTTTTTTTTTTTTTGTAAAGTGATTTCATTTGTATGAATTTAAGAAGGGTATAGAGGTAAATTCAATTTTATTATCCATACAATTGATATCCATTTTGGTTTTAAAAAAAATAGAGTTGCTACTGCCACACCAACGGTGTGCAATTCTTTGGTGAGTTATATAAGGAATCGGCATGGCATTAGTAAAAGTTGGTGTGGCAATAGTAGTTATCAAAATGGATAAATGACCATTTTGATAAATATGTCTTGGGCATTGGGCCCATAATTTTGTAGCCAAAATTGAAGGGTATTTTAGTCAGTAAAATAAAATATAAAGGATGCTTTTGTCCAAAAAAAAAAAAATAATAATAATAATAAACAGTAAATCTAGTTCTGGTTAGTTGAAGCAATCGAATCAAATAATCTGTTTAAGCATCCTTTATACGAGAATTTGGCCTCCAATAGAAGTGCCTATGAAATCACTTTTATTGTTTTGTGAATAATGCTGAAGTGACCTCAAGATTGGACCTCACTTCGAAAATGCATGAGAACGATAGATGCTTTTTTTCTCGAGATACAAGTGAAAAGGCATCGATGGTTCCTCTTCACTTTCACGTCAAGATGTGCGATATGAGATCCAATCTTGAGGTCACTCCAACACGACTCTTATAGTTTTATAAAGATTGTGGCATCCATGACTTAGAGACAATGTCAAGGAAGTGTTTTTTGTGGTTTATAAGTCCTTGAAGAAGATGTGGTCGTAGGGGTCGGAATCTTAACACGATTAGAAAATGACACGAAATTAATGAGTTCGGGTCGAGCCTAATTGGGTTTGGGTCATAATAGTGTCAATTCATCTAACACGGTTATTAAATGGGTCGAGTCCAAGTTAGGAGTGTCAACCCGCTTAATTTGTTTTGACACATTTAGTTATTGTGTCATTAACTTGTAATTTTAAATATATCAATAATTATTTAAGAATTTTTTTAAATTAATCATTTTTATGATAAACCTTAGTTTATGATTTCTGATGGTTAATATATGTCGGTAGATATTGGTTTATGGTTGTGTGACTTTATTTTTAATAGTAGTATTGTATTTTTGGTGGTGGAAATTAAACTTATTTTTTCAATAGAGATTAGAATTTTATTAAACAATTATATATGGGTCAAGTCAGGTATGCCAATTTATAAATGGGTTGGGTTTAGGTTTAAGTTTCTAACAGGATTATTAAATGGGTCGGATTTGAGTTTGATAAATTTTCACATATCATTTTTACCTAAACAAGACACAAACCCAACACGACCCGGCCCATTGAAAAGGAGACATCATATTATCAAACTTATGCATTGTATTTGTTTACTATAGAGTCTTGACTCATGATAATATGATGTCTCCTTTTGACAAATGCTCACTACACCCCTATCATAGAATCGTAGATCATTTGCCTTGGGATACGTAGAATCATAAATATTTTCTTTGTATCCCGAGGCAAATGATCTACGGTTTTGTGATGGGGGCGTAGGGAATGTTTGCTAGAGGGGATGTCATATTATCAAGATTCTTTACTATAACATCCCTAGAAGTAAGAAGAGAAGTTATCCCTAAAAATATTTTAGGATATTTTAATTAATAATTTAAAATTCAAGGGACATTTTTATTTAAATCCTCAAGATTTTGATTCAGTCCAAATTGAAAAAAAAAATCATATCTAATTATCTTCTCCTTGTAAAACCCACTTAACGATTTCTAACTTCTATGAGAATCCAAAATCAAGTACAAACAAATAAAGATTTTGGGAGCCAAGAGAACTTATGGACAGGAAACAAAAATGATTGGCCGACTAAAGTTACGACGAACTCAACTAAAGGATTAAGAGCCACATTCAACCAATTAATTACAAGAGATAAGATCAATCAATTCACTCGGAAATTTATTGATTGATTGATTTTTGGAAGTATGTTCTTCCCCCTATTTTTTTGTTTGTTTGTTTTTTTTGTCGCACGTTATAAGGGTGAAGCAATCTCTTTCAAGCTCTACATATACCGGTTGTAATAAAAATTATTGCCCTAAATTAAAGGGTAAATTACTATTTCGAGAGAACGAAATTTCGGTTTCAACTCACTGCTCATTTTAATACCCAAAATTTTAAGAGCAAGATCATAAGTTTTCCAAAGTGACGATCTCGCAGATATAAAGTAGCCAGATCACCGATATATATATATATACAAAGTGATAATCTCGTTGATTTTATGTAGTGATGATCTCTCTAAAAAATAGCGAACCTGGGAGATCGTCACTTCTACAACTAACGAAATTGTCACTTTTCAAATAAATATTAGTAATCTTGGTATTTTATATCGAGGAGATTGTCACTTTGAAAAATCTGCGATCTCACTCTTCATGTTTTGGGAATTAAAATGAACGAAAAGCCGGAATGGGAATTTTGTCAAAAGTTGATCATGTTTTGGAAAATTTTCTCTAGATTAAAACACTAAGATATTTTTGATTTTTCAGTATTTTATCTTCTTCAAAATAATAAATAAGATATTGGTCTCATCCATTTGAAATAAAAGGATTTACATGCCACAGCAAATATTTAAATAAAATAGTAAAATTAATTAAGTGCATGAACAATAAGAAGTCGTTATGAATATTTTAACTTAATTAAGTCTATTGAGCTTTCTTATCGGAAAGACATTACATTTGGAAATATTTTAATTGTTATCTGTGGTTAAAACTAGTGATGCAACTTGGTTCGGTTTAAGGTCAAATTGGAACCGAACCGACATAGGCCAGTTCCAGTAAATAAGAACCAGAACTAAACCAAATTCCATTGGAATTAAACGAACCAAAATCAAACTAAAGTTGGTTTGGTTTGGTTCGGTTCTACAGGTTGCCAATATTTTATAAATTGTAAGTAATATTTTTCAATGAAAAAATAAACATAAAATTTCATATAATAACTCACTAATCTATCCATAAAAATTCATTAGTTTATTCATAAAAGATCACTAATTTGTATCCTAACTGCTAAAATAATTCATAATATATATATATATATATATATATATATATATATATATATGGGAAATGTTTAGCAACAAACATTTTGGCAAAACATTTTGCAAAACATGGGTTAGAGGTTTTGGAATGGGCTGATTTTTGGTGAGGATGATCTCTACGATGAGGAGATCATCATCACCAAATATCAGCCCATTCCAAAACTTCTAACCCATCAAAAATGGTTTACAAAAAATGGACGGTCCACGATTTTTCAACTTGTAAACATGGGGCTAGAAGTTTTGGAATGAGCTGATTTTTGGTGAGGATGATCTCCTCACTGTAGAGATCATCCTCACCAAAAATCAGCCCGTTCCAAAACCTCTAACCCATGTTTTGAAAAATGTTTTGCCAAAATGTTTGTTGCTGAACGGGACCCTATATATATATATTACATACGGGATTGGTTCTCGGTTTGGTTCGGTTCTAAACAAGCTTGATCTGAGAATCAAACCAAATTGATAGGTTCTCCATTTATGTAACCCAAAACTGGATCGCAACTCATTCCAAACCAATCCAAACCACCCCAAAACTATCAGTTTAATTTGGTTCTCGTTGCACCCTAGTTAAAATTTCAATAACTTGCTTGAACTGAAGTAAAGAAGAATTTCCAAAATATATAGCTTAGAATGATTTTAAATTCTCACTAAATTGATAATCTAAATTGTTTAATATGATAGTAGTTGATTAACTTGCTTTAATGTGTATGCAGCAGGATCTCAGCTGAAATGACCCACCAAGGAATAACATATATTAAGATAGCCTATTGGCACCTCAATTTTAACTTATTATGACCCAATTAAAAATAAAGCAAATAAGTGAATGATTGTAAATAAAGCAAATAAGTGAATGATTGTAAATAAGTAAAATTTGGGGTGCCAATAGATTTTGTGTGTGTGTGTGTGTTAGATTTCTATGTTTTGTGAGATTTTACCTGAACTTATCATAATTATAAACAACTATTAAGTTTTGAACTATTATTATAACATTTTGTAACGTTGAGATTATAAGTTGAGCCAAACATTTGTAATGTTTGTAGAGTTTGTGTTTTAATCTTTAATTGGGATGTGATAAATAATTTAAAAAAGGAAAATACTTCAGGAACATTGAAATTGACTTTGTTGACGTGGATGTGTTATAGAATTATTGATGCTTTTCATCGAGATATGAGTGAGAAGCATTTATGATTCTGTACACACGAATGTCCCAAACGATGTCAATTTTCAAATTTACTACAGTACGAGTCTTTATAAAGTTGGTGTGTAATAAGTAAAAGTTGGGATGCCAATAGAAGCTCTATACAATGAGTACTTGATAAATTAAGAGAGTTTCTACTGTCACAACAACTTTTACCAACGTCAACCCAAGATGTGTTTTCTTTCTTGGGATTTTTCACAAAACATGTGCAACTTATGTCCAAATTCCGATTTCAATACACTATTCATTTTAATTTTCAAAACATGTTTTTACAGTGATTTCATCATTTTTATAATCAACGAATTCGTTGACAAATTACTAATGAGATTGCTGATATGACAAAAATTATTGGTATTTAATCAACGAATTCATAGACTATAAAAGTGACAAATGTACTATAAAAACCTGTTTTGGGAATTAAACTGAGAAATTGGAATTTCGTTATATTCAACAAATGAAATGGAGATTCACCCTTAATTCTTTGGTGATTTACATATAAACATATAAATTGGGGTGGGGTTAGCAAAAGTTGTTGTGGAAATAGAATCTCTCAAAATTAGAGAGCTGCTATTGCCACACCAGATTTTACTATTGCTACACCAATTTCTATGTAAATCACCAAAGCATTGCACAAGGTTGGTGTGGCAATAGTAAGTCTCATAAAATTAATGTCTTGGTTGCAAACCTATCGCATGGTAAAGGCCCACACAGCCACACTAGAGTTTTCAAGTAGGGGTTTTCTGGATGACGCATGGCTGAAAATCAAGCTTTCCACACTATCAAATAATTAAATTTTAATATCGATTACACTAATAAATGCTAGAATAAAAAATATAAAAAAAATCTCATTTACATTATTCTCAAACATTTAAATTCTTGATCAGAATTTTTTGCTTACAGAATCTCGGATCCACCAGTCAAATGAACCCGGGTGTATCCAATGCGTCCCCAGTTTACAAAACTACCTTTGTTAGGTTTGACATGACACACGCTAGAGAGTCTGTGAGCATTGTTATGAAAAAATTTGAGAGCAAAACATCTTTCCTTGATAAGAGCTTGGAAATTTTCAACTCCAGAGCCAAATCGGACTTGGTCCACTTGTAAAACCATGTGTTTAAGTTTTAAATAATTTCATAATTAATTTAGATTTTTATAGCCTCAAATATAATATATAAGATAGAATATCAAACTTACGATTGAGATGGGAAGATATTATTTAAAACAAACACTTAAGGAATATGTAATAAATCCTAAGAAAATTTTTGTTTTACATCTCATCATAGTCGTTGAGATGGCTTAGAACCAATAGTTCATTATCTAAGTGATCTTTCTGTTCTAATATTCTATCTGAGAGTTATTAGTATTTATCAAATTTGTTCCTATTTAATGAAATTGTTTCGTCTTCTAAATGTGTTGATCTTTTGATCTTATCATCTTGTGAAGAGTCCAAATTCGGGCAACTCTTGGGTCCTTGGGATATAATCGATAGAATTTCAAAAGTTTCGGGAAACATGATCATTTTGGTCCCCCATAAGATTTCATTAAATTGAGAAAAAGATAGGACAATTAAAGGAAGGCCACATAATTGTTTGCATAACTTTCCACCCATATTAGTGTCAAACTAAATTGATATAGAACACCATATTTTAATACATCATAAAGTCTAATATTCGAACGTTTGTTTGAATAAAAATGCACGATTTATTACATTTAATATCAACCCTTGATTTTATAGACAATAAATGTTAGATCCTCTTTGTCTATCTCCTATTGAAAAGTTAACTGGCAAAAGTATGTGGTTTATGAAAAATGACGCGTTGCATCTTGGTTGTTTTCTGAGAACGATGGTCGATGAAATACCTGCATTACGTACAATACACTAGGGCTAGCAACAGATTGGTTCGGTACCGGATTAATACCACTCAAATACTAATTTGAATTTTTTTAAACATGTACTCGATCTGATTCAAACACATGCCTTAATTTCAAATCATCAATATTCAAAAAATATAAAATTTAAAAAAATCTACTTTTCAACTAAAAATATAGACGAAACCCAAAAAGACTAAAACATTTTATTTATATGTATTTATATGAAATAAGAATATATATAAAAAAAAAAATTAATATGTTCGGATCAGATTTTTTTTTTCAGATTGTAAAATATGGGGTAGATCTGAATCTACTCCGAATTTTTTTTTAAATCTACGATTCCAATCTGAATCTAATCCGAAAATTTGATTTTTCATATTTAGTTGGTTTGGATATCAAGTATATTTTGAATCATTGTCAGTCCTACAATACACTCAACTTAGATGAGCATCACTCGGGCCATTAATTATATAGCCAAGACCGAAATCTCTCAGATTTTAATCTGAAAATGATCATACGATAATGGGTATCCATTGAATCAATAAAATAACTCAATCTAGAATTACATTGTACCCAACATTGGTGATTATTTGCGACCCATAAAGAATTTTTTGGGGAATTGGAATGATATTAGTCTCATTTTACATTCTATTAAATAAAGAAATATGTAACTACAATTTTAAATTATAGAATCATATATAACTATTTTAACTAATCTTACAATATGATCTAAACCACATTACATTGAGATATGTTGTATCAATGTACAACTAAATGCAAAAATCCAATTTAGCAGTTTCGGATCCTTATAATAGTTCTGAATAAAAAAAATGGGTCGTATATGGTTTAATATCCATTGACCCAGATCTTAACCAACCCGGTTGACCCAAATTTGCAAGTTGGGGATGTTAATTTTTAATATGAAATGCAATTCAGCCCAATCTAACGGATCGGATATGGTCTTAATTAGTTTGATCCGAGTTGGATTCAGATCTGAACCTGGATCCAAATATGGATATACTTAGATCTGACCCATTTTATGCCCTAAAATCAATTATGAAAGATGGTTGTTGTTGAGGAACCACTTCTGCAATACAACTTGTTGATGAGATATGTAGAAGACAAGAATGAGGAATAATATGCTTAGTAGAGTATTCAATTAAAAGAAAAAATCAATTCAAGTGGGTCTATGATCTAGTCTGAATCGATTATATCCCGATTAAGACCCATTTGAGTTGAGCGTATCCTCCTCTTCTACACGTATACGGCACATCACATCAGTGAGGGAGCGGATCCTCTGTATGTAGTACGCTTTCCGTATAGTGACATTTGCGGTTGAGAGAGACCCACGTCACACACGACAAAAATCTCCTTCATTTAAAAATTAGAGGTCATGGACCCGTCCATTTCAAGGCCTTCATATGACTCTAAAAAATGTCTTCCATTTTTTCAATTAAAAAAAAAAAAAAAAAAAAAAATTTTGATCAACACAATGATTCATACAAGAATAAAGTGTTAGATTTTGTATTCAATATGCCAATCTCTACTCCTTAAATGGCATTACAGGGAAGGTGTAATACAAAGACAGATACCACTTAGCTTAGTTGGTAAAGTCTTTGGGTGATGATACCAGAGACCTGGGATCAAATCCCGTCAATACTGAATTACTGAACTCATTAAAAACAAGCTTACCCCAATCCAAAAAAATAAAAAGTGTACTACAAAGGATTTGCTCCCCTTCAATGATATGTAATTAAAATATAATCCTAATCCTTACAAACAAGTGGTGACCTTAAGTAAGCACGATAAGAAATTTTCGATTGAGTCGTAATAATATGACTCTCCCCTCTAACACACGCCCTCATCACAGAACCGTAGATCATTTATGGTTATGCATATCCCGAGGCAAATGATCTATGGTTTGGTGATGGGGACATAGTGGGGCGTGCGTCAGAAAATCATTACTCATAATATATTCATTGACGTCAACGGCTGATGATATAGTGATACACCATATCATATTTTAGTATAATTATTATTAGTTTGGGTAATTATATGGTTAATTATTAAACAACATCTACCTATCTATAATCCATTTAATGAAATCTCACCTTATTGAACACCATTATGACATAATGTAATACTAATTCCTAAAAATCAAAAGTGGGCCAAAGTCCATAAGTTCAAAGGGCCCATCAAGTGTGCCACATGGCAATTTTTGGAGAAGTGACATCAAAGTAAAAAATTTCAGAGATAACAGCTCATCATTTAACTTTCTTAGCAAAATATCAGAAATACAAAAACTGGTCGGTTAGATCTTCTTTTTTTTTTTTTTCTTTCGGCACAAAACGCTGAAGAATTTTCCAACAAAACTAAATAAAGAAAGCAAATACACGTAAGAGAATCAGTGAATAATAATAATAATATTCGGTTAAGCTTAGTTGGTCATGGATTCGTCCAGCAGCTTTATCTATAAACGCCATGTGAACAGGAGTACTTTTGTCTTCTTGAACTTGTATAAGGTATTACGTAGCTGGACAGAATTGGTCCGGCTAATTAAAGTAATTAAGGAAACTAACTTTAATTTTTAGGTTTGGGATTTGGAACATCTTTAGAAGTTGTCATAGTAGCTTTATACGTTCAGAGTATTCGATTTCCAAAGAAAGCTCTTTATTCCGTCAAAAACAGAAATGAATCGTAGCTTATGCTCTAAGCTCTCTTTAAAAGCTTCTTCTCCATCATGATTTCATGGAGGTGTGAAATGTGTGTTTGGTTTTGGTTTATATATATAGAATCATCTACTTCATATATTTCTTCTAATTAAGACTCTAATAGGCCTACTTATTTAAAAAATATATATAAAAATGGTTTGAATGACGTAAGTCGATTACATGCAATCCCAATTAGAAGTATTCGACTTGAAAATTCTAAAAGATTGAGAGAAAGAATTGGAAAAAATGTACAGATGAAAATAATAAAAATAGATATGAATGCAACTTGCATTCAATAAAAAAGGACGACCTAACCCATGGTATTGGTGGTGTATTTTATAGAACATTGAGAGGAATGAGCGTGTTGCTTAAGTAATAACATTGTTTATTTTTTATTTTTTATTTTTTTTTAAATATAATTTTTTTAATAATAAATTTTGAATAAAAGTAGTAAAAATTGGATATCAAAGTTTTGATTATGAATAAACCCCAACCCCCCCCCCCCCCACAAAAAAAAAAAAAAAAACCAAAACTGAGTAGATTGTCAAAATGAGTGGGTAGGGTTTGGCAACCAACATTGGGAGTCAAAATTTATGCTATATAACTTAAAAGTTTTAGATTTGGATGATTTTTTGTGAGGGTGATCTTTATGGTGAGGAGATTTGAGTTCGTCCTCACAAAAAATCAGCCCAACCTGAAACTTCTAACCTAATCAAAAGTGGTTTACAAGGTAGCAGTAAAATATCCACAACCTATAGTTCTAAACCACTTTTGATGAGGTTAGAAGTTTCAGATTGAGCTGATTTTTTTTTCTTTTTCTTTTAAGATGATTTCCTTCGCCATAGAGATCATGTTCACAAAAAATCAGTCCAATCTGAAGCTTACAATTTATGGATTATAATAGAATTACTTGCTTCATGCCTGATGGAAACTATCAATTGCATTAGACTATTAATAGCTCAAAATTCACCAATTGAATGATTTTAATCTTCCCAGCATGGTTGATGTGTGACCACTGAATAAAATTATCAACAAATTAATATCACCACTAAGATGATCATTTGGCAAATATATATCGTTAGTGTTGGTGTGAGTTCTTGTTGCCGCTATGTTGATCATTTGATTTAGATCTTTAATGTGGGACACAATTTTGTTGTCCCTACCATGATGATCAAACGTGGTTACAACATTTCTAGAGTGTCTGATCATCATGGTAGGGACAACAAAATTGTGTCCCACACTTACGATCTTAATTAAATGATCATCATAGTGGCACAAAGAAATCATACCAACCCTAACAATATATATTTGTTATGATGGGACATTCTAATTAATTAACATAATGAGTTATTTAGGATTCCAACTCACTATTCATTTTAATTACCAAAATGTGAATAATCAAATTTTCGTTAAAAAAAATTCAGAACGAAGTGACAATTTCCCACATTTAAAATGAAATTGGCACTTTAAATCTACGAAATAGTCACTTTAAAAACCTCGGAATTTGTTATTATTCACATTTTGATAATAAAAATTAACAATGAGCCAGAATCGTAAATTTGTCAAAAGTTGATCACTTTTTTGTAAATATCTCATGAAAAAAAAAAACACAAATCATAAGTCATTGTTATTTTTTCAGGATATTGTTTTTTTTTTTTTTTCTTTCTTTCTAATTCATATGTATTTTATCAAAATGAATAAGTATTTTTCTTGAATTATTGTCCTAGAGATATTTTAAAATATTTATCATATGTAAGGTTCATATACCCGGTTTGGTACTTATTTATAATAATAATATAAAAAAACTATTATATTGTCACATTTATGATATTATATACTTTTACAGTCATCATTTTGAGTAAAGTTAAGTTCATTTGTGTGAAATTCATAAGGACATAATTCAGTAAAATGATGGGGACCCATTTTGGTAAAATAGATCAATATCAAAACGGTACATGCACTTCTTGATAAATATTTTAAAAATGTGTCTGTCAGTAATTTCGAAATCGTGTCTTTTTTTTTTTTTTTTAATAAATATATCACAGAGAGAGAGAGAGAGAGAGAGATTATTGAGAGAAAACAGTATTTTAAGTCATAAACAAAGAACCCAAACAGCCGTGTCAATCACTCAACGTAGAAATGTCAAACGAAATACGATCTACCGATCAAAATTCCCTCAAACGAAAGCAACTACCCAATCAACCACATCATCATAATCTACAACAGAATCTATCCCTTTAACGCACTAATAACACATTGACATGTTCATCCCATCTCCTCTCATCTCTAAGATTTTAGAAAATTAATTAAAATTTGATCAAACACAGAAACAAATCTAAATCAATCAAAGAATTCATAAGATGGTCCTCAGTGCAATAACACCACACAATATAATGATATATTACAACAAAGAAGTATTAAATTTTCTATTTGTAGATGAATAATACAAAATTATGTAAACTAAATTGGAAACTATGATGAATAATTTCTTGTTTAATTGATTCGTTCACTCGAACATCGTCGTTTCTTGATGTTTCGAGATGATTCTAAGCTTGATTCGAGAAATGATTCGATCTCATCGCGATCCACAGTTTCGAAGAATTCCAATTCTGATAATTTTCTCTTGCACAACACCACCTTTCTTTTTTTTCTTGGCACTGATGGACAGCTTAGAACTACAGGTATCTTGTGTTCACTAGAAGTGGGTGTTCGACATTTGTCGTCATCTTCGCCGTTGGATAATTGAATTGGCCCACCATCTTCGATCACGAGGTCGAGTGATCGTCGTGTTGGAATATCTATGGGTCGTAATTGGATCTCTGGTGAGCCTTGAAGGGATTGAAGATGAGTAGACATGGTGGTGAAGAAGGTTTGATAATGAGGTAAGAGATGAAGGAGAGGAGTTTGGTGTGTAAGATATAAGGAGAGTAGTAGGGAGGCGTGCGTGAGAAGGAGAGGGTTCTTTATTTTTTATTCTAAGTTTGGATCTTATTCTCCTCTTTTTATCTTCTAATTCATGTAAAGAAATTATAACGCCACACCATTTTTTTACAGCACACCAATTTATGAAATTATTTATAACACAAAAAATAAAAATATAGACATAAATAAATGTATTTTGGAATAAAATGAAATATATACATAAAGAAAATACCAAGAGTCGACTCGACTCGACTCGAGAACTCATAAGTTGTTCTCAGTAGACAAAATCAAATCAAACAAATTTATCTTAAATTACTAAAATTTAAAAATAATTTTTGTATTTAAAAAAGAAGAAGAAATAATCATTTTTATGTTTCCCGAAAAATTGTAAATGGAATATAATAAGTTTTTAACTTGGCTCAGTACATTTTGAAGTTTGCGTTGTTCGAGTTGTTGCTTTTTCAATGAGTTTCAAAACTGCGTCACAAAAAAAAAAAACAAATCGAACTTGAATGAGGTTTAAGTTGACTCGACGAAATTTAAACTATGTGAGAGTACTTAACCTTCATTCTTGATCACCAGGTTCGTAACCAAATCTACATAAATGAGTTTGTCTCACAATAATAGAAACCCTACTTGAAAAGTTTCAAAGAATAAGTATTTCAAAGGGGGTATAATCACTAAAAATATTAAAATGATTATCACCCTCAAATAACAACAAAATACATTTAACTATTAAAATCTTTGGAATATTTTTTTTATATACAAAACACTTGAATATGGCAGGTGGCACTTAGAGATTTGAGAAATTCAAGAGATTTGAGCTTTATTCGTTGGAAAGCTTGGTTGCTAGGTCATAAATCTAATAATTAATGAATTCAAGGCTCGGTTGGTCAGGAGTGGCATTAAGTCGAAGACGCATAAAAGAGTGACTCAGTTAATCCAAATCTCTACAAATCAGGGATATAGCGTGTGTGGAGGGTTTTTTTAGGCCTAACTCTTCAAGATGCTTAATGATCTTAATTTGACTTAGTAGATATTTATCCATTGACTCTTCCGCTCCAGTTGATACTTATTCAATATTTCTCTTCTGCTCCAGGTGATGAAGTCGGATCCAAGCTTTTGATGACATAGGTGAAGAAGGATGAGGTCTCGATGTAGTGCCTACCAATGATTCTCCGAATATTAAGTTAAAAATTTAGAATGATATTAAGGTAATGATTCTGAATTTAGATAGTTCAGAGAAGATGATGAATAGTGAAATTAAAAAGGGTGATTTTTGTTAAGCTTACCTTTTTTTTCCCAAAATCTGAACCCTTTGCTTTACTTTTAGTGGGGGTTTTACAACCCTGAGTTCGGACAGGTGTCACCATATGACTTATCCAGGTGTAGAACCGAGTAAGTCATGAGCTGGTTGCACTCTAGCATTCAACTCTCACACCTCATTAATGCTAATAGTTGAGGTGTCTTAGTGCATTGATCATTGAACTAATTTGAACTTACTATTTTGGAGTTAGTGAGTTAAAAAACATCACTGTTAGCTTTACTTTGATTTGTACTTGTAGATTTTGCATTAAATGAAGAGATTTGACTTCATGGTCGAACTGCGTTTTGTCTTTTAGTGTCATTTTGTTCTCGTCCTCCTTGATCTTTTTGACTATTTGATTGATCCTTCGTCCCAGTTCTTAGAAATTCGATTTATCGACTGCTTTCACATTCCCCGAGCCTAAGTGCCCATGTTCAAGCTTAGAGTTCAACTGGAATTTCTGATTGAGAAGGATCCCATAAAAAATGTTGAATAAGAAAAAGATCTTGATTAAATACATTTTTTATTAAGATCCATTTACTCAATCTTAGCCGTTCTAGATTCCTTCAACCTCCAGAGCATGTCTTGTAAGATTTTTCTGATGAAATCTCACAAATGATCTTTGGGATCTCTTATGATATCCCAAGCATAATCCATGGATTTTTTCAATTTATGATGGATCAAGTGGTCATCCTAAGTTGTTGATTTAGTCTCATATTAAAGGAATATATTTGATTTTATTCGTAATTTTAAAACACGACTTAACTTGAATGCTAATGAGTCAAGTTAAGTAGACAACTCATGAGAACTAGGATGACTCAAATAAAAATATAAGATAGTTTTTAATATTAAAAAAAAAAAATCATTATTTTCCCACAAAATTATAATATATAGATCAAATTTTTTGGTCTACCTCGGTACATTATAATTAGCTGACTCGATTGAGTTGACGCCATTAAGTTGAATTGTCAAGTTGGCTCCATTGAGATTTGATGCCGTATTACCTCAAAATCCAATAAAATTGAGTTGAGTTTAGTCGAGTCGAGTCGAGTCAATTCAATGAGTTTTAAAATTATGATTCCATCATTTGGTGTGCTATAAACAAAAGCTCAAAGTGGCAATATAAAATTTCACCACCGTACTTCTTAGAAGATCTGCGCCATGAACTTTTACTTTAGAGGATGCGCATGTGGAAGTTAGCACTTACGTTAGAGAGAGAGAGAGAGTAGTGGTTGTGAGGTAAGTTAATAAATAAATTAAGTGGTGTGACAGTGTAGCTTTCCTAACCTACGCACACTTATGGGAGTTATGACACACACCATTCCCTCACCTTATCTTCACACTTCCTTCTTCGCTACCTGTCTTTTTCTTTATTCTCTCTCTCACCCAACACCCCAACAGAAGCGCATAGGATACCATTTCCCTTGTTGGGGCTTTGAATGCTACCATCTACCTACTTCAAACTATTCGTAACGGGGTCTATGTCCTCCATGATTCTCTACTCCTGCTTGTCACTTTGCTAAATTAACTTCTTTAAAGTTATTTTACCACCACGTGTCCCACCAAGGAGTGGGAGATCTAGTTTTATTTTATTTTATTTTTTCTAATGAAAGAAAATTGGAGTTTGAGATCTGTTTTCATTAAAAATTGTTTTTTTTTTTTTTCTATAAGGGTGGGCTGAGACTAGTTGGTTGGACACAAGAATTTTTAAGAAACAAGAATGAAAAACAAGTTACATTGTTATTATTTATTTTCTAAAACTAAGCAATTAGAAAATAGTGGCTGAAAATTTCTTTTAAACTCTTTTATATATCTTGAGATTTTCACGATGGGTATTTCGATGCATGATTATTGTTGTTTTTCTTCTTTTCATTATCATTTCAGAGCATCGATGTAGTATCTATCAAAGACTTCTGATACTTAAGGTTGAGTCAAATTATATTCTATAAAAAAATGATTTACGGGAGTTCTGGACCTGTAGTTTTGACTAATAAGGATGAGGCAAATGACCTCTTAGAGCACCATATATCGCCAAAATCCCTCGAGTACATGCAATACCCTACCAACTTCATATACCAGGCAAGAAGAAAAAATTCTCTAGGATAAGGGTGGAGCTGGTGGGGACAATTACCCCCACAAAACTTTGAGACACTCCTATATTTTCAACTAATTACATGCCCCATTTGCCTCCACACCCTCACCTCCTTCCAATTCCAACCCCCTCCCCCTCCCTTCAATTTTTTGTTGATGACATTGCCTTTTGACCGAACCTTCTCATATATTAATTGGAAATTATATAATTATCATTTTCTTTAACTTCTAACAAAAAATCTCTGAAGTTCTCCTTAAAATTATTCATCTTCAAGTTCTTTAATTATACAATTAACCATGATTTGCCCTCACTACAAGAAAATCCTGACTCCGCCCCTGAACGAGGGGACTTGAACTTAAGACCTCTCCCTTTTTAGAGGGATGCCTTGGTTATTATACCCAATAGTTATTGGTAAAGAAAATGCTATATAACTCTCTCATAAGATCACTTGCTATTATGTCTAGATGGTCTAAACCTCCAACTATGTCCATTTGATTGAATAATAAAGTCTAGTTGAAACACGGATATATACTATGCTGAGAAACTACTTTTACTTGTCTAACCTAAGTAGAACCACACAAATCACATCCTTTCCCTATTCTACACAAATCTCAACATGCCAAGTGTTCGGCTATAATTTATCGCATATTGAGGAAATAGTCAATGCGAATTGTCCATCATATTGACTTTCTTATATTTGAGGTGACTCATTTGATGTTGTATGATATATATATATCATAATAATTAATTATAAACCTATTTAAATGGCTTGACTAATTTTAGATGAGATCACTAAGATGAATCAACTCGGTATAGTTGAGGCCGAGAGACCAGGTTATAGAACCATGGTTACAACTTACAACTTTCTGCTTAAAATCTTTTAAGATCAACGTGGCATGTGTTGAGAAGGAACATCAAGATTTGATATATTTTTGAGCATTAAAATTTATTAACTTGATTCGTATTTACCTGCACGTGAAGGTGTCTGCCAACAATTAGAAATTCTTCTCGGCAAGGGAAACGCATGAAATCCGACTAAACTGGCTACAGTAGAGTGTTATAAATGTTTGATGCCAAAGCCACGTGGCACACTATCACGGATACACTTATTATATGGCCCTAAAAAATCAGTTATAAGGGTTAGATTGGATTTTTTCTTTTTAATATGGAGAATTTTTTTAATATTTGGACTTTTGCTTGTAAACCATGGATTTTTGTTAACTTGTGCCCTTAGGGCACACATTAAAGTGCAATAAATACACTTTGATAATTGCAATTTGAGGGTATTTTAGCAAAAAACATAAATTTTTTAAGGGTATTTTTGCTAAAAAAATACATTTTCCAAAGTGTATTAATTGCATTCCCTTTCGACACACGTTAACAAGACTCTTAAATGACAAGTTGACTTCAAAAATCTTAAGGAAAATTTCTCATTAGACCGTCAGTAGGGATTTCTTTTTAAATGCACCCTAAGTTTTGAGGTCATACCTAAACGACACAATAATAAATGACTTATTTGGATACTAGAAGTAGTAGTACTCTGTCAAATAGCAGGAGCTGAAGTACTCTGTGAAGGAGTTGGAGAAATACTTCTGTGCTGAAAGATTATTTGGGAATCAACTCTGTGAAGTATTAATAGAAGTCGTTTTGTGTTGGAAATGTGTTTGAAAACCATACTGACTTCTCATGGTTTCTTATAAAAAAAAGACTAGAATACTCTTATATTCTACTTGATTATTTTTTGTCTTTTAGTGTCATAATATATCATCAAAATGTACTGTTTTTGACATTTTAACTATAAATATTATTAGATAATGATAAACCAAAAAATAATTATTTCATAAACAATATATATATAAGTAATGATAAATAAAAATTCCCCTTTCTCACCTATATTTAAATTGGGAAGTATAGTGGTTAAAGCTAGACCAGTTGAGAAACTTGTGAAATTAGTGGTCATGGTAGCTTCAAAGGCAGGGTAGTATTTGGAATAATAAAGAATGAGCTTAGTGGGAGTGACAAAAGCTCATCTTCTTCAAGTGCCAACACTTTTGAAGCCCATTCAGAACCCTAAGCAAAATCTACTCGATTTTTTTAAACCTTCTTTCAATGATGTTTCAACTTACTCTCCCACCCTGTATATCTCTGAATTTTTTTAGTTTCAGATTCTAATATGATGTAATCTTATTCAGTTGTTCAGATTTTTAAACATTTTTTTTTCCTTACTTATTGTTATTGATGGAGGGTGGAAATTTAGTAAGTTGAAGAAGGGGTTCTAGGTTGTGGGGATTGTTGGGTTGGGTTGCAAATTTCTACTTGCTTGATTAGTTTGCTTTAGTAATAATATACAATAATATTTCAAAAAAATACAAAACAACAATACTGTCAATACCATAAAAAAATATAAATATAAAAAAATTAGAAATTATTCAATTATAACCAATTTCAAAATAACTGTACCCAAACATGACTTAAATTTCTTTGAATCAAAACAGATTTTTCTACATAAACGTGATTTCCATTAACAAATAAAGATCTGATCTTTATATAAATTGTATCTGATTTTTTTTATCTTAATTACTCTAATTTGACTCAGAAATACGAGATGAAGATCATCGAACCGAGAAGTCCAAGTGATTTCATTGTTAATAAGATTCGAAGAGAAACACTGAAAATGAGAAAGAGACAGACAGAATTCATCGATCGATGCTTCAGTGAGGATTTAAAACTCATCGATGTTATTGCACAGTGCGAATCAAAGAACTCACCGATCGATGGTTCACAGAGAGAGAGAGAGATGAGGAGATGAGAAGAGAATTTTGTTTGAAGTTTACACATTAAAATTGCTCCGCAATTTTGGGTTAGGGGAAAACTCGAATGAGGGGCAATTTTAGATTTTCATTTGAAGTTTATACGTTAAAAATCACTCCGCGCAAGAGAGATTTCAACGAGCAGTATTTTCGGATTTCTCATCAAGGAATGATTTTTGCTTTTGCGTGGTATAGAATTTTCACGAAGCAATTTTTTTCAAACGTGATTTTCACTACTTTTGACTCCCCACAAGAGCAAAAACTGTGAAAAGCTCTATCAAAACTCATACAAAATCTTTCTTTCTTAATGCCGCTCATCACCATAAAACATCAAATCAACCTCTTAAATAATTGAGAGATTAACCATCATTGATCTCAATGATTCATGCTCAAATGTCGAGATCGATGATTTATAATCACGGATCTTGACGATTGTCAAAGGTAAATCCCGATAATTTTAATTATTGATTTCAATGATTCATGTTTAAACATTGAGATTGATGATTTACAATTGTTGATCTAAATGATTGTAAAAAGTCAATATTGACGATTGAATTAAAGGTTGATCTAAATGATTTGAATTATTGATCTCATTAATTAAAAAGGACGAGGAGTAATTAGAAAGAAATCCCTTTATGATGATTTATTTAGTAATTTTTCCAAGATTTTATTGTTAAAATCCGATTATAATTTTAGGGTTTGTTTAGAAAGGGAGAGTTGAGCTTTCAAGAGTTCAACCATCAAAAGTTGATAGTAAGGGTTAATATGAACTTCAATGTTTGGTGAATGATGAGAGTTACAACAAACAAATTATCAACTCCTCAAATAGGGTTTGATCACAGAGTAGAGGATTCAAAATATGGTTGGGACTGTGGAAGAAGAACGAGAGAAATGACTCGGGGCTGGGGACTCCAATGTTTCCTCAAATAAGTTTTGATTACACGTGGCATTCAAGGAAGCTGCTGTCAGACCAATTCTTGATCGACCCAACCGCCACAAAAACTCATTCCTCCAAAAGCTGCCACGTCAACATTTGAGAATGGGCCCTCAGTCAGCTACTAGCTTCCAAATATGAACTCTCATTAACATGTCTTGTCGGCGGGCCTAAAGGTATCGAAATTTGGTGTTGGGCAGAAATAATATCTTTTTTCCACTTTTATTCCATGTGTTGGTCTTGGGATAATATTTTTCTTTTGGACTTTTATACCCTCGAACGTGAACACGACTAAAAAGAACGATTTCCTAGGGATTCTACATCATAAAGCCACGTGGAAAATAAATCAGGCCCACCCATGATTGATGAAAGTTTCACAACTGAAATTATGCTCTTTTTTTGTGTGACAATAATGCCCTTAAACAGAGGAAGGGTTTCCAACACGCCTTCTTTTATGGACTTTTGCATCCCCTTTGGAAGATCAAGGCCTTAAAGAAGGAACGACATAAAGACGTTTCCGAGTCTTGTTCTTTGACTAGAATAAGAATCCCACACTTTAAGGATGGCACGATGTCGGGTTTGGAACAACCCAATATAACCCGGACCACTTTCTATTGGGTCTAGAATATATGTATGTACATTTGGTTTGCCCTAACAAATAATTCGGGTTAAACCGAAACCAAACCAAATGTTTTGGTTTGGTTTCGCTTTGGGATGAATAATTGAGTTTCCAACCCGAAACCAAACAGCATACAAACATTTTTGGGTCTTTTTTGGCTCAGGTTCCGTTGAGGTTCGAATTTATTTATATAGGGGTTTGGATTAGAATTAGAATTCGGCTTTGGGTTTTGGATTATATTTTGGTCCAACTTCTTATTGACGAAACTGAATACGGATCAAAATAAATGGGTCCAGGGTCGGTTCAAGTTTCAGGCCCCAATTTTGATTGATTTCAGTTCAGGTTTAAGGTACAGGTTCAAATTTATGTCCCTAGTCTTGAACCTGCACCCACTGCAAAAGATGGGCCAAAGCATTAGGGCTTGCAGTGGGTCGGGTATGCATGGCCTCTAGGTCTTATTTAGTATGCTAAACAAATAATGGGTCTAGCCCAACTCATAACTTATATCAAGTTTAGGATTGAGCCCATAGTTTTTAAAACACATTTTGATGTCTCGTCTCAATCGAAATATCCTAATTATTTGAGTTGTCTGGGACGAGATTTAAAAAAATGCCTTAGAATTAGAACAAACCATGTCTTTGAGACGACTTGTCAACTCATAGTGGACGATACTGAGACAACTCAGACCAGTCATCTCGGTCTCGGACGAGATTTAAAACTATGATTGAGTCCAATATAATGGTCCAACCAGTTTTGGGGTGCTCATTGCTATTGGCCCTTGGGCTAAGATCACTATGAAACTCAAACCAATTGTTTGTGGGATCGTTGAGGAAACATTTTCAAGGGAAAATAAAGTGAAAATGAAAATGGTCACGTGCGAATGAATTCTCAAGGAAAGTGAATTTCAGTATTTGATTGCACCTAGGAAAAGAAAGTTGGATTATAGTTTTGTGGGGATTTGAGAAAATAAGATTAGGAAGATGGAAAAATTATTTTCCTGAGGGGTTAGGCTAGAAAATAATTTTTACCACTGTGGGTAGAAAAAACAATTTTCTTGGTAAAATGCACAATCAGGCACCTGAAATATTTGTTAAGGAAAATTATTTCCCCCCAGAAAAACCCTCGACCACCATGTGTGTTATCTATTGTGGTTTTCATATTGTGCACCACGTACTAGGGGTGCAACTTGGTCCAGTTCAAACCAAGAACCGAACCAAACCGATAGTTTTGGGGTGGTTTGGTTCAGTTTGGAACAAGTTGCGGTTTGGTTCCAGGTTACGAAAATAGAAAACTGATCAATTTGGTTCTCAGATCAAGTTTGTATAGAATTGAATCAAACCGAGAACCGAACCCCTATATATATGTATTATGAATTATTTTAGGAGTTTAGGACATAGATTAGTGATTTTTTATGGATAAACTAATGACTTTTTATGGATAAATTTATGATTTATTGTATGAAATTTTATGTTTGTTTTTTCATTAAAAATATTACTTACAATTTATAAAATATTGGCAATCCATAGAACCGAACCGAACCAAACCAACTTTAATTCAGATTGAGTTGGTTTGGTTCCAATGGAATTTGGTTCGGTTCTAGTTCTTATTTCGTGGAACCGACCTATGTCGGTTCAGTTCCAATTTGAACTCAAACTGAACCAAGTTGCACCCCTACCACGTACATCACTTATTCTTTATCACCCTCGAACTATACTATGTTCCTTTGAATTTCAAAACTCGGTTTGACGTCTCATTCATGGATGGGATCGAGTCAATTCATCTCAAATGAGATAAACCATTTAACTTGGTTTTCAATTATTTATTCATAAATATTTATATGAAAATAATTATAATTTTTTTATAAAATAAGGTAGATTAGAAGATTTTTGTTGTTGTTGTTGTTGTTGTAATAAAATCATATTTTATATAGATAATAAATATTTAAATTAAAATATATAATACTCCGATTGACTCAAATAAGTTTTACTGACTCTGTCGAGATTTTCAACATATCATCCAAGTCATCTAATTTGTCTCATGAGATATTGCACATGTGAGACGCCAGTCTATCTGCCTCGTTCATGGACAATACTGAAATGACTTGGGTGATCATCTCAATCTCGAACGAGATTTAAAATCATGTTTTGAATAAGGATCGTGTGATTAGCTATGCCAATTATTTATTTTATTGATTGATTTGTTGATGGATAGATAGGTCGTGGTATCAACACTCACAATCTTTAACCAACTTAGTAAGATGGCAGCTTTTGTTGGTCATGCCTGTTGGTAGTCACTACTTGTCTGTGAATTCAATCATTATTGTATTCCGCTCATTTTTTAGTTTGTCAGAGCAAAAGCCCACTAGATTAAGTTTATCATGATCTCTCCTAAATGCATACAAAATAGGATCACTCGACTTAAAAAAAAAAAAAACTCTTGTTAAAAAAAAAAATTGGATAGAAATGACGAGGAGATCTTGTAAACATGAAGCAGAATAATTGTAGGAGAACCTTAGACCCACCTTGTTGTTCAAGACCTTAAGCGTGAAAATACCATAAATTCGGCGGCCCAAATCCGTCGAATTATGTAACAATTCGTCAGCCTTGACCGTCGAATTGGTCTGTCGAATTTGAGTTTGTTGAAAAAAAATTCGACGGTTTAAAATCATAGAAATTTTCAGTAATTCGACGGCTTAAGACCGTCGAATAACATATTTTCGACGACTCGTAGCTGTCGAATCACTGCAGTAAATTAGGGATATAGCGACGGTCGCTATTGCCTTTAGCGACGGTCTATGACCGTCTCTATAAGTTATTTTTTTTTTTAAAAATTAGAGCTTTAGCTGCGGTCACGGCCGTGGCTATAATAACTTTTGAAAAAAAAAAAAGAATTTTACACCTGGCCCCCTCACATGTTACTGAATATTGGAGATACCCCTATATTTTAAAATTAATGACTTTGACCCCAACTAGCAACATGAAAAGACCCAAATGCCCCTCGTCTTCAACTAGAATATCCGAAGAACACACCCATTAACCAAACTTCTCCCATCGACGGCAACGAAAAACACAATCTGCATGTAAAAGTTAAACAATTTAAGTGAAAATCAATTTGAAAATAATATAAAAAATACACCCAAAATGCAATCAATCGAACAATCCCACATTCATTCTGAAACCCCAAGAAAAAAAATGGAAGAATTTCATTCATCAACCGAATTTTGAGTTATATTCAGAAAATCAACAATACTAAGATATGAAATTCTATCAAATATAACAAATGGGAATCTAAAAATCGACTTTATTTTTTTTCCTTCGTAGCCAAGAAAAATGAGCTCTGATAGTTTTCAGTTGAATCTTTCCACTTCGTATCACATGTCATGCCTACTCAAGGACCAGACAAGCTATCTACCAGCATCATTTCAACTTCTACACACCACTGACGCCTAAAATCACGTTAATGCCTAAGTTCAAAACTTCTATAGAACCGAACCCTTAATGACTCGCTGCTTTTTAGAAGTTAGGATATAAGTTCATGGTTTTTGTTTATGGATAGATTAATGACTTATTTAATGAAATTTCAAGTTCATTATTTATTTATTTTTGGTTAAAAATATGCTACTTCCAAGGAGGTTTTTAGGATATTGGCAATCCATAGAACAAAACCAAACCAAACAGAACTTAGTCCAGTTCTACGGGAAATTTGGTTTAGTTCTGGTTATGGTTCTGGTTCTTATTTAGTAGATAAGATATGTTGGTTCAGTTTCAATTTGGCCCCAAACCGAACCAAGTTGCACACCTAAGAAAAAGAGGGCTGAGGTGACCACCCGAAAGAGTACAAAAAGCGACCAAAAGAGAAAATAAAGAGGATGCCATAACATAACAAGAGCGAATGAAATATAAACAGTTGGTGAAGGTTGGTTGTGTTACTTACGATACAAGTAGAATGAGTACCGGTTACCCCATTTGGAATGGAGTTCAAGAATCAGGATCTGTTCTTCAAGAGATGAGTTTGTCTCTCTGTCTAAGTCTCTATATCCAACTTCATTAGTGGTATATTATACATATAAAATGTGGGTAGCTATCAACCCATGATTTTATATAGGTCCTACTCCTACATAGATCACAAGCACACAATTAATTTTATTTATTTTTAACTACTTTTTGATAAGAAACTATGCCTAACACTTAATTACTTCTTGAAATAAGAATGCAATATTAATCTTATTTCTGTAGAGTGCTCTTGTAATCATTTCAATTAGATCATTTCAATTATTTCTGTAGGGTGGAGATGACTGGTTTTGAAAACGGGAGTTTTAGATACGTTGAAGAAGAGGGCATTGTGGTCATTTTTAGTTAGTCTACTAGAGAAAATCAGCCAAAGGGGGCATGCCATCAATTTCAAAACATAGGAGAGTTCCTCATTAGTATTTGGTGAGACATTAGCATTATTCAAGTCATTTCACACTTAGTGTTGGAGAGAATTTTGTAACTGAAGATTTCTTTAACTTAGGACTTAAATTACAAAGCTCCCCTCTTTATCTTTCTATATTATAATTTACATTGAAGAGTGATTTAATACTCTAATTAAAGGGATGTTTCTTGAGAGGTAAACATTCTTAACTATATAAATTTTATTAATCACTACTCTCTAAGAACAAACAGTTACCAAATTACATGGGTTTAAATTCCTAAATTAAAATGTTTGAGATCCAATTTACATACGTTTAGAATGTTTTTAACTAAAAGCAGTAACAAACTCTTCTTCCAATGCCGTGAGTCTCAAGTCCAATGCTCGCAGCAATTCATTTCTGTTAAGTAAGAAATACTTTGGTTTGCAAGATTCCATTCCACTATTCAGCTCTATCTAGAGCTACAATATGTTAAGATCTCCTATCGTGAAAATTTTCAAACCAATTACACAAATAATTGAAATGTTCGAAACAATCCAAGATCTAATTTTTGTTCATCTCAACCAAAATTGAAATGTTCCACCAAAACATTCTGGAACGGAATGAAAGGATTTATATTAGTGAAGAGCTTGTTAGCTATCTATTTTGACTTTTGAGACAAAATAAGAGATAAATTCCGCATAGCTTTAGAAACAAACAAAATATAAAATCTTCATAGAATGAGTGTATAACAGAAGTGAGGATAATTATTCAATTTGAAGGTTCAGACAGAGGCTACAAATGCTTTTAACAGCTTGGATTTGGAGGTAAATAGAACAAGTGAGAGGGGATTACTATGAATAAGGAGAACATTAAAAATTGAACAGTGAAATTTAAGGTCTTAAGCAAGAAATTCCTATATTATAAATTAAAAGTTAAAACTAGAGGAAATGGAAGTTCAAACTACCTTAATTCCACCTTTATCTTCTTCAATCTGGCCCTTGAATAGTGTTATAAATGGTCAACCACCAACACCAACAACAACAATGTCAGCATCCAACACTCTCCCATCCTTCAGTTTCACTGCCTTTACCTGAAATGTAGCAACACTTATTTATGAAAAACACTGTAAACAAAATTGAACGTTAATATAAATTGCTTGGATGCTGAGAAACTAACCTCTCCATTTGCATCGGAATCAAACCCTACAGCTACAGTTCCCTTAATAATTTTGATTCCTTTATTAGCACAGTATCCTTCATAGAATGCAGCTATTCCAGGAGTGAAAGACCGAGGCACTACAAGAAAGCGATCTATGTCAGACATACATTATCTTTTACAGATCATGTAAGATATAACCTAGCAAATACACCTTAGAACAAAATTCCAAATCTTAGCAAACTAAACTGGAAAACAAAAGAAACTCATTACACCCTATGAACAGAATAGTGAAGTCAAGGAGGTCAGTTCTGTTTCATGGTGTGTAAAAAAATGTTTTTTTTTTTTTTTTGGCTTTTCATATATTTCTTCCTTATATTTTTAAAAACTTTTGAGTTAAATATAATGAAACTTATATATTATAATATGTGTATAGGGACATGTTCACGGGAAAAATGTTGGGGGCATCCTGGATCGACTAACTTTGATCATTCTACCCACTCTGATCACTCTAGAGAATGATGATGATATTTGAAGAAAAACAGAACACACACACATCAAGGCATGATTATATGTTTATACATGTAATTCATAAGGATAGGTAGGCATGTGCGGGCAATTTGCCTGAAAAAATTTAAGGTTCTGGTGATAGAGGAGTCGTAGGCAATGGTGGAGAGTAATTTACATACATGGGGTAAAATTTTCTCTATATATTTTACTTCTGAACTCTTGAGCCAAAACTAACATCTATGTCAAGTAACATCCATTAAAAACAAACTACATCTCTTGAGAAATTGAACGGATATAGGAACCATACTGTTTTACATCATTATGTTTGCTAATGACCTCCACATAGTCTGCAACTAGATATATAGTAAAACCCAACTCCAAGCTGCATAAAAGGAAAATTACCTAGCCAGTTGAGTTTCCACCCTTTTGTAAGATACAAAAAACATGAAGCTTCTAAAGTACTTTCTACAATACTCAAAGTTGCTTGTTTGTGTTATACATACTGACACAAGATGGATCTAGTGATATTTAGTTAGACTACAAGGTTCCTTCCCATGAACAATGGAATGATGTGCTTCAATTTGATATGCAGTTGCACTATTTACATTTAAGTAGTTGAGCCAACCAACTAACTACTCCAAAAGACTATCGAAGAACATGTCATGGGAACATTTGCGAAATCAACATAAAAGATATAGATTAAAATTAATCAGAATGATAATTTTTCTGTTCTACTTGTTTTGTTACCCGTGTGTTGTTTTTATTCTAAAACCATCAAGCATCACATAGTTTCAAAGGGTTAAATGTTATAATTGGGAACATTTTGTTCTGTTAGCCCTATTGTTTTTTGTCACACTTTGTTCTGTTTTGTTGGTGGAAGCAAAGAGGAATGTATGCCAAATATAATGATCTAACCACTATGTACTTGTTATTTGCTTTTACATGCTATGATATATGATATGGCCTAGCTCATCACACTTCTTTTTCCCTCTTTCAAGTGTATTCCACATCAATAGCAATGCTACTGCAATTGCTCTTTTCTTCTTTAGCAGATTTCTTTTGTTTTCTAATTTTCATTTGTAAATTATTATTTCTAATGAATTCTTGGCAGTTATTGAACGAAACCTTGAATTTCTTTAGGAGTTCAAATTCAATTTTCTATTTAAATTGATGAATCCAATTCAAATCCAATTGACTCTATGACACTCAACAAAAAAGAGATAAATCTAACAATAGGAGATAAAATTGAAACGAAATAATAAATTAGGAAAAAATTAAGAAACCTAAAAAATATTTAAGCAAAAGAAAACCTCATATGAGAGCTCAGTTCTTAGGGTGTTCGACTAAAGCACCTTAGGGTTCTTGAGATCCACGATTTGATGCGTTTTTAAGGTTTTTGCGATCTGAAGTGTCTTGTTCGATGCGGCTGATGAGAACGAGCTTGAGTTCTTAGGATTTTTGAAGAGATCGATAATTTGAGCTTTGAAAATAATTGGCTGAGAAGAGAAGGTCAAGGATTTAAGCTTCAGTTCTTCAATTTTAGCTTCAGTTCTGGGAAGGCATAGATGACGACGAGATTGAGAAGATGACTCTATGTCGAAGAAGTTGATCAATCGAATCCCAACTCCTAACAACTTGAATAGATGAGAGAGAGAGAGAGAGAGAGAGATCAATACAGTGAGAGGAGAGATCGAGTCGACTAATACAGTTTATGAGGCATCGGTGCGTATGGTTAAAATGATGGGAAAAACTCGATGGGCTAAGCCTGGTTAAAATGATGGGAAAAACTCGGTGGGCTAAGCCTGCCGAATTTTTTTAAGGGCCAAAACGTGGGCTTTGGGCCAACAAAATATAAACATGGGTCAGGGCCGCCGAGTTTAGCGCTACAGTAATGCAGAATTTTTACTGTTTTGACGCAGTGAAGTACCCATGCACTCTCAAGATAATTGAAAGAGTTGGAGGGCAAATAACATGTTGTCTGCAACATGGAATGTTATATCTTGTTACCATTGTGGATGGATGGATGACAAGATGCTAATGAGGAAAGAGGAGGCGAAGGTCCGAAGGAACGATCAAGCAATCTAAGTACACTTGCAAGTCATTGTAAAAAATTAAAAAAAAAACAAACAAAATATAAAAATTAAGGAGTTTGTTATTTTCAAGTGATTGATTGGAATACTACAAAGTTTACGTCAGTAAAAATTAAGCCCTTCAAAATGTCCCAAAAATGGTTGTTAATAAGGAAAATTGGTGAGTGACCAAGAAAATATTTAAAAAGTTATCGACCAAAACTTATAGTATCTAATAATAGAAAATAATTTATTTAAGGAAAGATTAATGGGTAAATTCTAGGGGTGCAACTCGGTTCGGGTTGGTTCGGTTTAGAACAAAATCAGAACCGAACCGACCAAGATCGGTTCCCTTATTTGAGAACCAAAACCGAACCGAATTATTCTAAAACCGAACCAATCCAAACCGACCTTATTTCGGTTTGGTTCGGTTCGGTTCCATGGGTTGCCAAGGAAGAGTTAAAAACTTAAAACTCCCTCATTTCTCAGAGAGAGAGAGAGAGGGGGGGACGCACCGTCGCAGTCGCAGAAGCAGTTCGCACCGTCGCAGCCGCAGACGCAGATCGCACCGTCGCAATCGCAGATGCAGCAGCAGATCGCACTGCGTTGCAGACGCAGATAGAGAGAGAGAGAGAGACGCACCGTCGCTGCCGCTGGTCGCACCGTCGCAGACGTATATATATATATATATATAGAGAGAGAGAGAGAGAGAGAGAGAGAGAGAGAGAGAGAGATGAGCCGTTGGCTGCCGGTGGCAGCCGCAGGTCGCAGAGACGAGAGGTCAGAGACGATAGAGAAAGAGTGAGAGAGAGAGACAAGCGTGGGTATTTTGTAAAAAAAGTAAAAAAGTAAAAAAATTAAATTAAAAATTAAAATATAAATATAATATTTTATTTTATATTAATATTTATTCGGTTTCGGTTTGGTCCGGGTTTTTATATTATCTGAACCGAGAACCGAACCGAATTCATCGGTTCTCTATTTTATAAATCCGAAACCGAACCGACACCCATTTAAACCGAACCAAACCAATCCAAATTCTACGGATTGGTTCGGTTCTCGGTTTGAACCGAATTAAGTTGCACCCCTAGTAAATTCCCAAATAGTTACAATAGTTTTTGAATATTACCAAAGTCTTACAAGTTTTGTTGTATTACCAAAAAATTATTGTATTTCTTGTATGTGACCAAATTGTTTTCGAACATGGGCTGACATGAGACTGACCGATTGACATGAATAGGTCTACCTAGTGTACGATATGAACAAGGCTCAAAAGGCAACTTTTTTCTTCCTCAACAAGTTATCTTCACTATAATCATCTTCTTCTTCCTTTCTTCCTCATTCTTCTTTTTTAATATTCGTTCGTGTACGAAAAAAAAAAGATTATTTTGATTTTTTTCTCCTTCACTCTTCAAGTTTATCTTAACAAGCATTTGAGGAAAGAATTGAAAGTGACAATAAATTTTATTTTGATTTTCATCTATTTAAAAAAGTGAAGTAAAGCTTCCTTTCAACCATCTATTAAAATATTTTATTTTAAAACAAGTTTCATTCCATACAATCTATGATTTTCTTCTAAAATTTAAATGGTATAATTTCAATGTCAACTTCATTTAAAACTTTGATAGATCGTTCTGTAACATTTTCTTTATTGAAGATTATCCCAATCAAGTTATCATGAGATTACATGCAGAATAAGGTTTATAAACATGTGTAGAAACGTTGATAAAAATGCTCAAGATGCTGATAAAGGTTAATAAAAACGTTGATAGATCTGCAACATTCCTTATTATCAAAATTTTCTCAATATAAATTTTTGACAAACATACATAATACCATGCATTACATCAATAAACATACACAATATTAATAATTTTTTCAATATCAAATTTTGACAAACATGTATATAATGATATGTTTATTAATTCAATAATCATACATAATATCAATAATTTTTTCAATATCAATTGTTGATACATTGTATTATTGATTGTTTGTTGGAATACATACTTTAATTCTTAAAATAATATTTTTATCTTAAGTTAAGATGATCACAACAAAATTGTCATGTTTAAAAACGTTGACAAAAATGTTCAAGAGATTGGCAAATGTTAATAAAAGATCTGTAAGATTTTCCTTTAGCAATTTTTCCTTAATATGATTTTTTAACAAAATATTGCTTGTAATTAGTGAAATGGGATGTGTAGTAATATTTTTTTATAATCAAGTATTATTTATTTTATACCTAAAAATTTAATTTGGAAACCTTCAATTGCATTAATCTCCAATTAGAAAAAACTTTCCTGAAAATCGTACATTAGTAAAGTCTATTATATATTGTTTTTTTAATATTAAACAAAAATTTTAATTAATTAAATGTAGACTTTTTCTTGAAGCACCATGGGAAGGATGATAATTTTCCATTCCACCAAGTTAGAAAATGATTTCCCCCACCCGCAAACTAAAAATTAACTCCCTTCTGACATTTTTCTTTTGGAGGAATCAATCGGCAGAATTCATTAATTTTTCTATCAAATTCATTTTCTCATGGATAATTTTTTAAGAAATTATATTTTCCCTTCAAAACAAATTCCCTACAATCTTGATTCGTGAACACCCCAAGTTCACCTAGAATGTTGATTTGCCAATTACAAGTATAAATTAAACAATAAAAAGCTGTTGTTGCTTTAAATAATCTTTGTATGTCGTTTATGGGCCCACTAAACTATCAAATTGACTTTACAACAACTTACTTTAATTAATTTAAGTACACGTGTACATTGCAACCTCACCAATAATTCAGCATTATTGCTTCTTCATCACGTAAAGAGAGAGAGAGAGATATATGGGTTACCCTAACTCTACGAACCCTACCCTTGTTTAGGATCCAAAGTGTTGTTTTTGAGGAAGTGAAGTGAAGTGTGAGTTAGGACACTTTTAGGGCCCAAAGGGTGCCCTACGAGGAAATCCTTTCCTTCTCCTTGAAGTAGTAAGAGGTGGTGGAGGGTATATGTCTTGTTGTGTGCTTTCACGCAATTCTTCTCCTTCTCTTGACATTCTTCTTGATATACCTTCATCTCTTTGGATTACTTCATTTTTGGTGTCTAAGACAAAGCTTGTATCTCCATTCCTCTTTATTCCTACAAGCTGATTTAATAGACATAAAAATAATAATAAAAAACCAAATCAAATAACTGCATTTAATCAACATTCACACTAATTTATTTTGTATTGATGATGATGATAGCACACAACGTGAAAAAAGACCTATATTTGACAGATTAAGGGGTCGAATTTTTCTCTGTCAATTTTTTTTCAACGGGACGAAACCATCAAATTAATGAAGGGTGGGAGAAATTTGACGGCTCTAAATCGTCAAATCTGGAGAACATAAAAAATTTATGTCCCTTGACTCGTCAAATTTTCTTGTCAAAATTTTCAATTTTCATGGATTGTGATGGTAGTGGTGATGGCACTTTACAAAGATTGTTGATACCTGTCATTTTAAAATCGTTAATGATTTTATAACTCGAAAATTTTCACTTGTTCTGCTCTTGACTAACGTGGAAAAGGTACATAATTGTTGATATTGTCCTTGTGTATCCTGAAGAAAAAGATCTATGATTCTATGCCCTTGCCATGTCAACCATGTACAGACCGAGTGAAAATTTTCGAGTTGGAAAATACTATAGTATTGTCAATGGATTGGGTCCGATTTTAGTAAGGATTAGATTGGACCTAGAACCAAATTAACCAATAAGAATCAGATCACACAAATTTGTTTGAGCAGATTATTTTATTAGTTCTCAATATTAGGGATGCAAGTCTAATCCGAGAATAATTAGATTGGGTTCGGGTCATATCAAATTTGGCTTGATATATATAATATATGTGTGATAATAATGGTGAATGTGTGAAAATAATAGAAAAAGAAAAAAGAAAAAGGCTAACCTTACAACCCAATGAGCAAAAACGAAATGGGTCTAAGAGGCTTCTTCCACATATTTCACACATATGAGAAACCCCTTTGCCCATCTTAGTTTGAGGCCTCTCATTAAGGAACAAAACTCTAGCACTATTTATCACATAAGTTTGAACCCCACTTATGTCAAGAACCTTTTGAATCTCATCCACTCTCACCACATCATGATATGATGATCTCCTTATCTGCATGTATCAGACCCACACAACACAACATCATCAATCACCACATAAAATCAAGATCATATTCAAATTTTAATAAAAAAATTAAGAAATAAAAATAAAAATTGGTGGACCCACTTGAATTACGCGATGATCCTTGTGTTTTGATGAACAACAATAGTAGCAAAATGCATCACAATTGCAATCAAGACAATACATATTACATTCACTCCTTGAAGCATCAATGTGAATCCCACAGACACAAAAGAAAGTTGTCGATAGAAGTGATTCTAGCCATTTGGGAACCAACATTGAACCCTACTAGAACAAACCAATCATACAAAATTCATGTTTTTTTTTATTAAAAAAAAAAAAAATTATAAATTAATGAGTAAACCAACATTACCATTATCGAGGTTAATCAAGCGGTTACGAATCCTCGAAAGAATGATCTCGGTGGTCTTCGATTAACAACCGTTGATATTTCTTGATTAAGAAGATGGGAGGATTCACTGATATATGGAAATCTAGAGAGAGAGAGAGGAACACCTAATAGATCTGCAACACAAAACTGATCAACAAAGTCAAGAACATAAACAAATGTGATCAGCATTAGTGATCCAACGGTTGAGAACAATTGTGGTGGGTCATCTGCTTTTACAACCGTTTGATTGGATGATAGAAAAGTGATTTTGGCGCTTACGTTACTCCCTCTCTGGTTCTTCTTTGCGTCTCTTCTTAATCTTAGGTTTAAGGTCGGCAACAAGACTACGTATACTCAACCAGAGAAGCTGTTCATGAAAGCGATTCCTGCCACGTAGGCAAACCTTCCACGTGGGAACATTATGACGGTTGAATACTACGACGTGGATGTCAAATCAAAACAGGAATATAATCAAATATGTTATTTTACTTAAATGCCCTTAAAGCTGGCTGGGTCACGAGAAGTATTTCACGTAAGTGTCAATGTCGGGAGATATTTAATTTTTCTACTAAGCATTATAAGTACGTATTTAATAATTACTGTACTATTTAAATACCATAAAGGAAGAACAACTGTGTATTTTATAAAGAGTTCGACTATCCTTACTAAGTAAGGATTTCACCCTTACTTACTAAGGGTCGTTGGGCTTATCTCGTGGCATCCATAAACATGATCCGATACTTCATACCGTAACGGATAGAATATAGCAGCCGTTCATTTTCAAAACCTTGGATAAGCTATATAAAAAAAAAATTGATTTCTTTTTATATTCGAATTTTTCAATAAAACTTAAAGGTCCATGGTGTTGGATTGTTGGTGTGGTAATCCATTTGAGGAAAACGATGTTTAGTAAGGCTTAACATCTTTATTAAGTTAATAAGAAAAATATTTTTTCATTTATAAAAATTACTAAATCAAGTATTTTTTTTTTAATATTTATAGAAATGGATATATATATAGATATATATTTTTTTTTTAATATGCCCTCGAGTAGATGTAGGCTCATAGGAAAATAAAATATACTTAAACAAATATAAATAAGTAGAATGTAATAACTTTTAAATTATAACATTTTACGTATCAGTGAGAGTAGAATTTTCATATTTATCGTGATGATGACACGTATCACCTCAATTGAGATGAATATTCGATATCATAGATGTCACAGTCGGACTCGAAACCACCGTCCATTAAACTCAAAGTTGAAGTCAACAAATACTAGTTCTTGGGTCCTAGGAGAGAGTCTAAAATGATTCTAAATTATGGGTTATAATGATTTTGGTTCCTTCACATGTGCAAAGATTGTGCAATATTGCAAAATTAATGCATGAATGAGGGCATTACTAAGCCAATTCTACTAATAAATAAATAAATAAATAAATAAAAGGAAGAAAAATATATGCAATTTTTTATCATAAATAACATTATGGTCACCTCTGTGACTAATTTGAATGTTAGGGTGCATTTTACGAATGTGCCTTAGTGTCCAAAGATGTCAAAACCTAGTATCGAGATCCAACTACGAATCTCAAGGAACACTTGATTTTTTTTCAAACCAAGTATCAAGATCCAATTACGAATCTCAAGGAACACTTGATTTTTTTTCATCCAAAAAAATTTATTTTTATTTTTGTATATGGTTAATTAATTTACCCTTATTTTGTTTAACTATATATATCTATATATATATATATATATATCTAGAAATATCCTCCGATCTCAGCCGTTCATCTAATGGAGCGATCTTTTATGGATCCTAAGTAGTGAATAACACTTATTTTTAGGACATGTGGTTGTTTTTTATTCATTTAACAGCTTAACAGCCTCATTTGGTTATAGCAAAATTGTATTCCTATAATCCATCCACCATGTGACTTGTAAAGTCTAACTATCTGATGTGCGTATTTGATCAGTGGACTTCATACTCATCCATGGGCCTGATTATTAAGCCCATGGTGATCACTATACCAGCACTACTATATTCTTGTATGACAACAGTTGGATGATTTTACTCTTGACTCTACACCCCCTTTTTGCCACGTGGAGTTTTTTATTATTATTATTATTATAATTATTAGTTATTATAACTCTGACCCTTAAAACAACTTGATTTGTTATATTCTATCATTTGAAATCATGCAACTTGCTTCTTGGGCTTGGGTCTGGATGTATGCAACAGGAAGACAATTGTTGTACCTTGGGCTTCTTCAAAAATGTGCAATAGGGTCTTCATCGAGATAAGGATAAGACTCGTAATCATCCCGAAGAAGGGAATCCAAGCAAACATGCAGAAGAAAATCTCGATAGAATTAAATATGTAACGAACTAATGTTTGATGATTATAATTTGACAAGTAAAAATGATCAAGATAAAAATAAGAATGATGTGATCAGAAAATAATCACTATAAGATGATAAGTTTCAAAAGCAAAGCCACACAAATCTCTATCTGTGACCCCACTAGTCTTCAGGAACCTTAATCGAATTGGTTATTGGAGTGTGATTAGTGGGTTCATAACAGAAAGGAGTGAGTACAAGACTTGAAGAGATGAAAAAAGCTTCATCTAAGAGAAAACAATAAGGATTTTTGGGCAAAACATATTTCCATGTACCACAAGATGCATGTTTATTTTTTGCCCACACAAGTTAGTTGACAAGAAAAACAGGAGAGGTCTTGAGTTCAAGTCCCCTCGTTGGCCACCCACAGTGATACCCCTACTTATCTGGGGTATGTGTGGTTTGTGAGGTATTGTATGTACTCAGGGGATTTGGGTTAGATATGGTGCTCTAAGAGGTCAGATGTCTCGCCTTTCTAGCCAAGATTAAGGGTCTGGAACCCCCATCATAATTAAAAAGAAAAAAAATTTGTTTTTTCTTAAAGAATTATTAAAAAATATCTTCACCAAAAAATAATCATCGACTTATATCCATATAAGCATCGCATAATTGGCTCAAGCAATATAATCTTCCAAGTTTTGGCGAAAAGAAAAAAAAAAATGTTGTTGCCTTATCATCAAAATCCATGGTTGAGGACCTCAAAGAAAAAATTCAAGTGTTTTTGACAAGTGATTGAAGATGAGGGTTTCTTTTCATCTCTCAAAGAAGACTATAGTCAAGCAATTAATTTGAAAATTGAGGGGTATCTCAAATATTCACCAAAACAGAGGGTAGTATGCCAAAATGGGGAATTTCTCTATATTAAAACTGAGAAATTAATTCAATTAAATAAATTAATTTTATTTTAATAAGAATATTTGATTAGATCGAAGTTGAGGGACCCCCAAAATTTGTTTGGTCTCTCAAGATTCCCAGACTAGACGGATGTTTGGATTGATAAATGTGGACAAAACCACAAAGCTACAAATAATGTACAAATCACAATTGAAAGTCAAAAGAAAGAAGCATGATTTAGGAAAAATATGAAAGTACCAAAACTGTCATTTTTTTGACAAAATTACTGGAACAGCCATGTTTTAAAATATTTATCAAAGAATCTTATGCCCATTTTGGTATTTATTTTACCAAAATGGTTACATGCTGCACTGCCACATTTGCAATTTTACCTTTTTTAGCTTTCTTGTGAATCTCAGATAAAAGGCCATGTTCTTTTTTTTTTACTTGCAAAATTATGTTTTAAAAAAAAAAAAAAAAAGCAGAATAATATTGAAGTTAAAAATCAAGGTATAAACTTGTTTAGATGATTTCAACCCAAAAGAACCATTCTTGATTGATTTCATCCAAAAACTAAGAAGAAAAAAAGGTGAAAAATCCTAATATTTTACATATATTTTCAAATTATTTGAAAAAAAACCGTTGAAAATGATTTCTTCTTCCTTCTTAAATCCTTTCCAATGGAATGAAGTCTCCAAAATTCAATTGAAATGCTAAAAATCTATTTTTTTTTATTTATGAAAACGATGACTTTGAACTGTTAGGACATTCAATCGTGAGAAATGTGAGAGATGAGGTCCAGAGGCTGTTTAGGAAGAGAAAAGTTTACTAGATGGACTATTAAGAAATCATCCAAAACTTATGCACTATTAAGAACGAAATCTCTCCGTGAGGGTCCTTTAAATAATTTTCCCTATCTTTTGTCTCATCTCATGAATAGAGGAAGGACTTTTCAACAATTGAATCATTTAATATATTATATAAATATATTGGCCTAAGACCTTTGGTGGTCCGATTGCGATTATATGTCGAAGTTCGGTTCATGTCTATCTCAGTGTTTGTACTGCTTAGGTCCATCAAATGGTGAACAAAATTTACCAAAAAAGCATAAGTGGGCCAAAAAAATAGTGTGCCATGTTGCATGTTTTTAGTTGTTGGGCCACCTTAACATGTCCTCTATAATAATATGGTTGGAATAATTGTGGAACCAAAATGTCATGGATGGGCCAACATGTGAGCATGAGCTATCCACAAAAAGATTCTCCCATGTGAACTTTTGTGGACTAAATTATTTTCCTTTAAAAGAAAGAAATAAAATAAAAAAAAAATTAAATAGAAAGCTTCTATTAGCACACTTATTTTTACTTATAACACACAAATCTTATGTAGAAAACAGCTTTATTTCATAAGGATTGGTGTGATGTAAGTAAAATTTGGTGTGCCAATAGAATAGCTCGTTTAGAATTAGTAATTTCAGTAATGGCCGTTTTGGTAAAATTTTATCTATAATATTTTCTTTTTTGTTTTTTCTTGAAGTTATCATGAGTTCATGTCTCTATAGCATATAATTGGTGCACATTTCTTTCAATGTATATGATTGGTTTCCAATAATTCAAGAAAATGACCCCCATAAAGCATCATATATAACATATCTAATCTCCCTAAATGCCATAAATGATATTAATATTTTATTTTCTACATCTATCTCTCTATCTTTATTAGTCGTGTTTCATTCGAATAATGATTCTCCGACGTCCCCCACCCCTCTGACATCTGCCCCATCACATAACCGTAGACCATTTGCCTCGGGATTTGCAAAATCATAAATCTTTTTTCTTGTGTAGTCCAAGGCAAGTGATCTACTTTTCTGTGATGGGGGCGTATGTCAGAGGGGGGAGGGGATGCGTCAGGTTATCAAGATTTATTTATTTATTATCATCATTGATGTTTTATCTTAAAGATTTTGGATCAACTAAATGAATTTTCTTCTCCATTTAAAATCCGGCTAAAACCACATTTTTGTTATCTTAAAGACATTCGTCTTATTTGTTCACGTGTGTGTATGTATATGTTTATGTTGTAATTATAGTTATCATGCCAAATTTATTATTCTTTTCTTATTTTTATCACCTTATGAGTAATACTCATGTTTTTTTAAGAGAAATTATAAATTTTTAGTTGCAAACATATAGATATCATCGCCGTCGTTATATGCAAGGATCAAGAAACCCTAATCAAGCCAGTTGATTTGAACAGATGGACATCATCGCCATCGTTAGACACGAGGACTGAGAAATCCTAATCAAGTTGTTAAATTTGAACCCTATCCTACATTCTTGTCATCATCGATAAGATTCTTTTGTCACTATTTTTTTTCTAATAAAATTCAATAAAGAATGACTAAAAAAAAAAAAAAAAGAGGATTGGTTAGTTGGGTTGATTTGTTCCTCTATTCAAGGCCTTGTGGGCCTTTGATAGTGAACGTTGGACACACACATATAAGGTAGATGCCAACATTAATTAGCCCCATTTGTTAGGAGGAGACATATTCCCTCTTTAAAGTTATTGGTGGTCGAGCAATCCACTCTTTAAAAAATAACTATTTTTATTTTGAACTTATTTTTATTTACCATCAGTTGCACCTCTCTCTCTCTCTCTCTTGCAGAAAAAAAAAGAAAACAGAGATTTTTTTTTTTTTTTTTTAAAGTGCAATCATACCAATGGAGTGTAAAGAGGATTTTTCAAGTGATGCGGTGATCCCAATTCTAGGCGATGTGGAATTAGTGCCCCCCCTAGAAAAATTAATGAGAATTAACTTCACCTAAAAAAATGATTAAAAGCGCAACCCAACCTCGTGCAAAGTGTAAGTTGTAATTTTCAACTAAGGACAAACAAAGTCAACATCATTGAATTTAAATTTTACGAAAAAAGTGAACAAAATATCGTTCATTTATTTAAATTATCAAATATCACTACAACATATATTTTTAAATTGGATTTGAACCCTCTCAACCAATTTTTGGAGGCAAAATTTAAAAGTGAGTTTTTTTTTTTTTTTTCCAATAAACTCTATAACAATGAAAGTGATTACTTCTAAGAAGAAGCTATTTTTGTTTTAAGTGGGAGGTAATACTAATTATCATATTTATAAGAAGGGATAGTACTAATTTTGTCTATGAATTTTTATTTTTTATTTTTACCATTTCGATGCCTTGCATATTGGGATTCTACAATGGCTTAAGAAGATGTAGGTCAAGTCTTCGAAACCCCATGAAACAATGAATATGATCCGATTTGACCCTTGACTCAACTAGTTGCACATAAGACTTTCTGAAGGGGCAGTGCATGTAATTGTGAGACACGAAAGGTGGTATTTTTGTAATTTGATTAAATCCATTTCTATTCATGTGAGCCATTTATTAGTGGGGCCAAATACAAGAAAACATGATTTCTTGAAGGACACCGATGGTAATTGTGTGTCGTGAGGATCGTTTACTAATATTAACATTTAATGTCCTGACCTTCGACAAAATATTTGTAAGATCGATCGTCTGTTTGTATTTCAGGCCATAACCCGTCAAGAAGATGATACATGATTCAAGAAGGGAGATTTGATACCGCATGAACATTATCGTCCAGGATCTCATTTGTTAAGATTATGACATAAAATGGACCGGGTTTGAGTATATCCATATTTAGATTCGAATTTTTTATATTGAATTAAGATAAAACTTCGACTTAGGCCAGAAAATACTAAATCATATCCGACCCATTTTTTATTCAGATCTTTATCAAGGATCAAAACCCGGTGAATTCCATTTTATTTTATTTTATTCCGATCTATTTTATGTCCTATCCAAGATGCATTATTATTATTATTCCTGATTTGTTAGTAAATAAAAATTATTTAAGAATATTATGGACAGCTATGAGTGACCAATCAGGCCCATATAATATTTATATATCATAGAGAAAAAGTATAGTAAAATATTTAATATGTGCCCGTGGTGCATTTAACGTGTCTGAACTTTTGATAAATAAAAAATAGATAAAAATAAAAAGAAGACGACTTGAAGTCTGAAAGCCTGATAAGATCTCTTGACCTTTTCAGCTGAAGAAAAAGTCAAAAATAAAAATAAAAGTATTTCTCTAAGGTCATCAGGACAATTTCAAAAAGGAGATTTATGATTGGTTCTCAAAATACACACATCAGATACAGAGAAAAGTCCTCAATTGCCACTTGTAACATGGCTCCACTATATAATTTTTAGGGATTATTGTAAAGGTTCTTTGAAATATATATATATATATATATATATATATAATATATATATATATATATATATATATATATATATGGTCCCGTTCGCCACCCTTAGTTTTACCACACACTTTAACAAACGCGTTTTGTCTTACATGGGTTAGAAGTTTCGGAATGGGCTGATTTTTGGTGAGGATGATCTCTATGGTGAGGAGATCATCCTCACCAAAAATCAGCTCATTCCAAAACTTCTAACCCCATCAAAAATGATTTACAAAAAATGGACAGTCCACGATTTTTCAAAGTGTAAACATGGGGCTAAACATTTCGGAATGGGCTGATTTTTGGGGAGGATGATCTTCTAATCATAGAGATCATCCTCACCAAAAATCAGCCCATTCCAAAACTTCTAACCCATGTAGGACAAAAAACGTTTGTTAAAGTGTGTGGTAAAACTTAGAGTGCTGAACATTTCCCATATATATATATATATATATAGGGTCCCGTTCGCCACCCTTAGTTTTACCACACACTTTAACAAACGCGTTTTGTCTTACATGGGTTAGAAGTTTCGGAATGAGCTGATTTTTGGTGAGGATGATCTCTATGGTGAGGAGATCATCCTCACCAAAAATCGGCTCATTCCAAAACTTCTAACCCCATCAAAATTGATTTACAAAAAATGGACGGTCCACAATTTTTCAACGTGTAAACATGAGGCTAAACATTTCGGAATGGGCTGATTTTTGGGGAGGATGATCTTCTAATCATAGAGATCATCCTCACCAAAAATCAGCTCATTCCAAAACTTCTAACCCATGTAGGACAAAAAACGTTTGTTAAAATGTGTGGTAAAACTTAGGGTGCTGAACATTTCCCATATATATATATATATGAGTCGCGTGTACATTTTTCTCTACTCATATCTCTACAATTGATTTGGAACGTTGGATTAAACGAAAATCAACGAATGAGATTGAAATCTGCTTTTCATATATTTTTTATTCTACCCCCTTTAAAAATAATCTATTTAGTATCACATCCCTTAATCCTTAAAATTCAAAACAAAATAGAGATTATGTCTCCGTTAGAGAGAGAGAGAGAGAGAGAGAGAGAGAGATGAGAGTGAATCAAAACGATTTGTCTTTATTTTTTGAGGGAGGAAAGTGAATTGAAGAGATCTGATTTTCTGGGTTCATTTTCGTTAGCAGACAGAAGAAGAGGAATAATGAGAGTGATTTGTCTTCGTCAAGAGGAAGAAAGTGAATCGAATCAATTTGTCTTCATTTTTGGGGGAAGAGAGTGAATCAAAGAGATGAGTTCATTTTTGATAGTAAAGAGAAGAAGAGGAATAACGAGAAGGAAGAACTCATTTTCTGATTTACAGGGAGGTAGTTGCAAATATGAAAACTTTGTTTGTTTATGATTTGAACCGCAGATCTGGTGCATATCCAACAGCTAACATGGTTTGTCCAGATGTGAGTCGATTTGTGTATCTTCGGATATATATATATATATATATATATATATCAATGAGTGCAGTAACTCAGTACTGATGGGATTTGAACCTAGGTCTCTAGTATCATCACTCAAAGACTTTATCAACTAAGTTATCTCGCACCTGCTCAAATATTTTTCTTACTATTTTGCAATTCTTTTAAGAGAGGTAATTAAAGAGATTAACGTTACTAATAAGTGGAAGAAGAAGAAGAAAATAACATGGAGTGCAATCTTTTTCTTTTATGGAGTGCAACTGTATAAATGGAATGTAAGGGACAATTTTTAAGTGATGGAGTGCAATTGGTAATATACGATATGCAATTACTTACACTCCAAATTAGTGTCATTTGAGACTTTCTCTCAGCTATTCATGTTAGGATTCAAAGAAAATGGAGTTGATCCAAAGAAATATGGCAAATTATATAAATTTTATTTATATTTTGTACATAAAATTGATTTGATTAGGACCCAATTGTTATCGAATTGGATTTCGATCATAGTATTGAGATTTGATTAAATTTTTTGAAAAGACCCAATCTAATTCTTATTGGGTTGATTTTGGGGCCGGCCTGATCCTTATTAGATTGATCCCAAACTCCCAAATCCTCCTAATTCTAACTTGTTCCGTTAACAACCCGAGGGAATCCTTAAGAATAAATGCTACATTGACTTCCTACAACATAATCCCCAGTAATGTATCGACTTGGTGGTGTGTATAGAACCATATATGCATTTCCTCGAGATACAAATATTACACACTCGAGAAAAATGAATGGCTCCTTGTCAAGATAGTGGTGTAGCATGGTTTTTTTCTTTGCCCGCGTTAAAAGGGTAGTTCTTAGTAAGAGCGACGACACCATATACCAATGTTTTTATCCTATATGAGTTAACAGTTTTGAAATGGACTGATTTTTTATGAGGATAATATCCTTGTGATACACAATTACACATATTTGTGCATATGAGTATCCCGAAGCAAAAAAAAAAATATGGTTCTAACACATATGCCATGTCAAAAAAGGATTTTGAATATGCCACGTGGGAAAGTCATTTCATCACCAACTCTTTCATTTATCAAATCTTGCAATTTGGTTTAGAGCATTTATTTTTAGTTCATTTGGTGCTCAAAGGAATTTCAAGAAACACCAAATTTAGAGAGCATTTGGTTACTATTTTAGGATTCCATTGTCTCACAAATCTACTTTTAAAAGCTGATGCTACGTTTGATTCTAATTATAACAGTAATTGTTCCATATTTAACTAAAATCAAGTCATGCAAAATCTTTCTTTGTCGTATTTTTTATTTTATTTATTTATATGTTTTGTAAAATATCACAATCATATAAATAAGATCACGAAATCAGATTAGGATTCATTCCAGATTCTGAAGATCACTTTTCATACTCGGCTCAAATTAAATATATTAAGTTATAAATACTTCAAAATAGTTCCACCAAACAAAACTTTTGTATGTAACTCGGACCGATTCACCTCGAAATCCAAATGAGTCGTCTCGACGAGTTTGAAAACTATGGTCCAGACTCCAATCCATAAAGAGAGAAAGAGAAAGGTGGCCCCAAGACTCCTTCTTTACTGCAACCCAACTAACTTACGCAATCTTCACTCATTGAAACCTCCAATCTCTTATCCTTTTTTTCCGTATTTATCATTAATTAATACTTATTATATTTGTATATTACACGTAAAACTCAAAATCAAATATTTAAAAAAAAGTAAAAATCTGGCGAAAGCCCACTAAAAATAAACCAAATAGATATCTTTTCCTTAAAGGGTGAAAATCACAGTAATCTCAATCTCATCCAGATTTTCCTAAAAAGCTTCAAACTTTCTACCCCTTTTTGTTTTTTCTGTTACAGACAGACCCAAATAAGGATTTCTCTTCATCATTTCTTTCCTTTATTTATTATTCGATTTCTTTCTTAAACTTTTGTCTCTCAAATGGAGAAACTCTCTCTTCTTGTTCTGCTTCTTCTCTCTCTTCTGGTCTTACTTCCTCTCTTTAATGGAGGAGGAGGAGTCTTTACCATTGCAGCTGGTACCCAAGACGGATCTGAACAATGGGGTTATGTTGAAGTTCGACCCAGTAAGCCAAATACTTTAAAAATGATAATTTGTTTGTTTTATTGGTTTTCTTTGATAGAAATTTTTAATGACATTGTTGTTTTTTTCTCTATTTTTGTAGAAGCCCATATGTTCTGGTGGCTTTATAGAAGCCCGTACAGAGACGAGGATTCTTCAAATCCCTGGCCAATTGTTCTGTGGTTGCAGGGTGGACCCGTGAGTTTAATTTTATTTTTTCCAACTTAAATGAAGATTTATAATAAACCCATTAATCTGTTTTTATTTTTTATTTTTGCATTTTTATTTTTGGTTGAGAAATTTTCAAATTACATGAAGATTTATGAGAAACCCATTAATCTGATTTATTTATTTATTTTTTAAATTGTTTTGGGTTGAGATATTTTCAAATTAAATGGAGATTTATGAGAAACCCATTAATCTGATTTTTATTTTGGTTGAGAAAATAGGGTGCTTCAGGAGTTGGGATTGGAAATTTTGAAGAAGTTGGACCATTGGATACTAATTTGAAACCTCGAAGTTCAACCTGGTTGCGAAAAGCAGATCTCTTGTTTGTGGTAATTCATCCAACAAAGCTTAGTTTTTTTTTTTTTTTGGGTTGAGTTTAAGCATGAATTATGATTGAAAAAAGTGAGATTTATATTTAATTTTTTTGGTTGTAATTTAGGATAATCCAGTTGGAACAGGATATAGTTTCGTCGAAGACAAGAAAGAATTTGTGAAAACTGATGTAGAAGCTGCAACTGATTTAACTACCTTGTTGAAGGAGATTTTCAATAGGAATGAGACCCTTCAAAAGAGTCCACTTTACATTGTTGCAGAGTCTTATGGGGGTAAATATGCTGTTACTCTTGGATTATCTGCTCTAAAAGCGATCGAAGCCGGAGAGTTGAAGCTTAAACTTGGAGGTAATCTAACAAGTTTTGTTTTTTTTTTCAAATTCAATAATAAATGGTTGATTGAACGAAACCTGATTTGGGTTCTATTCCAATAAATTTAATCCAACATAATGCGAGTAGATTGAATTGGATTTGATCATAATTGGGTTACTCTCATAGTCTTTCTTAATAAATTTAGTGTTTTTTGAATAATTCTGTTCTTTGGTAATCTAAGAAGTTTTGTTCTTTTTCTGTTCAAATTCAATAATAAATGGTTGATTGAACAAAACCCGATTCGGCTTCTCTTCAATGTAATGCAAGTAGTTTGAATTGGATTTCTTCTTTTATAATAATTTTGTACTTTGTTTCTATTTTGGGGATAGGAATTGCTTTGGGAGATAGTTGGATTTCTCCTGAAGATTTTGTGGTGAGTATTAGTCTTGAAATTAAGTGTTCTCGTTATATAATTCTCATATTTTAGTCAATTTAATTGACTTGAATTCTAAGAAATGCAGTTCTCATGGGGTCCTCTACTCAAAGATTTATCGCGGCTCGACGACAATGGAGTGATCAAGTCGAATAGGTCAAAATATATATATTTTTAATTTTTTTTATGAACAAATTAAGGGAAAGAGAAATTTAATTTTGGTAATTTGAGTTATCTAACAAACCCGATTTCACAAAACAGTGTAGCCGAACAGATTAAGAAACAACTTGAGGATGGGCAATATGAAGATGCGACGGATTCATGGAGTGAACTCGAGAGTTTGATTAGCGTGAACAGTAATTCTGTGGTACTCTTAATTTCCTTATCTTTTCTCACCAAGATTCAATGGCAGTTTTAAAGTTTTCTTAAATTTATATTGCAGGATTTCTATAATTTTCTATTGGATTCGGGAATGGATCCGGTTTCCATGACAGCCATGGAGCTCTCAAAAGGAATAATGATAAAGAAATACTCAAGATATCTTGATTCCATAAAATCTTCCCCTGGTGGTGAAGGTGGTCTTGATGGCTTGATGAATGGTCCCATTAAAGAGAAGCTCAAGATTATCCCGAAAAATGTAACGTGAGTTGTTCAATATTGACACAATTTTCTTTTTTAATTTGTTCGTGGTTTATTATACAAATGATAATTTTTTTTTGTCTATTATTGGGTCTCTTGTTGTAGATGGGGAGGACAGTCGGACTACGTGTTCACAGCTCTTGAAGGTGATTTCATGAAGCCAAGGATCAATGAGGTAATAATGTTTATCATCATAAAAAATGCAAAAAAATTTAGGAAGATAACTTGTAAATATGTTGACGATGCTCAACTAGAAGCCCAAAGCCCAAATTATTTGTAAAGACACTCATGGGCATGGTTTTGAAGTCATCTTGGACGAGTTTTCTGATGCGTTTGAGTCTTTTCGTTCAACAATGACAAAAATGAACAACCATGGTTTTAAATCTCGTCCGATATGTTTGACTTGTCTATCTGTCTCGTTGGTGGAGGATATACGACGAGTTGTCTCGGTCTTGGACAAGATTTAAAACCATGCACATAGGTTATAGTGTGGACCAATCGCTCGACTTGATTATAAAGATTATTGTGATAGATGTCTTGAATCTAGTTGGTGATTGATCACCAATGACAAATTGAACACTTGATCATATGTGATTGTAACCTGTTTTAGTGTTATGAGAGAGTGAAACAAAGAAATTAGGGTTTGGGGTTTTTTAGGTCTCAGAGGTTTCAGAAGAAATCCGAGCTGTAATTTCGTTCTAAGAATTAGTGAATCACTCTCTTATCTCATCTATGGACATAAGCATTATTGTTTAGATTGTATATGATATAAAACACCCCCTTTGCTTATATCGAAAACAATGTCACATTTCCATAATTATCAATTTTATTGGTCTTGATTGCATCGGTGCTTCTTGATGTCTTTCACCAAAACAATGAAGATGAGTTGTTTCAAATTTTTGTACAGGTTGATGAGCTCTTAAACAAAGGGGTGAATGTGACAGTATATAATGGGCAGGTTTGCACTCTTAAGTCTCTTTCAACTACTCACCACCACACTATTAATCTTTCCCCACTAGGACAAGCTTTAGAGCAAATAAATGGGTTGGTGGACCACCCATTTATGTATCTTGCTTTGGAGTTTAATTTGGACTATGCCACCATCACCATCACCATCATCATGGGTCTCTTTCAATTTTGTCTAAAGTTATGTTTTCTGTTAATTCAAGCAAGTTAATCACAATTTAGTTTCATTGATCGCGATTAAACAGTGATTTGGTTGTGGGTCTTCTTTGTTTTTCGTTTTACATCTTAGAAATGATGTTTTCTTGGTTATTGTAGCTTGATCTCATATGTGCAACTAAGGGGACTGAAGCATGGGTTGAGAAACTAAAGTAAAATTTTCCTCTTTTTCTCTTAATTTTTTTTTCTTCATTTTCAACAAATCTTTTGATGTAAGATTTATAATATAATCTTTTATTATTTATTTAGGTGGTCAGGTCTCCAAAATTTCACAAACTTAAAGAGAACTCCTCTTTACTGCAAGGAGGATGAAACTAAATTCACAAGAGGATTCGTCAAGTCATATAAGAATCTAAATTTCTATTGGATCCTTGGAGCTGGCCATTTTGTAAGTTACCCATGACCATTATCATCTCACATCATCATCATCATCGTTATTGTAGATGCGGAATCGAGTTTTACCTTGATCGACTTTGTCCTACTGATCCGAAGTAGCTTCTCAGTCCCTCTTGTAAGCACTGATGTGGTACCTACCAATGATCCTCAGATGCCCAAGTTAGAGTTGTAGAGAAAAATAGTATTCTAGAAAAATAATAGTTTCAATTCTTGTTCTCTTGACAAAAAAAAGATCCCCTTGTCTTTGTTGATTCTCCTATTTATAGGTTCTCCCTTTCAATTAGGGTTTCCCCTTTAATCAGGATGTGATCACGGTAAATCCCTTGATTGTAAGGATCTTAAACGGAATTGGGATATCTGAGATTGAGTTGAGGATTTCTAAGAAATCTCTTCCGAGATCTCCGGACTTGATATGCGTGATCCAAAATTATATAGATATTCGAATTAGGCCTATCTTGCTACGTAGATCTGATTTCTCCTTATACTGTCTTGCCCCACCAGTCAGATCAGACATTATTAACTCGGTCTGACCGTCTGACCTACTATTAGACAGGATTGGTTTTACTAGCTCGTTTCATGTACCACTTAACTCCACTAGGACACATGCACGATTTAGATAATGTACCATTATTACCCTCTACAATCATCGTAATCAATGATATCAACAATGAGTATAGGAAAGTGTTGGAAGCATGGCAGCCATTTAATAAGATGGTGGCTCTCGAACATACAAAATCAAAACCTCTATTAGTTAAACTTTCAAATTGGTGCCATTTTATAACGATTCTTTTTTAAAAGTTTATAAATAGTAAAAAGACATATTGGGTTTGGATCTTAAAATAATGATCCAATCAGGTCTGGATCTATTTCTCATTGGATCGGTACCAATTTGGTATCAAGCTTATCCGAAACCCGATCCATTGACAGCCAATGGATCCTTTTTTTAAACAATTATTGAGGTTAGGAAGCTTTTAAGTCTTTAGATTTATTTGAGATACTGTACCACCGTTGGTAAGTTAATATAATATAACTATTGAGTAATAATGATCTAACAGCTTGTATTGTCTTATTGTTCATCAATTTGTTTTTACATCACGTGGGTGATTCATCATCTCCTTTTTCCTTGATGTGATGCTTCAGTAGTATTTTAACTAAAGCACTCCTTTGACACCAATAGAAGTAATTTCTTGGGGTGCTTTTAGTAAAAGTTGGTCTGGCAGTAGAAACTCTCTTATTTTATCTCTCCTTGATGGTTTCATCCCTAAATCGACAGTGTGTACCTTTGTATTACTTTTATTAAAATAATACGGGATATACCACATTATTTCCTCGACAGTCAGAGACGTGGACCCAAGTCTTATTGTCGACAGCCTTTCTGGAAAATACACGTGTCCGCGTATAGTTTTTATATATTTAATTGGGTTTATTTTTGTTGGAAGTACTGTGTTCAGAGATTTTGCTGCATTACAGACGTAGTTGGTAAATTTCAGATTTAGAAAGTGATCTGATACTGATATTGCGCAGGTACCCGTTGATCAGCCCTGTGTCGCATTGAAGATGATAGGTGACATCACACGGTCTCCAATTTCTTCTTTTTAATAATAAAGAAGGACAAGTCCTCAAATAGTAATTATTGAAGATTACAAGGCGAAATTTTAACACGAAAAAATAAAAGCAGTGATATAGAAGAGAGGACCGAACAGGAAATGGGGAGAAAACCTTAGTGTCCTCCTCAGGTGGATGTTAATCCTATTGCACACGCAGATGAACAGAAGTTTATGTATTTCGCATTTTTTTTAAAAATATTATTGTCCATTGAAATAGCTGTGTGACTCTAGTTTAATTTATTTTATTTTTAATGATTAATGATATATTTTTTTGCAAACAATAAGAGATTTTATACCAAAAAAAAAAAAAAACTAAATGGATTGGTGAAGTAATGCTATTTCTTTTTTGAACCGTGATGATCCGACATTCGTTGTTCGTTCCCATAATAGAATTATAGATCCTTTGCTTCGGGATACATAGGACTGTCAATGGATGCATATCGGTATGGATACAATAATATTTGAATCCGAAATTTTTATCTGATATTTGAATTCGAATCTGAGAGATATTCTAAAATTTTATCTGAATTCGAATCAGATTAGAATTCGAATAATTTGTATATTAAAAAAAATACAATTTTTCCTTATTCAATTGATTTTTCATTATAAAAAAAAACTATTATATATTATACTATTTTTATAATAAATTAATCAAGTAAAATAATATATATTATAATATTTATATAAAAAATAAATCAAATAAAATAATATATATTATATATTATTTCGAATCGGATACTATCGAATTCGAAATGTTAATATCTAAATTCGTATTTAATAAGGATTAAAATATATAAAATTATTCGAATTCGAATCTGCTATCCAAAATTTTTAGATAATATTCGATTTTTCAAATTTTTGACTATTCATTGACACCCCTAAGGATATACAAGAAAAATATTTATGATTTTTTAATTGTCAGGTCAAGGACCATTTGAAAAAAGAACATTAGATTATTATTACTATTTTTTTTTTTTATGGAGGATGTTAGTGATAAAATTCAAGTCATTAAGATGACATCCTAAACTAACTACTAAAAAAGCTCAAATACACTCAATTGATGTGAAATGTGTGTAAAACAATATTTTTCCGTGTGTATCTCAAGTAGAATCTATAGTTATGTGCACAATCCATGTCAGTTGAATATGTTTGAGTGTCTTTTTTAATCAGTTTTAGCACGTTGTAGTGTCCAACGAATTCAGTTTAAAATTACTCAATTAAATATTACAACAACAATGCCTTGCCGGAAAGAATTGGGGTTTGCTTAAAGGAATTTCGTTCCATTCTTTTAAATATTAATGTTAATTATTATTTATTTATTTATTTTATCATTAGTAGCCTTCAAAGAGATGTTATAATATATATATATTTTTTATTATAACTGGGTGTCCAGACTTACGTCTAACTAGGGGGCATAGTTTTTAAACTCGTTTGAGACCGAGATGTATTGCCCGAGTTAACTCGGTATCAGAGCTGAATAAGACTAACTCACAAAATCATTTTTTGATCGAGTTTTACGTCTCACGTTCAATTTGTTGAATTATCTCATGAGACGTCTCATACATATCGAAAAATTCATTCGAGATAACTCGGTATTGGAGTTGAACGAGACGAGATGCGATACTGAGTTTAAAACCATGCTAGGGGGATCAGATGGGCCAAGGTCGAAACCAAGGCATGTGGGTTAGGTTATGTTTTTTTTCATAGAAAAGGCATGAAAACTAGATAATAGAATCTCTTCAATTGGATTTTAATCTTTATTTTTAAAAAATAAAAATAATATGCGAGCATTTTTCGTTAGAAATATTATTTATTTATTTTTTTGTATAAGGTCTAAGGTTTAGGGTTTAGTTATTAAGTATATTTATTGATTTTTTTAAATATTGGTTCGGATCTGAATCCAACTCGGATTTTCTTAGTAAGACCATATATGGATCTGACTTGTATCAGATAATTCTTTACAAGTTTAATTAAACACATCGGGCTGCGTGCAAGTAGAGGTCTAGTGTGTTCTATACTCCAATTAGAACATGCCACGTAGATACCCATCCTATTCTATACGAACTGGACACCTTACAGGATCCTGATTCTTGTATAATTTGTGTCCAGCAACACGGTTATGACATCATTCGCCTACTCTCTCATATTTATCTTACCGAAACTTCGACGAAATTGGATTTGGTTTTAATACAAAGATCTAACTGCTATTGGCACTCCAACTTTTACTTATTACACCCCAATTAAAAATAAAGAATATAGGGCGGATTCCCTCCTGCATCCATCGAAAGTTCGAAGTTCTAGCTTTCGCATTGGAGAGAGAGAGAGAGAAGGGCCGTACGTCAACCCCTTCTGTGTTTTTCTTTTCTAGGGTTTACGTCTCTTGTTTCTCTGATCATCTGACGATTGAAGAGGGCCATTCAGCCATGTTTAAATCCTTCTGGTATCTCTCTCTCTTGATTTTTTTTTTGGTCTCTGTTGAATTCGTATCTAATTTAGGGTTTCAAGTTATTTTTTCGATGAATTAATGTTAAAAATTTGATTAATTGGAAGTCTTCGCGTTTGTTATATTGGATTCAGAAGCAGAAAAATGTAAAATTTAGGGCGTTTTTTCAATTGAATTTCTGGTTAGAGTTTATTATGTATGAAAGAGCCATTTTGTTTCGCATTTGTTGCTCAATTTCTTGCATATTTTTATGTAAATGTTATTGTGTTTGATCGTAATTGTTTCTTATGTTACTTGTTTTCTTGGAATCGAATGAAGATGGATACGAGATTTAGCTTGCAAAATTATCTACAATTGGATTTGATAGGTCCAATTTGATAGATCTTTATTGTGTGGACGGTTAATGATTACTAGTTTAGCATTCTTGGATGATCCATGAGCGTTAAATTTCATATATAGCGAATTATTTGTAGGGTACCATACATGATCTGTAATGAGATAGACGCAGTTGGGGATATTTAATTTGACAGGCGTTTTAGAATTGCAATTCTAGGTATTTTATTCTGTTGGTAAAAAATCTTCAAAAACTTATTGAAGATTTTGTTGGGAGATGGGATTGGGTTTATAACATGAGATTTTAGCCATGAGTCTGATTTTGGTGTTTTATGATCTGTTGGGCTGTTTTTATATTTCTTCTTGCGGCTTTGTTTGGTACTCTCTACCTCAAGTTGCCTTTTCTTAACATACTAGAGTTTGTCTGTACCTATGGCATGGTCATCCTCTTTGGGGTTAATAGGTTAAAAGAAGAAAGACAATTATTGAAAAGGGTTAGAAGATAAAGGCAATAAAATTGAAAGGGAGGAGGGAAAAGGGAATAAATTGAAATTATTCCTTGAGTTGCATGCAAGATTGAATTTGAATCGCTCTTTATGGGGGTAAAACATTATGGGAAGACAACCATTGTGTTTTATTATATAGATTTTACTTATAAAAAATGTATATTTAGTTTGACAAAGACGCATAGCAATCATACTAGTATCTTATAAGGTGAGGAATGTAAACATTTCTAATTTCACACAAAAAAAGCTTACACGGTATAACACAAGATGGATATGGAAGGCTGTCAATGGTATTTGCTTCCAAAGATTATAGATAAGTAGATAACTGTTTATGTCGTAAGGGGCCACAAGAATTTTCTTCATAGGATGAATACATCTTTAAAAAAGTGGAGTCTAGTTATCTTTCTATTTACTTTGAAGTTCGAACCTTGGTTGGTTACATACAGGGGTTCTCAAGAGCAACAAAATCAGCCACATGGACAAGATATACCTGCGCAGTCTTGGTATCCTCCATCGGTGATTAGCTCCTCAAATTCTTCCCGGCCCTCCACACCAGGTAGCAGCTCTTCCACTGGCCCTAGTGTGCAAAGACCTTCAGATCAGTCTCAATCCTCGCATGGCCAACTTTCGCCTTCTGAGGCTGCAGGCATAATTTATTTGTTAAAGGACAAAAGGTGAGATCTTGATATATTAATGGGTTGTTTTCCTACCCATGAATAGTTTTACTTCTGAAAAGTTTTAAATGTTTGTAGCTGGTGAAGTATATAAAGCAGACTGTGTTTCATTCTTTGTTTCCCATACCAGAAAATTTAACATCAATTTTATTGCATGAACAATGATTTTTTGTATGGTGTAGGTTATTTTTCCTTCCCATTATAATTACTGGGAGTTCATTCAACTCTTATAGAAGTCTGCCTTAGACATTATTAAAAAAGTTTCGTGAGTGATTTGATGAATCACATTTGCATTGCTAACCATGAGAACATGATGTTATTAAAATATGGTCCAGCCACCTATCTGTTTGGTATTTTATTTCTGGTTGTTGGCAAGAGAAAATTGACAAAAAAGATATATGCATTCCCCAATTTTGGGTGAGAAGCATAGTGAATGGTGTGTTATTTTTTTATTTTTTAAAACAAAAAAATAAAAATAAAAATTCATGAATGATGAGAAATGAAAAATAGTTTGTGAACAAGCTTCATAGAAAATAAACTGATCAGCTTATAGAGTTGCAAGAAAGGAAAAGTGGCTTTGAACATACCTTCTGTAAGATGGAATGATTGGTTTATGAAGTGGTGAAAAAGTAAAAGGGGCTTGTGAACAAGCTTTATAGAAGATTGAATTAATCAGCTTGTTGCATGTCATTCTAGTTTGTTATTTATACATGGCCAGACAAGTAGAATTTAGGTTGTAATCTTCTCTGTTGGATGACTAATGTAATTGGGTTTGGATGATCGACTTAGAATTAGCAAGGTAAAAAGAGCTAAAATACTAATGCAAGTAACTTCAATTGACTGTGTAAGGCCTTAGATTTCTTCCCATGACGTTATAGAAAAATAATAATAATAATAGCAAATCAATAAATGATGCTGATCACACATAAGATGAACTAGCCTTTGTTTTAGTTATTTGTTGATTTTGGGATACTCATTAACATGATTACCCATGACTGGACATCATTAAGCTTCTACAAAAAAAAAAGAAAAAAAAAATCTATATCATCGGTGTGCCAAATGATACATGAGTAGAGAATGTGAAAACCCTCGTGGTCTAGATAAGTAAAAGGCTAAGAGTGCTCATCTTACTACTTTTGAATGTATTGTTGTGATATGGTTTGTGAATCATTGAAGATGACTCCATGGTGAGGTGACATGACACAGTAGCAATTCTGTAATTTCTCTAGGAGCATGGGTACTGCTTCCCTTTTAATGAAGTCGTGCACTTTCATTCCCAAGGAGGTTTTTTTTTTTTTTCCTAAGGAAATTGTGTACCTGTTGAAGATTTTCTGGGGTAAAGAAAAAACTCAACTCCATCCCCACAAGCAAGAGTCAAATCATACAGGATCCTTGCTTTCCAGCCTTGAATGTGCATGCACCGTCATAGATGCTTATCTTGAATAAGTGATATGTGAAGTGTTAAATGGTGTTTAATCTGAGAGTGTTTCTTTTTTGAATTTCTTATTTTGTTGGTGGGACTTGAGCATGAACATTGACGAGCACTGTAAACGTCCAAGCCATATGTATGTTTGAATTGCGTTGCTCATGCTATGATTTGCTTGTTATGATAATAATATGTAACAAGCGGTTTCAAATAATTGGGGTAGTTTTAACAACTGTCATTTGATATTTTATGTTCTAGTTTGTTGATTATGTTATTGAATTTCATGTAGTGTTGATGAGTTACGGAAACTATTATCAGACAAGGATGCATACAATCAGTTCTTGCTGTCACTGGATCAAGTAAAAATTCAGAACAATGTAAGTTGCAAAGGTTACCTTTTACACTCCTGTAACATTCTAACGAGATTTTTTTTTCAATACATATTCTAGGCATATTTAAAAATTTTCTTATATTTCCTATTATCCTCCTAGTCTTTCAACCAGATTTCAATCTTTACCAAGACTTCCATATGCTGCTTGGTTTGTATCACTTGTTATGGTACATCAATCAGTCTCATGTTCATGTTTTACTAATTCTGGAACCTCGAATCAGTTTCATCAGGGTCTAAGAGATGAGTTGTTTTCTATTGAGGGAATTGGGTGGTTCTATGTTCTGTTGGCTAGATTCACATTTAAAAAAGGAAAGAAGAAGTTGGAAAGAAAAGAGCTTGAAAAGCTGTTGTCTTTGAACACACCCTAGGCCTCTGGAGGTGGAGGGGCTCATTCGTGGCCACTTTCTAGCTTCTTGATTAAAATGCAGAATTCACCCTGAATAGAACTTGGGGGTATTGGGTGGGAAATCCAAGCCTTGTTCCAAGGTATTTTAGTTAAAAGACCATTGGGAATAGAAGACCATAGGAGACTAATACTGATGATAAAACCAAGGAATTGGCCCACCTACAGATTATAATACCATCATGGGAATCCTAGTACAAATCCAATAGTTTTTAGAGATGAATGAATAAAAATTTGATTGGGGGCTGATCCTAACCTGTATGACCCATGGCATTCTCCATGAAATATGGCAGTAAGTTAAAGTACGTTAAGAAGAGGAACTGAAATTACCTTAATGGGGATTAAGGGGACAATAAATTAAGAAGAAACATATACCTAAATTCACTCTAGGAGTTGAAGGGGTGGAGGCTCTGAAGAACATTATTAAGAGGAAGCAGTTCTCTTAAAAAATGGTGTGAAAAAAAGGGTGAAGGTGAAATGGAGAGGTAGTAGAGCTGGAAAATTGAAGGGTCAGATATCCAAGAGAGGTTCGACATAAGTCAGAAAGATGTCTGAGAACCCATTTAATACTCAAAAATAGTGGATTTGTTCTCTTGTGCCTGGGGACGTAGTCGTCAGTTTTAGGGTGATGAACCTCATTAACTAACTCTTGTAGCCTAGCTCTTTTGTTGCTTTTCTCAAAATGTTCTCTGTCTAAGTGTGCATGAATTGGTGTTTTCCAAACCTGTGATTTGGTTTGTTAGGGGAGGATTTGGAGGAGAGGATGGACACATTAAAAAATTGCCTCCCACATAGGCCATGTCTTGGTTATAACTTGTGATGATTCTTCAGGAGTTTAGTTATGTAAAAGCTCTTTATTCTCAAATAAGCTTCATGCTTACAGTGAGAAATTGGTTTTGTGCATTAGTTAAGTTGAATGATTTCTTTCTTCCATTTCTCCTTGTTTCAGCTATAATATTTTGAGTATAGTTTTCATCTAATATACTAGCACCCATTCCTTGTCGTGCAAATTTATTTTCTTTCTTAGCCTGGTGAATTTCATTTTGATTACTGTATTTTTTTCTCCTCGTCCCCCATTGTTATAGCTTCGGGATGAACTTAGGAAAGAAACTTTGCAGCTTGCAAGTGAGTATCTTGGCTGGCACACTAATGAATAGATGTATGTATGAGCATTTCAACAGTTGACACAAGTACTAACTTTTTTTTTTTTTGGAACAGGGGAGAGTTTGGAAAAGGAACCACGCATAGTAGAGCTTAGGAACCAGGTAAGCATACACGAAGTCCCTCTCGTGTTTTGGCAAAAGTGTGGAAGTTGGTTACTTAACGTAAACTTTACCTTTCTCTGTTTCAATTACAGTGCAAAATTATCCGAACAACAGAGCTTGCTGCCGCTCAAGAGAAACTTAATGAACTGCAGCGACATAAGGAAGAAGCTTTAAAGTTCTATTCTCCCTCAACACTGTTCCAAAGGTTGCAAGGTAAATTTCTTGCTTCATCATAAGCCATGGTTGTTAATAGTTCTTCTAAACCAACTTAATATGGCTTATTGAGTTTTTGACATGGATGATGATGATGATTTTGTTTGGGGGATTGGCTTTTGCAGATGCGATGAATAAAACGGACGAGGAATCTGAAACACTTCACAGTCAGCTTCTCGAGAAGGAGATAGACATGAATGCTTTTGTACAGAAGTACAAGAGGCTCCGCACGACCTATCACCGACAGGTACTCACCCATCTTGCAGCCAAAATCTCGTTTGGATGAAAACTACTACTACTAGCACATGATGTATAAAATACGTATAAGGGTTCGAGAAAGAGATGCTCTTTGTTATGTATAGCATCTCAAGTAGTATAATTGTTTGCAATTGGGAACCTTCCTGTGTATTTTTTCATACATTTCCTATTATACGAGTATGCTGATTTTTAAAATAACTTATTGTGCAGCAATTATTATTATTGTTTTTTTGGGTTTCTCCTTTATTCTGAGTGAGCTTATAGAATATTTTTGGATTTGATGAGCTGTTTAATTGCCCATAATGAGTTTTCATGGAAAAATGTGAATTTTCCTCAGAAAATATTTTTCTGCCTAAAGCTATTTTCTCCCCAACTCTGTCATTATTGTGATCACCGACCGCCCCCCCCCCCGGGGAAAGTCCTACAACCTACAATCGGACCTGGGAGGGTGGCCTCAAGGAATTCATTGTTTCGTGGGGTTTCAAGCATTTGACCTACCCTTCCACAGGAGCTTATCAAGGCTTGCCACTAGGACAACCCTTGGGGTTAGGTGCAATGTGCCCTACCAAACTCTTGATCATGGTGAATTTGTTTTCCCATTTCAACTTTTCTTAGAAAAGTTGGTCAAGTATTTGAATATTGGAATATTGGAATCTAATATTCAATGCAGGAAGGAGAAGTGCTCAACTCGGTTTTATGAGGAAGTTTGCTAATTCGAATTGAATGAATGGCTGGGATGAGGAGAAATAACGATTTCAGAGGTTGCAGTTCTCCTAGGAAATACCTGCCCTATCACAGCACATCTTTTCCTAAACCATATATCTCTCAAATCTCAACTCATTTAAGCAAGAAATTCCATAATTTGATTCCATAAAATATGGTTCCGAATTCCAAACAGCCCCAAAACTGATATTTTCCTGACTTTAAATAAAATGTTTTTTGCTCAAAAAATGAAAAAAATAATAATAAATAAATAAATACAAGCCAAAACACATTCTTTGTTGAATATTATAGTGGCGAGTAAGAATTTGGGACACCAAGAAGCCTTCGATATATGATGTGGTACAAATCTACTGCCATGGAAGGGCATTAATAGTACACGTTCCAGCATATTTGGAAAGTATACAACCTTAAAAAATGTCCACTCTATATAAATGTGGGAAGGTCAAAATATTATCCAATTTACATCACCCACATACAGGAAAAAAAATATAGAAAAGAGGGGAAGCAAATAAAAGAGACTATATATGACACAGACCATACATGAGTAACTAAACTACACATTACTGGATTCAATCTTTTCAAGCACCTCCAACCTTGTCTTTCTTTTCCAACTCTTCATAGTGGCAACGAGATTGATCAGCCCTACAATTTGACTTTTACTATATTCCTGCAAGGCAACAGACATTGTTTCTTGATAATCCAAACAACAATATCTAATAAGACCAATCATATATGATAAGAGCTAAAGAAGCGGAAAAACCGTTTATATTACCGGATGAGCGCGTGCCCAGTGGATATACTCAGTTTCTGGAAGATAGTAGGCCTGTTTTAGAAAGAGAGGAAGATAATGTCAGTTTGTCCATTTACGTGGGCACTTGTAAAATATTTTGGAAGCAAAATATAAAGATTCTAACAGAAGAATATAAGCAAGGCTACAACTTAATTATAGTGATATTGTTTTAGTGTTAAATATATCATAGCCCTAGAAATACATACAACCTGAATCTTTGTTGACTTGGGTGGGGGGGGCGCGGGTGAGGGCTACAACACGATGATCAAAGATGAATAAATGTCTTGGACATTGGTCACTCAAGGCAGTTTTAGGATCTAAGAGAATTTTTTTTTTTTTTGAAAATAAGAGCAGATGATATACTAAAGATATAAATATTTATTTTTCAGAGAAGCATATTCACTAAAGTTCAAAACTATTTTTATATTTACCTTGATAAAAGCTTCAACTGTCTGCAACTTTGGCCTCACATTTATGGAGACAAAATGTTGTAGTCCATTGATCAAGACCTGAATGAAAAAACAGACAGCAACTCATTTTGACAAGTTACACAAGACAGAAATTTAGGTAAGAATAAGAAGAAATAATCGTAGTCCTATCCCAGTTAGAAGAAAACCTGAAGGTCTAAAGACATTAGAGCTCTTCCTTCATCTGTACACCTCTTTACTCGTGATAGGCCTTCAATAAGTGTTTCGGAAACATTTTCAACTCCATATTCTAAAAGGAGATCTTGAACCTGGTAGAATAGAAAATGGACTACCAATAATTATGCATTCAAACGTTGAAAATCTAGGATGACTGGAAACTGGTTTTGATAGTAGCATAGCTTTAAATATCTGAGCATAGGATATGAAACTGGATATGGGTTTACTAGGGAAAGGAATCAGGATATGATTCTTTTTACAAAAACATACAAAGATTAAGATAGATACTGCCCAATATTACAAATAACAAATTTTCTGAGAATATTAGGAGAAAAAAACATAACTAATTGTTATAAAAAAGAAGAAATTGTAAAGTAGACATTTACATGCAGCATTCGGTAGTCCTCTTGTATCAACTATCAGGGTATCATAATTACTCTAGAGCAGAAAAAATGTCACCCATGCATTTCATATATCAGGAGTGCTACTTTTAGCATGGAAACCAAACTCTCGCAGAAGGAGATGATCAAGGTTTTTACGGTTCTTCTTGTGTAATATAGAAGGATAGTTTGCAAGTTAAACTGGGAAACATCCATACATTAAACTAGATGATGGGGGTAAGTTTCTAAAATGCCAGCACCATAGAATGAACTCCAACAATTAAATCGAATACTAATCTAAGGGGAAAACTAATGTCACAATTAAATAGCTTCTGAAGAGGGGAAGAGAAAAAAAACATTTACATAGAAAGACCCTTAAGAGTAAATCTTGACAATTGTGAAATTCATGGGTTGGTCCCTGGTGTTAGGAGACATTACCTCCTTGTGAATTCCCCCATGAGCCAGCCTTGTTTTATAATGCTTAAATTCTCCCAACAACAAATCAACATACCTATCAATGTGTGAAATATTGTCAAACATGGTTTGCAATTCAATTGTATTAATCACAATTTCTAGCATACAGTAGAAAGGATGACAAGGAAAATCAGAAAATATTTAAGAACAAAGCATGAAAGAGAAAATTTTGGTATACAAGATAGTAACTCTGGTACATGTATGGATAGACATATAAACTAAAAAGTTCCACCCAAACTTGGATTTTCTATAAGTAATCATGAACTTTTTTTTATAGACATAAACATTGAAGTCAATTTAAGACTTGTCTTAGATAAAATAGTATAAACCTCGGCTAAAGTGGCTAACGAAACCAGATGGCTCTATATCCAGAGTACAAAATTCCAAACTTTCAGCAGACCCTATTTCTCCCCACATATTAAGCTCTGATCTCAATCACTCATCAGTCTTTTCTACTCATCAAATACCCAATAATATGACCTTAATAAACATAATTTACTTACTAACTTAAAATCCTTCTAATAGCAGATGCTAATAGAATATTCAAAGTTTGTCCAATTTCTCCCCCAAATTTACTTGCCTGTCCAAAGGGAGATTTTTTGTTTTCCAAAAAGAAGAAAGAAAATAGGACAGGCTTGAGATGGGTTCATTGTAATACGGTGAGATATATATTGCACCATCACTATTTAATTGTAGAATCCTATTTTTATTATTTTTCCTTTACAAAGGATGTCTTTCATATTTCTGTTCATTCCCTCTTTTGTCTCACAATGCAAGAAGCAGAAGATCGATGTAACAAGGGCCTTCCATTTTCGTGATGCATATTGACACTCTTTTGAAAACAAACGAAGATTGGTCCCTTTGATCTTCCATACGGGGTATTAAAATATTGGTATATATCGATCTCTTGGGAAAGGGAAATACTTGATGAAAATTTCAAACCAATGTGGAAATCACACATTATTCAACCAATAATGGAGTATTGTGGAAATAATGAAATATTGATATTTCTCATTCAAACATTATAAGACGCTAAAATAAGCATGAAAACACCCCAGTCATCAAAATACTAAAACAACTATATAGAGTGTTGAAATGAATGTTCATGGCATTCTGTATCTAGTAGCAGACAACCAAAACGAACCATAATTATAAATGAAAATGATCACAATCACGTTATTTTAAATACATAAAAGCAAAATAGAAATGCTCTGTAGCCGGTAAGGTAGAGAACGGCCGAGGCAAAGAACACTTATCCTTCCGTGGACTTACTGAGTCCAGTTCCTTTGAGTAAATACCCCAGGGGGGCATTAGCCCGAGAAGGGGACCCCGCTCCAGAGACAAGTTTGGTGTCACAAATTTACCTACATGCATTTCCCCTACAACATGACAAGCAGCTACCACCGACCTCATAAAATCAACCTCCTACCTAACCTTCTCATAGAACACCCAATATAAATCCTCACCTTTACAATCACCCCAGGAAAAAAAAAACACTCTGGAACAGACATGCTACCCAATTTCCACCATGGATACATCCAGTGAGCTGGGTCGGTTTTGGATGGGTTAAACCGTATTGAGAAGACAAGAAATGTGATCTTGACTCAGTTCTGGGCTTAGGCAGCAGTCAAACAGTCCAGATTTTCAAACACCGAAGAGAGTAGACTACCAGAAAAAGAAGAGATGAAATGGCATGCATTTGAAACAAACTAGTTCAGTAGCTATTTTCCCTTCACATCCAAGACCATGATAAAATGCACATTAATGTTTCCATGAAAGTTTCATCACAGATCACAACAGATTTTCCTCATAACATATCGAGTCAACACTAGTCTAAATCAAGTATTTCATAAGATAATGGTCTCAGATGAACAATCATTATCAATCAAAGATTGCTTAAAGATAATGAGATAAGATCTAAAATGATGTCAGCAAAATAATTAAAAAGAACAATGATAATGCCAAGGAAACTAACCCATTGTGCTCCAAACCAAGATCTTTTAGCTCCCATTTAGCATTCGCAATCCGATCCACATACCTGGAATAGTCTACCCATCAAAGTTATGAACTAGACAAATAATGCTCAGGTCATCAAATTGAAGATGAAAACTGACATTACAAGAACACATAGGAAATGACTAGAAGGTGCGAACTTCTAATACTGTCTTCAGTTGGTTTTCTACTTCCCTCGGGATGCGGTACACCCTTCTACACTATATCCAGGACTGAGTACACCATCAAATTTCTTTTAGTCATCATTTGCCTGACAGCCAAAAGTCGGCTTACATCTACTTAGGAAGGGTTGAAATTCAAGCACATTCAATGGACATGATAGATTTCCTGTGGTATGACCAGATCTCCTTTTGTGATTTGTTTATCAGCAAATTTCGTTTGGAATAGTATGTCACACTCATATACACAGATAAGCTCAACCAAATATATCTTAAGGTCTGAGATATTCAATTTGCATTATCACCAAGACAAGATACAGTGATTAAGCAAAATTGAAACAATCAAACAAAATTCTGAAGGTTTCATTATTCGTAAGTTAACAAACAGCAATTTCTACAGAAACATGTAAATTCAGGTCACTTATATAGGAATTGTATTGGTATGTATTATTTATGTAAATTTACAATATAGAGCATATCTTGTAAAGTCAAATGACACTAGTTATGGTTACCATGGATTTACCCGTTGATATGGAGAAGCAATCTTGCAGTTGTCCTATGAATGTGCTCTACAAGATCTGGTACAGAATCCACCTGGGAAAAACCACAATTTCCTTTTTCGTTTTATGATAACTTGAATTTGTAAAGAAGTATAGTGCTTGGAAAAAAATTTAAAAGCATAGTGGATACTGACATAGAGCTGTCAATGGGCCTGGCCTGGACCGACTTTAAATAGGTCAATTTAATCGGGCCTAGCAAAATATAGTCCAAGCCTGACCCACTTATAGACCAGGCCAGGATGGGCCTTTAGAAGAATTACTAATCAAGTCCGACTCTCTAGCCTGGTCCACTTGCATTTGGGCCAATTTTGCAAGTTGGGTTGGGCTTGTGGAGAGACTAAAAGAGGGTGAGTGAAAGCGGGCTAGTCGACCACCTAGACAAAAATGACTCTGAAGCCTGAGCCAAATCCTCTAATTGAATGACCCTAGCCCTGCCCAACCCAAACTCTTAAAGTATCTATTCTTAAAACCCAATCTTGATTGATGAAACGCCGGGCCAAGTCGGTGACAAGCCTAACATACTAGTTGAGATGGAAAATCTAGGATGACTAGAACATGTCTATGAGAAACAGATAATGGTAATTCACGTAAGTTTAAGTACTTTTTCTTCCCACTAGTAATTAATCAAGGAACACACCAAATTTGCATAGAAATCTTCAACCATGGCTGCATTATTTTGCAAAAGCATTGACTGAAGATGAGATTTAGATCTGTGCAATATATGAGAAACTAGAGATATGGTCTCAGCTCCTGCACATCTCTCCTGTGACCAAAAAAAAACAATATTAGTAATTCTACATATTACATAATTGCGCACCTAAATAATCAAATCACCACAAAATAATGAATTATCCTCCAATAAAAGATGCTGGATGTCCTGACAACTTAACATCCAAATATTAAAAAGTTTCTCTTCACTATCACACAATAAACAAAATTACAAAATCTATGCAAGAAGTTTTTAACAATTCTCAATGAATTGAGAACATGAATTTCTCTCTCAAACTGCAAAATAATTTTGAAGATTGAAAATTACCAAGCAAATATTTCATTATTTCTGCCTTTTCAAGTAAAAGAAATGATAATCAGACTGAAAATGGTCTAGGTCGCAGTGTTTTAATGTGAACATAAATACCTTGAGCCCAAATGAAGCACTCGATACATGCCCAAAGTTTACAGTGGGAGGACTAGTAGGTGTAACATCAGATGTGGGTGAAGAGGAAGATATTGGGATGGTCTGGGGTTTTATCCACTGATCACAATCCTGTGTGATTCTAGATAAGGCTGCCTTCAGCCGATCTGAGCTCCACCAGAAAAAAATAAAAAATCAGCATAGTAGTTTAGCCCAGAAACACTAATGTTCAAATCACTCGGCAAAAATGACACTTAATAAAGAGATGGCTCTTACAAGTTAGAGAATCTGTTAATACTTTCCCACTAAAATATGTGTCCCGCTGACCAAATGTTTCAAATGTAAAATGGAAGAAAACTTCAAATAGTTGGCAGATCCCCTGTAACAATATATTTGATGTGTTAACTCAAGCATCAACAGAAAAGAAAAAGAAGAAGACATATTGGAACATACCTTGAAGAACTCCACGTTGACTATTTCTAATTTCTGTATAAGCCTAGCATATTTGTCCATCAACCTGATTTGTATGTACACAAACAGCTTAAAGCATATATAAAGATGATGGGATCTAAGGTTCCAAAAGTCTGGATTTAGATAATTTCTTACCTTAGAAGACAAAGTGAAGATCCTGTTTGTGCAGTGATATCTTCTTGATTACAATGTGAAGAATTATTTCTTGAATGAGTGGGTTTAGAAATCCGGCTTGGAAGCTGACTATCCTCATCAATAAAGTCAGCGAGAAGGTCCTCATTTTCATCTTCCGAAACAGAATTATTTCCATTCACGTGATTTACGTCACTATTTCTTGGAGATAACCTATCATTGTGTAAAATATCATCAGTTGCTCCAGATACTCTTCCCTCGCTAAACACTGGAGAGGAATTCTGAAGTTCTTTGGAGCCATAATTCAGCTTTAACATAAATGGATTTCCTGTTTTAACCCATTGTGCAAATCCATTCTTCTGGTTGCCACTTTCAACCGGATCAGATGGTTTCCTGGAATGAAGCACCTCAATCTTGGAAGAGCTACCTTCAGATGGGACAATTATGGGAGCTCCATCACCAACAAGACCAGCAAAACTAATTACTTGTATGGTGTCCGATGACATTTTTATCCAAGACTCCTTTTCCAGAACCATCTTTAGAGCCTGAACAATAAAACAATCTTAGTCACATTTCTAGCTACCTTCTCTACTGTGCTATGGAGGCAATAAGACGTATGCAGTTAGTATGAAAATATAAAAAGCAATCCATCCAATTGCACATTTTTTTCCACTAAACATTGAGTTCGATTGACAAATACACAAAGACGTATCAAGTCCAAGTGAAATGAGAAGTAAAACCGCTAGATTCACATTTAGACCTGTAAGTTTTAACACCTAACCCCTATTTAAATAGAAAGCTGACAAGGGAGAGAAGGAAAAATGAGAGGCAAAGAAAATTTATTAAAAAAAGTAACACTTAAAAAAGTATATTTTTAAATAGGTAAATGAGTAAGGCGGGGGTTTTATCCAGGCCTATGGTATTACCACTCACAGATTTTAACAACTCACTAATCCAGCTAACAGTTTGGTACATTTTGCAATCGATTTTACATGAAAATTCTTTTGAGTATTTATTTCTTCTAGAAAATTATTTGCTAAATGGCTAAATGACTAAATCAAATTCTTTACTCCATTGTGGTCATTAGGTGATGGATAGGTCACTGTTCACCAACCCCAAATCAAATTGAGCAGGCACACATCAGCCATGCATCCGCTCACCCATGTTGTATGTCCTTTATTCTGTGGACCACTTGACACCAAGAAGGAAGATTGTCATCCAGCAGGGTAAGGTCCATGGCAGCTGGAGCACTCTGGCTTTCTACTATCAAGGTCAAGTTGTTTGTTCTTTACTTTGGTTTGTGATCTTATGGGGCCTTGGGAAAGAAAAGAATTGTCATATTTGTTACGGAAAAGAGAAAGAGTTTCATAAGTTGATTTTGAGGATCAAAGCATTATTATTCCAATGAGCTTTGGTAATGGAAGATTGTAAAGATCTTTTCTTTGAAGATTTTCTAGTTAGATGTGAGCCTATTGTTAATAGTCCTGAATAGCTCTCCTTTTTTTTTTACTTCCTTTGTTGTATAGCCTATGTGGGGTGCCTTGACCAGCTTGGTTGTATTTCCTTTTTGGGCTCTCCCATTCTTCTAATAAATCATTTACCTATCAAAAATGATACTCCGGATCACTGCCCTAGGACTGCACATTTTTTCAGTTGGTTTAGAATTGGTTGTATTTCCCTTTTTGGGCTTCCATTCTTCCAATAAATAATTTGCCCGTCAAAAAGGACACTCCAGATCACAGCCCTAGGACTGCACATTTTTTCAGTACATTTGGAATTGCTTCTCCTTTTTTTTTTTTTGGAAGATCAGGAGTCATATTTGACATGGAGAGGAGTGGGTTTGCAGGAGGGCTTTATGGTTCGGTGAACATCATTCTGAGTTCATGTCAACTAAACAAACAGGCATCTTTTGGCTTGGATGGTCTTATTGATGAGGTACTGTTTAAAGTGATCACTGGACCAACCAAGACAAATTCAAATTTCCGTGGTATTTTCTGTGCAGTTTACCAACATTTGGAATAAGAAAAAGTCTGCAGTATATATAAAATAAAAGATCTCAAAATCATAGTAAATCAAAGATCTATAAAACTTGTTTGAGATAAGTAGATAACACTCAGAGCTTGCTGCACAACAGAAGATTCGTGAAGGCAAAAGAATAATAAAATCTTAATGGTTCTAAAAAATGCAGTAGTTAACAATGAAATCAGAGGAGTTAAGCTGACGTACGTAAATATTTTGCCGATGAAAAGCTGCAAAATAATTTTCACAAACAGTCTTCAATCTCTGCCTGAACTCAACCGCTTCAACTCCACAGAAATTTTCTCCAGCCAACATGAAAACATTCAAATCTTCGTAGTTTTTCAAAAATTGGTGCACACTAGTAGAAGAAACTGCAGAAGAAGAAAGCAACACAGATACACGGCTAGTTGTAAGTTGCCAAAGGTTCCTTCGCCCTCTCTGTAATGTTAGTGAAACACATGCTGTGGCATCCTTCCTCAACTGATCCCACGGTGATCCACTACTTGATGTTGCACTAGGATCATCCTCCCTTGCCACAGAGACTGATGGGGAATTGGATTCAGCGTTTCTAGGAAAATCACTCATAGGTGAAGTACTCGTGGCTGATTTGTTTCCCAGGGATGAAACTGGCCTTCTGTCAAGAGATTCAGATAGAGAGCCATTCTCTGCTTGGAAGTCACCTGAAACTCTTGATACTGAATCAATCTGTAGAACCTCTTCTGAACACCCAGATATATCATTTAGGTTCTGATTTGTATTTAATGCCTGACACTCCGAGTCCTGAAGCAAAGATTCACAAATTCCAAAGATCCTAAATTCATTGGAAATGCCAAAGAACTATGGCTAAAAATACAACGAGAAAACAAACATAACTTGAAGCAGAAATAGGGGGAGAATGCATAACTGACCCAAAAGAGTGAAACATAATGAAGTTTTACTAACCTTTTTATCAGGCTGAAAGCTCATGATTGCGTAATATGAACACATCAATTTAAATAGGACACCCAGTGTTCTTAGTAAACACTGCCTAAACTTGGATTCCGGAATCTGAAGGCAGAGATCGCTGTAGGTAAGTCTGGAAAAGAAGATGCGAGTAAATCAAGTAACATATGAATATTAAATTGTTGTTTAGACATCAGAAATCTATAGAATGTTTCAACTAACCCATTTCAGACTGTAATTTCTATAAATATAGAACACTAACAAAAATGGGAATATCTAAAATAAGCAAAGGAGGAACCATATCACAATTTTCCTCTAAGGATGCCACCACAAATTATCAGACAAACCGAAAAGTGTCCAGGCACAAGAAGCATGAAAAAATCATGTGTCATCTTAATTATTCTTGGCTCTATGAACCTAGATGCCAGAGTGTATTTTGTGTCTTAGTTCATGCAATACTTTGCTTTAAAAGAGATAATAAGTGTTTAAAAGAGTCTCCATCCCCATTTTTCCCCATTTGCTTGCTTTTGGGAGATTATTAATAGAAAAACAATCACCCCTCTAAGGGTTTTCGATTAAAACAACTTGTAGGGTTGAAATCAAGACCGGATTCTCCTCAGATTGTGTATTTTGAAGTTGTTTTTGGCTAATAAAAGCATTTTTCCTATGATTGAATGACTCTTTCATAAATTTAAGAAGCAGTAGCACATCCGTAAATGCAACCATAGTCACCAAGTTGGGGTTTGAAATAAGCTGGCAAGGGGGAAATGGGAAAAATTCGGACAGTTTGGGAAAAATTAAATATTAAAAAATTTAAAACAATTATACATAAGACCAATTTATCTATGGAAACCAATGATGTAACTGAATTTATTTATGAAGATGACATTATCTTTAACAGTAATTTCTATAATTTGCCTTTCATACAGGGGAGGGGGGACCGGACTTCAAATGTTTTGGGATACTACCCGAGTCTTATAAAAGCTCTCTTATCAAATTAATAGTTTGAAGTCCGACCTCTAACGAAGTTCTTCTGTCTTACAAAGAAAATTACAAAAGGTTGACTACTTATGAAAGCATCTGTCTTGTTGAACTCCAACAAAACCTCCAAAATTAACTCACCGTCATGTTTAAAAAAAAAGTATAATTGGACTAATGGGATGAATCCCAATCGAAACACAACCAAGAGGATATGATATCCACTAAATGCTTTACAAGAAGCAAAACAAGCTAAAAGGATAAAAAACAATTGAATCCCACATAAAAACAATATCCTGAAACAGGAGCCTCTTAAAACCCTTTACAATCAACAACCAAAGGAAAAGTACGACAAAAATGATTCACCATTTTTCAGTAACTTTGAGAAATGCACTTTTGTTTTCAGCATGCAAGACCCAAAACAGATTCCATTATAATAGGAATTTAAGTAGATCAATAAAAGAATCAAAGGGTGTTGTGGTATAATAGGCATACCTACTCTTTTGCATATTAGGTAATCCTTGACCCTGCCAAAGTGAATTTAGTCAGCTGAGAAAGTGATATTTCTATTTTTTTTTTATCGGTAGAAAGTGACATTTCATAATAGAAAAACAGAGTGTACGCTATAAAAAGCAGAGAAAAAAAAAAGAAAAATGAAAAATGAAAAAAAATAGAAGTTCAGTTTTTTGTAACTAAAATTGACTTAGGACCAACAGCAAGAAACCATGAAGACAGGGAATTTATATGGTGATACATGAACAAAAAAAATTAGAAACCATCCATGCATCACAAACCCTAAACCAAGCACACACATATAGAAAGGAATATTTTAATGTTCCAATGTTTGTTTTGAAGCCTTCCTAATGGCATCGACGTAGAAAAACATGTGATTGCATTATCATCACCATCGTCTCTGCATCATCATGTCTAGAACCACAATCACAGTGACGGTCATTAAGATTTTGCTAAAATAATCAATAGAAGAAGAAATTATTTTTAATTATAAACAGAAGTAAATTTAAACATCAGGCCAACATTTCATGAAATGAATAAATCAAAAACACATTCTCAGAAGAATGCTTTATATACAAGGAGTTCCTATTCTGAAATTACATCCAAATGCACCCTCAAATTAAGAAAAAAGAAGCATGATACTGTTCTAAGTGTCACATTAATGACAAATAAGACCACTCAAGAACTCTCAAAGGGCAAATTCACTGACAAGTTTCTGGAAATAATGTCGAGATTTGAAAGACATGCAACCACTGCAAATAAAAGTTTTAGGCATAAGTGCTGACAAACAAAAGCAACGTGATGGTTTACCACTAGACATGCAAAACAATTGAAATGATACATCTGTGCTAGTCTGAAGCATGATTAAGTTAATAAACATATACCTCTTGCACAATATTCTTCATTACAGAATGAGTTTCTGACAGAACTTCCTGCATAAAGAAGCTCTGTATCTTCTCAGCAAGACCAGCAACGTCCCCAATTAATGCATAAGCATCAACCACCTGTACAACATTTTAACAAATGATCATGTTAACCCTACATTTGCATAAGAGAAGCTCATTTTTTTTTACAGCTTTGCATCAAACGGAAAAAATGAATGAATAAAGGTACAAAAGTCCTAAGAGGTCAAGGGGACTTACAAAGGACTAAACAACTTAACATAGCCTCCCTCAAATTCAATTGAGTCCCATTTAAAAGTAAGATCCTCAAAGAAAAGCCTTTTAAAATCTTTTGAACCACAAACAACTTATACATGATAGTTTTGATTCAAAGAATAATAGTGGGAAACTCTTCCTCTTCCCCTCGAACACCTTACCATTCATTTCCTTCAAAAGCCTTCATTAAAATTGTAACCTCTTAAAAAAACGCACTTGCGGTGCACATAAATTTAGCAACATGAGAACTTGAGAAATATACCCAATCAAAAGAAAACAACAATCTATTTCACTGCCAATACTGCCAATATCCATTGTAATTATGACAGTAGATATATAATGGGGAATTATCTTCTTTAACCTCTCGTATTTTTGTTATTACAATAAAACAAATACATTTACTTTTCCTAAAGGAAGAAATAAAATATGGATATACTGACATTTATATAATTCCCCTCTTTGAAGCCCTGGCAAACGCCTAATAAAAGTGAGTCTAGCTTTTGAAGTGTCCTTGCAAGCCACACCTGCAGGAATTAAGAGTAAATGGACAAATTAGGATTATCAATAAATAAGGTCAGTGAAAACCCTACCAACATGGACACGGGAAAGAACAGAGAATTTAGAAGGAGATATAGTCATTCTCCTGGTCAAGAAACTTATTGTTGATTAGTTTTCTCCAATTGAGTCTGTTTAAAATAACCAGATAAAGGGAAAGATGACATAGGGCAAAAGAAGACATTTGCAGTCGTACATAAGGTTTTACAGACTGAGTTCCTGAACAATTAATTTGAGGAAATTTCACCTCTACACCACGGCTCATTTCTTGAATAGCAGAAAGCTCAGACAAACTATCCAAAACCTGCAAATACTCTGATAAAACTTGAAATGCCTGTGCAAAAAACCGAAAGATGAGCATTCAACATATAGAATGAAAAAATATCAAAAAAAGGATTTTAGTGTGCAATATGCCAAATCTTTTGGGGGGCTAGCATGCCAACCAATATAAATTAAAACTAAAAAAGGTGAGATCAAAACCCGCCTTAGAGTAATTTCCTTCTTCAATATGGGTTTCAAGTGACACTTGCATGTCCACTGCGTGACGAAGTTCTGACAGAATTGGGAGCATGTCCTGCAACAAGTTCCAACCTTCTATCAAGCTAAAGTTCTCACAATGATGAAAATTTTGCAAGAACAAAGCATATTTTACAGGCAGATCATCTGCATAAACATTTAAGAAAAAACACTCACAATCTACTCTAAATAAGGTTGGATGCCCATCCTTTGAATATAAACGTATAGATGGATAATTATTAGTTATGAGATAACCTACGTAAATACAAACGACCCTATTTTCCATATACTTGTGGGAGGCGTCTGAGGCTTTGGTGTTTATACTTTATATTAATTTGTTTATATGAAGTTCAGACAGTAAATTTAAGTGAATCAGAACTTTAAGCATGCTAAAATTTCCTCACCTAGCCAAAAAAAAGGTTAAAAAATTTCCCTCTTTTAGTGCAACAATTAGAACATAACAATGGTTAGTGTAGAACAAAGTGAATTCTAATGCAAGCATGTGATTCAGCAAACAATCATTGAAATAAACTTTGTATCATGAACATACAAGATGTTAAAACCAAAAATCAAAATCCTATTGAAGCTAATGATATGAGCCAAAGTGGAAATAAGAGCATACAAGACAATTCTTCAATTGAAAAAGGCATATGAGATTAGATACATCAAAATGTTCGCAAAACAAGAGTTAGACAGATGCTGGTGTAAGACAAACCAAAATAACAAGAGAAATAGGTAATAAATCCATGGAAACAAATAACAGGGTCAACACAAATGGTAATTCTTAACTATCTCCAGTATAAGTTTGTTGTCGTTAAGGTTTCTGGAAAAAAATAAATACCAGAAGAGCTTGTTTCTTTTTGGCATGAGAAGTAACAACCAGATCCCGTGAAACCTCGTGCATTGAGGAGGTTAGATGCCTTCGTCCATTCTGCACATTACAACATGATTGACTACAATGAAAGGTAACTCCAGCGAAGCACCCAATCAGGAAAAAGACAGCAGCTTCTTTACAAACATTCAATTAGTTGCAAAATCAGATCTTAATTTAATTGCAGCCACATGCTGCAGATCCAACCCACCCGTGAGAAAAGAAAAAAGTAAAAAGAAACGCAACCCCATGCCTTGCTTACCATGCTAATGACATTTGCAACCTTCAAATCCTGCTCCAATTCCCTCACCAGATGCATCCCCTTCACTGACCAAAAATAAGCATCAAACATCTCATTTAAGGTTGAGATTTTCAGAATATTGACTTCTTGATGATCCAAATTACTAAACTCTCATAAAAGGGAGTAAAATTTTTGAAATTCTCGTTCAACCCCATTTCTGAGGTATGAATTATGATATATTTTAAAAAAGTGAAATTAATGAAATAAAAAAATATTTAAAGTAAATATAAAATAACATTATAATAAGAAAGATGGAAATAATCGCGAAAACAATTGTTAGACTGAAATACAAATTATAAAAGCATTGATGGAAAGAATAATAAAATAATTTTACATTGAAAAAATAAAATGGAAGTTGGACTTCGGGTGGCCTGCAAGGCCTTTTCCCAGTAGATCCAAATGTATCGTGTGGACCATGCGGACTCGGAAGTTGCTAGTTTTTGACTAATCACATAATAATTATATAAGCAGGTTTCTCCTTGGTGCATGATAATCGCTAGATAATTGCTAGAACCCATTTTTAGTGCAAAGTAAGAATAAAAACAGCTAATCCATTTTGGCTTTGAGAAAAATTCTCAAATAATAGTATAATGCAGGCTTTTCCTTGTACACATGATAGTTGCTAGAGGCCATTTTTGAGTGTAAAGTATGCTAAAAAAGTGTCCAATCCATCTTTGAAGAAGCCTAGAGAAGGATTGTTGAGCTAAATTTTAATGGGTGTTCTTTTAGCAATTCCAGGTGCAGCAGGAAATAGGGACTCGGTCTGTGATGAGCATGTTCAATTCTTTAGGTTTTTCCCGGTCCATTGGGTGTTGAAGATTCCAACAAAGCATAAGAGTAGGAACTAATTGTGAAGATGGACATCTATAGCTCACTTTTGCAATCTTCCCTTGATTGACAAGGGAGCCTCGAATATTTTTAAAGCTTAGGCATCCTAACGCAGGACACAAATCAAGTCAACAGTCATAGATTCTAATGAAAATTTTGTAATTATTTAGGTTTCTAGTTGTTTCTGTCTAGATTTTTTTTAAATCACTTTTGCGTTGTCAAGATTATTTTAAATTCGTTATTTTTGGTCTTAGTTGTCTTTGGGTTATTTTAGGAGTTTAATTTGAGTCTAAGTAGTATTCACGTCATTTGTCTTTACGCCTTACATTGAATAGTCAAAACTTGTCATATAATATATATATATATATATATATATTTGTATTATTTGAAAGGTTATTGAGTTACCTATCCAATGAGTCCAAGATTTTGTGAATCCGGTGTATTTTGAAAAAGTTATGGTTAAAATATTGGTAGGGTATCAGTTTTACACGAGATTTGCATATCAAGATCAAAAGCATCAATGTTTAAGTTATGTTATGATTAAGGTTTTGAGTCAAACATATGAGAGCTAATGTATATATATACCTATTGTAATTGATTTTTAACAATTGATAGAATAAAAGGAATTTTACAGCCCTCTTATTGAGATTTCTCCAGTGATTGGCATAGTCACCAAGTCGGGGTTCAGGAATAAGTTGGCAAGGGAAAAAGTCGGAAAAAAAAAAACCGGAAAAAATTGAAATAGTTTTAAAACAATATAATTTTTTCTACTAAGTAGTGTTATCATGTATATTGTCAAATCCTATTTTAAACTATAAGAATAAATCATAAAAGTGATCCCATTTTATTCCTCAATCTTGATTCTACAAGGAAGTAAAATTATCAGATTATTTTAAGAAGTGCCACTTAGCTAAGTGGTAAGACTTGTGGAGGTTGTTCCCAGGTCTTAGGTTCAAACCCCTTGATCCCATAATTCTTATGCTAACTATTAATAATTAACAATATTCATGTACTAACCAAGCATTTACCTATCAAAAATAAATAAATAAATCACAAAAGAAAAAATTAGGGCTCTATTATAATTTCTGAGTTTTGAGTTCAATTTTAGTTTTAGAGAAAATTATGTTTATTAAAACACTACCCTTTAATTTTTTATTAAATTGTTAAAAAGTCCTTTTGGGTTTCAAAAATTCTAAAAATAATCATGTAATGTTAAATTAGCTACGAAAAAATCCTCCAAGAATTGGAAAATTAAATCGCGAAGTTCGTTTAAAACATGATTTATTTGTGATTTAATTGCAACCTATAAAACCACGATTTAAACGCGACTTTTTGAAAAAGTTGGCAACTTTGGTGACTATGATGATTGGATCATAGTGTGAGAACCAAAACATCATCTATCTTCTTCTATTTTATCACCTTCATCTTCTTCATTTTTCTAATTTTTTCTATTTTATATCAGCCATATTCCTAACCAAATACCCTAAACCTTCCCCAAACCCTAATTCAAAAATAGCATAATTGCAAAACTTTGCATTTGTTCTTACAGCATATAGCCATTTGAGATTCTAGAAACATTTTTTCCTTTTTTAAAAAATCAATAATTTTTCTTTCCACTTCATCACCACCTAATTAGCCTTTCCCACCACCCATCCCAAATAGAGCAACTTTAGAATCAGACAAATCTAGGTTGTCCTAAATCAGATCCACAACCTCCAAAGCACCATGGAGACTTACAAATATTATTGAAAAAATTGGGAACTTTTGCAGAAGAAAATGTTTTGTGACCATACTAGTAGAAGTGCTAATGTAGAGGAATGCAGACTCTTCCAAGGACGAATAACTGTCTCAGGCGTCATTATATCTATCATAGGTCTTATTTTCTTTTGATGTAAGCGGTGTCCTGAATTTAGATTATTTTTTAGGGCTCTTTTTGTTTAAGTGGGAGTGTGTATGTTTAAATAGCTCAGGTAGTTCTCGATAGTTTTCAGGTTGTCGTTTAACATTGTTTTTATTCTAGTCCAAGTAAGTCTTCTCAACCTCCTTTTAGCTCTTTTCTTTCTTCATTTCAATAAAAGTTTCACTTAAACACGTAGCAGCCACCTCATGGGCTAAATGGAAATCAACATTTACGTATCCAAAGATATATCACATCTAAAAACTACTGCCTTGTTGAGTTTAATTGTCATATTAATCAAAAGCATGAAGAAAATAAAAAGCTTATTTGTTGGTGGTTATAAGATGATGAAAAGAGACAACTAGGTTTTACATCGATGATGACTAGTACTGAAGAGAAAAAAAAATTAATAGGAAGATTGAAAATGTCTTAAGGAGAAGGAAAACACATAAACACAATGAAAAGTCTATTTAGTTGCTTCTCTTTTTTATACATGAAGAAACATAATCGAATTTCTCAAGTAAATACGTCATATCTTTACAATTTGGTTTGTCCGAATGTCATATTGAATCAGCAGAATCCTATAAAAAATTCAGCAAACTGCAATGATTGGGTTCGTGACTATGTTAGTGTATGGTTCACTGTATTCCACGGACCTAGAGCGAACCATACTGCAAACTGGTTCACTCTGTACCACTTTGCGGTTTGGTGTAGAAGGGACCGAATTCGGTATCTTAGGTAGAGGTTGCCAAATTATCTGAGCCAAAGGCCAATACTCAGTCCCTCACTGCTCAAAATAAACGTTTCACGGTGAGAGTTACTTACTTACCCACATGCAAGATTGATTTATGAAGTGGATGATTGCACAATTAAAAGCTCCCGGAAAGTCAACTTTTCACATAAGTCTTTCAAGACATGCAATTTGTACATATTTCCATGACAAGGTATGAGTGCATTTCTTATTATTATTTCAAACCTCTTGGTGTTTTCCATCAGTTGTAGAATAATTTCAAAGTTTGTAAATTAGTACTTTCTCATATAGGAAAATAATCCTATGGTCTTCAACCTAATTTGCAGTATGCTAGGGAATTTGGAAGGAGGGAAACGGTGAAATCTTTAAAGGGAAGGAGCACACTCAACATGAAGTTCTCATAAGTTGTATCCATAGTGGGACTTCAAATAGGTCTTCTTCGAGGAGTTTTGGTTTAAATGAAATTTAATGTGTTCAAGTAGAAGTTGATGTTGTCAATCTTAGACTCTAGCTTTTTCTTTACTTGTAGGTAGGCTGTCTTAGCCTCCTTTTTATTCATATTTTCGTTAATGAAATATCTTTACCAATCAAAAATATAGAATGTAGTAATTCTTCTCTTAAAACACAGTTTTCAAACTTGTATTTTACTTCTTTGGAGAAGAATTTTTTTATTCATAATTTCATGGTTTGAGGGAGAGGCTTCTTGGGATTTTGGTTTTAGGAGGAACTTCAACTTCTTTTGGCACAGCTATCTCTTCTTTGGAGAAAGGTTGTTGGGTTTCATCAAAGAGTTGAGATGGTAGTTTCTCATTGAAACCATTTTATCAATCTCTAGCACTTGGTTTGCCTTCTGATTGGGGTTCAAAAGTACCAACTAATGTGCTATTTTTGAATTGGGTCAGTCGTTGTAAACAGGACTTTGAACATCGAAGATATCATAGCTTGTGGTGCTATTTCTACCGATTACTGTTTTTTGGGTAAACCTACCAATCATCTCCCCATCCATTGTTCTTCCACTGGTATCTTTTGTTTTCATTTCATGCTCCTTTTTCAAAACCACGTCTCTTTTTCAGAGTTGGCAATATTTGGCCTTTAGAACTAAAGAAATGACTTTTTATGGAGTTTGAATCTTTTTGTCATTTGCTGAGGCATTTGGAATAGAGGAATAATTGGGTTTTTCTAAGGAAGGGTAGCATTCCTGTGCTTTTTTATTTTTTTTATAAGTATAAAATTTTATAAATGTTGAAAGGAGAGAACAAAGGAGGCTGAGATAGCCCCCAAACAAGAAGCAACAAAAACAGAAAAAAACAAATAAAAACAAATAAAAACAAAAGAGCCACCGAAGCAATCCTACAAGTTACAAAGACGATCCCATCTAAACACAAAATCCTCAAAAGAAGCCCTGAAGAACTCCTTGTTCAACTTCGTAGCATTCTTGTGCTTGTTTGATGAATTTAAGGATTCTTTTACAAGGACTTTCTTTTTAGGTGGAATCTTATTTGTAAGGAAAACTTGCAATATTAGAGGTGGGATTGCTTCATTATTTTGTTTGCTTTGGTTTTTGGCACTGTATCAGGTAGGTCTTCTTGAATTCTTCGCATTTTCTTCTTCTTTAGTAAGTCTTGCATCTATACTAATCAAAAAATAATATGCCAGTGTGTAAATACTTTGAACAGTAGGTGCATGGACAAGTGTGGAGGTTTACTTGCAATAGGAAACTTACCCATTTCTTCATGGTGCTCCATTACGTGGCGTGAAAGACGTTCCGCTATCCTATCCAGTTGTGCTAGCCTAAGAGTGGCCTGTAAAAGGGCACATTACAAACTGAATGGAGCAGTTCCAGGAAATGTTTAGGAATCTGTGATGACAAAAGATCAACAAAATGTTGAAAATGAATATGCCTAACCAGATACTAATCAGATAAATGAGAAAATCAAAAGCAGTTCATACTAAAAATGTTTGGAAAAATAAATATCCTTCAAGCATGAAACTAAGTAACTAACATGTAAATTGCAAGAAATATAGGGTTCCAGAGAAAATGCAATGTAATAGATGGGATTGAGTTTACAGTCGATAAATGCGTGCTGAAATTACAGATCCTAAAGGTGTAGATAAACAAAGTGAGTTACCATGGAAATGTAAAATGAAAAAAAAAACCCCACAGAAACCAGAAGTGATGTGCTCCAAAAATGTCACCTTTAATAATCAAAACACCATAAACCCCAAATAGTTGGCAGAAGAAACAATATGCTCTTCAGCAACACGAGGATAATAGATAGAACTTGATGAGAAAGGGAGCTACTCTACAATAAACTGGAGCATTACCTTTTTCTCAAAATAGGTCAGATCATTTTCTTCAGATGGCATATGATCCAGAACATGCTTAACTGGATCAAAATCCTGCATAAAAGGCATAATAACAGATTCGGGTTAAACACTTCACAAGACTTGGAGCATGGCAGAAACATACTGAATCAGGAGCTGAATGCATGGCATACTGGCTAAAAGATTGACTTCTTGGTGGGCCCAGAAGATTGTGCCACGAGGCATTTTTAGGAGGCACAAACATCAAGTCTTCAGTATAAATGGATAAAGAAAAAGCATATGCATCTTCAAATACAATCCAAACATTGATGAGGAGCATTTTTTTAGGGGCAAGCTGGACTTGAACCCACAACCAAAGTCACTAAGTCGGGGTTCGGGAATAAGTTGGCTAAATAAAAAAGTCAAAAACACGTTAAAATCGGGAAACAATCGGGAAAAAATTGAGCTATGATTAGGACCATGTAATTGTTCCAACTAGGTGTTGTTCTCATGGTATATAATCAAATACCATGTTAAATTATACTAGCAAATCACCAATCCCCAAATTAAATTACAAGAAGTAATCTCAAGTCTACAACACAATCAAGGTTTATATTGTTCAAAATATAAAAAGATAATCATGAGTGCAACTTAAGATTCATTAAGTGATCAAAATCAGTGTAATCTTCATTTGCATCCTCATTATCTAATACTTTATCTTCTCTTATTACTGCATCAAGGACATCTTTTTTTTCAATTTAATCGTGACATTTGTGATTTAATCGTGAAGTTTGTAAAAGTTGAGACGTAGGGTATGTTTGATTGCATGGAAAGTGACTTTCCAAGTAAAATAGTGGTGGAAAATAGGTAGGGTTGGAAAATCAAATTCCATTGTTTGATTTACTTAGATAAAATCATGGAAAAAATATGAGAAAAAAGAAGAAGAGAAGATGAGGAGGAAGAGGGAGGGGGGAGGATGTGGCGGCGACGGCGGTGGAGGTAAGTGAGGAAGAAGAAGGGAGAACGTGATGGTGATGGTGGCGGCGACAGAGGTAAGTGAAGAAGAAGATGATGAGGAAGATGGGGGGAAAACGTGGTGGTGGTGGTGGAGGAGGTGAGGGATGGAGAAGAAGGAGAAGAAGAGAGAGAGAGAGAGAGAGAGAGAGAGAGAGAGAGAGAAGGTGGCCGGAGACGGTGATGATAAAGACGGAGACGGTGATGACGACGACGACGAGGTTAGTGTAATGGCGGTGGTGGTGGTGGTGGTAGGAAAGAAGAAGATATGAGTGGGGAAGAATTATGGATGGAAAATATGGGTGGATTTCACTTTCCCACCCATACGGGTGGGAAAGTGAAATCTATGTTTTGGTGGACTTTTTGATTGGGGTGGAAAATTAATTTCAATTTCCATGTGCAATCAAACACTTGAAAAATGTCATTTTCCATGGAAATTGATTTTCCACCCTATTTTCCATGTGCAATCAAACATACCCTTAATGAAAAATTCATGATTAAATCCGTGAAGAAAAATGCCACGATTTAATCGTGACTTTTTCAATAAGTTGCAGATTTTGGTGACTATGCCCACAACCTCAAAGTTGCTTTGCAATATGTCAAACTAATTGAGCTATGGGTCTAAGCCCAATGAGGAGTATTTGTATCATCTAAATGTAAATTATATATCGTAGGACTCACATGAAGGGAGAATTTATGACAAAGTTGAAAACGTTGGGTACGGAGAGTTCTTTGAAGCTTAGAGAAGAATATGTAAATAGTTGTTGTGTTTGGGATATGCCCGACAAAAGACTTCTTTTAGATAGTTATGCACAATCTACAAGAAGTATCTTCCTTTTTTAACCTATTGAAATGACAACTTCTGATTGTGGTCTTGTAATGCAACAATTGCTTAACATCATTATAATTATTCCATTATATGCACAAGTCTTTCCATGAAACAAACATAACCATACCACTAAAGTAAGTCAACGATATAATGAATATGTGAAAGGTAAGACACATAACTAAGCGTATTGACCGCAAGGTATGTAAAAAAGAAGAAGAAGAAGAAGAACAAGAACAAGAAAGTAGAACCTCTTCATAGAAGTCTTCCTCTAGTTCCTCAACTATTTGACCACGAGGTCTGCTTCCATATATCGAAACCAATTCTTCAGAACTTGATGCAAGAGAAAATCTTTGATGTGGAGGGAGTCCAGCAAGAGCTCGAGCAACAGCAGCTGCTGCGGCTACCCGGGCTGGAACCTATAGAAAAGATAACCCGGAGGACTTTCAGCTCAACTCACACTTCTCATTTTATTTATTTTTACTTCTGCTCAGAAAACAAGGGTTAGTGGTCAGCAGAGATGAAGATGGGTTCAACAGGCTTTGAACCCACGTCATGGTCTCAACACTCCACAAACCAACATAGCAAAGTTGGCACCTTTAATAAACGGTGCAACTTGCTCCCATTGGATTTGTGGTTGATTTATTTAAATGATCACAAAGAAATCAACAACAAACACAAAGGGAACAAGTTGCACCATTTATTAGTGAAAGCAACATGCTAGGCTCTTGAGGCTTAGAGAAATTCTCTCTTTTTTATTTTTTATGGGTAAGCCGGACATGAACCCATGACCTCAAAGTCGCTTTGAAATGTGTCAAATCAACTGAGCTATGGTTCTATACCCGAAATTCTCTTTCATTAGCAGCATCCTCTTAATACTTTCTAGTTCTTCGGCACTTCTATTTAATAAATTCAGCCTTTTTCCAATAAAAATTAATTTTTTTACTATATGTATCAACTAGGTTAACTTTAGACGAATGTAGTCACATATGATCAACCAAGTAGCTCGTGCTGTTGAATTAAATAATAGAAATTACTCAAAATTCCAGATGAAAAAGTTCATACGGATTCAGTAACTCAATTTAAACCCTAATTTCTGCCATAATTCAGTCTCCAATCAATTGAAATTTCTACGAACTAACAACGAACCGATGTTCCACAAAGAATTAAACAATTGAAATTGCACAAATGCAGAGAACAATGGAAGAATTAGGAGGAACGATCTTACAAACCTCTGGTCGATTTTCAGAAGTAGAAGGTAGAAGGCCGAGAGATCTAGCAGATCGGACTGAGCTGAGAATCTTCTCACCAACTTTAGATAAATCCATCCCTCCTCCTACTCCTCCTTGAACGAACAGTAAAGAAAGAAAGAACAAAACCCTAGGGGGCCTCTCGAAGCCCTCGATCAAACTCCCATCGAATGCAGACGAATCGGGCTGCATTTCAACTTACATCACCAAGATCAATCGAGAGAAAGAACTCCATTTCAATCGAAATCAAATTCATGGATTCGAATCGAATCTTGGATAAACACGAAGGAATTTGAGTCGATTTTTTCAATACTGTAGAAATCAGATCCGATTGTAGTTGAGACTTAGAACTTAGAATTTTCTTTGCTTTTTCGTCTGCAATTGTAGTCTTTGTTGCGGTATGTTATTCTTTAACTGCTTACTTCTTTCTCTACCTGTAAAGATCGTCAATGAAAAAATATTTTGCTCACAAACTTTTTGGTTATAGTGCTCATAGAATCAGGGATCCACCAATTGTATGAGTCCGCGTGTGTTAAATGTATCTTTAATTTACAAAATTACCCTCTTACACTTGACGTGGCGCGCACAGAGAGTCTATGAGCACTATAACGAGAAATTGTACGAGCAGAAGAATTACTTTTGTTAATTCTTACCGAGTTGTGCTGCAGTGACCTCATGCTTGTACCTCATATCGCACATCCTGACATGAAAGTGGGTAAGAATCAGAGATGTTTTTTGAATCGTATCTCGATGAAAGTATCTATGATTCCTATACACTTTCACGTCAAGATGTGAGAATTGGGGTATGATCTTGACGTCACTTCAGTTTTATTGATTCTTAAAATTAAGGCAGTGTTTGTTTGCGCTATTTTTCAACGTTTATTGCTGAAAAAAATTAAATTCAACACTTTCTGTCAAAATGACGTGTTTGTTTACTTTATATTTTCAGCATTTATTGCTGAAAATAAACAAAAAAAATTCAACACTATTTTGATGTTGAAAAAAAGTGCTGAAACGGTAAGCACTTCGCTTTTTTCGATGCGAACAAGTATGCACTTCGTTTTTTTGAGCATTGGCAAGTATGCCCTTATTCTTAAAATGATATTATCTCTTATATCCTACGGATAAGTATATAAACACCTCACAAATTAATAAACCCACACCATGACTAAATTATTTTGTCTTATATGGGTTAAAAATTTTAGAATGAATTGATTTTTGGTGAGGATGATCTCCTCATTAGTATATAAGATCCCTACAAATTAATAAACCCACACCATGACTAAATTATTTTGTCTTATATGAGTTAAAAGTTTTGGAATAAGTTGATTTTTTATGAGGATGATCTCTACAACGAGGAGATCATCCTCACCAAAAATCAGTACATCCTGAAACTTATAATCTTATCAAAACAAGTTCAAGAACTGTAAATCGTCCATTTAAAAAAAAAAGTATTTTTGACGACTTAGAAATTTCAAAATAGACTGTTTTTTTGTGAGGATGATCTCTAGACTATATAGACCATTCTCACTAAAAATTTGCTCATTCAAAAAACTTTAACCCATATAAAAGAAAAAATGGCTATGGTGTGAATTGTCCTTATTAATTCATAGGGTGCTTTTATAATTACACATCCTTCATTTCCATTGAAAATTATTCATCAAAAATTAAGTTCTTTTAATGTTGATTTCAAATTTTGATGACTTGTATGACATTATTATTTTTAATTTGAAATTTATGGGTTTTTATAAATAGAAATTATTATTTATAAATTGAAAATTTGAGTATTATTTATTATTTAAAAATGAATTGTATTTTAATTTTATAAGAAAAAATATATTTTATTGTGTTTGATAATAAATAAGCATTTGAAACATGCAAACAATGTATAATATGATTATAAGGGTAACAAAGACAATTTACCAGCTTCAGCAATGTGCAACAAACATGATTTAGCATATAAACAAATAGCTTTTTCAGTACTTAAATTCAACGCTTATAAGTTTCAGCGCTAAATACTATTCAACACTTATTTTTTTCAGTTTAACAAACAACACCTAAGTTTGAGGCTCTCCATCTAAAAGGAGTTTGCTTTGTGACTTCAGCCCATCAGATTTGGACTTTTCAGAACAGATTTAATCTAGGCCCATGGATTTATCAAGTCCATGGCCTGAAAATCACCAATGACCCTTTGTAAAAGGTGGACTGCCCGAGGACTCATTTTTCATTGGAGAAACCTTCCTCGTTCCGTAAGTGCAAATCGGGCATTGTTTGCTTCAATAAAACGCCAACTCCAACTGAGCTTCAAATATCTATATTTAGGGATGAAGTCTTCCAAACAAACTCCAACTAGGCTTCATTGTTTCATTTTGAGGATTTGGGCTCTATATCACAATTCACTATTCATATATAGAGTCCAAAGAGAATTTTAAAGTTCATGTCTCTAACATCATTTATCTTTTTTAAATACCTATTATATCTTCTAATTTGCATAAATACCAGTTTTGACTTCTGTTTTTTGTCTCCACCTTATTATATTCGTCTTCTTATTTTTTTGAGTGTGAATAATGTTTTAGATACTCGAATAGTGATTTTGAAGCCTGGATTGGTTGGAATTCAAAAGTGATTTAGAGGCTTCAAAATGAAGAAAATGCCAATTTGTAGAAAAAAATTTAAAGCCCATGGTTGGAGTCGATCTTGCCGGCCTAATTCTAATTTAAGGGCTAACAAATCCGTAAGACTTTCTTTCCAAGCCTAAAGGTAGAAAACATTCCATGTCGCTCCTTCTGAATAAAGGATTAGCTAATGAAATTGGCAAATAGACGAATTAATTGGGAATTTACCCATTAATTGATTTAGTAATATTTTCTCTCTTCCCACTAATTTTATTTTTACAACATTCAAAATCTCAAGAACAAAGTAGGGTTTTTAGGGAGGTTGAAGAGGATGTGTTTTTGTTTTAAAAAAAAAAGAAACTATATTTGTATATTACCTAGAACATGACCCTTTTTCCAATGGGTCACATTGGGAGGACATTTACAATTGAAAACTATTTTTACATCTCTCGGATGCCATCCATTTTATAAGATCCAACGACATATGACGGTGTTGTAAAAAACTTTGAAAAAATAGACAACATCCGAATGATTGTCATAAATAACCTCCAAAACATGCACAATCAAGAGAAATCTGTCTGACACCCATGGACAAAAACTATTGTCAATCGTCACTGCAAATGTACATCATAGATCACATACCCCTAAAGTAACACACGAGATCAATGGCCTATAATCAACAATCTGGTTGAGATTTATCGGACTCACACTTAGGAGATCAAAGTCGAAAATCAACCTAATTAGATGGGACACTTATTCATAACGATTCGCTAGCCTCAAACAAGGCTTTAAATAGAGCATCAAACATACAACTTATAATATCACATTATTTTGCAGTCGAAGAAAAAAAATTTAACAAAAGAGATGGTTACAACAATTATTTCCACCCTCTCCATTACAAACATCAAACCATATGTAGTAACTCAGGCAGGACCAATCAAGCACAAGCAATATCAACCTACCTACACTATCTCTAGGCTCTTAGTCAAATAATGTCCATTGATGCTCAACATGTTTCTAATTTATGTTACCAACAACAAAACACAGAAAAATTGAATCCAAGGAACCCAAAACAAATTCTAAAACATAAGAAAAAAGACCTTATTCTGTCCAAAACTTCACAAATGCAGCAACAAAGGCTTTAAGTACTTCCCAAACTGGATTAGTTTGTTCCTTGGATGGCCCTTCCCATGATTCACTGCCCATCGAGACATCCACAAAGAAGATAAAAAAAATAAACAATTGTAGTTCTGATGATGCTGTGTTTCAAGATTTTATTTGTAATAAAAAAGTTTGGAACTTGGTTTTAGAGACTTACAGTTTAGTTCTGTTTAAAGTGGAGTTCCTTCCTTCCTCAGTGGTGCTTAAGGTATTCTGAGCTTTGCTTTCGATCACAATTGCCTCTTGAGAGAGTAATTCTTGACCAGTACTGCTCGTATTATCACCATTGGTGTTCTCGGTGTGGGCATCATTTGAAGCAAGTTTAGACTGAGTGGAGTTCCTTCCTTCCTCGGTGGTGCTTAAGGTACTCTGAGCTTTGCTTTCGATCACAACTGCCTCTTGAGAGAGTAATTCTTCACAAGTACCACTCATTTTATCGCCGTTGGTGTTCTTGGCATGGGCATCATTTGAAGTAAGTTTAGCCTGTAAAGGCACATAAATAACATACCATATTATTCTATCAGATAGATTGCATATGACACACACACACACACACACACATATATATATATATATATATATATATATATAAGAATTTATTAAAAAAGGGGGATTAAAACTGGAGGCCGAGATGGCCCCCAATACAAGAAGGCAAAAAGGCAAAAGAAGAAAACTAAAAAGCCAAGGAAACAAACTACCCCCCACCCCAAAAGCCTTATTACAAACCACAAACCGTTTAAATCCTATCCAAGCGACCCAGTTATGTAAATCATCGTGATCAGTACCATCATTGAAGCCTTATCACAAAAATTTGGGGTCAACTGAACAAATCCCATTCCTTCTCCAATCTTTCCATCCTTATATAATAGATTTTCCTTTTTTTTTAATAGGTGAAGGCCTGGTTAGTGACAGGTAATAACGTTAGTGGTTAGCATAAGAAGTTTGGGTTCAAGGAGGTTTGAACCTAGGACGTGAGAACAACTCTCCACACGTCTTACCACTTAGCTAAGTGGCACTTAAATGGTCTCATTATATAATAGAAGTGAGGTCATGAAAATGGTCTCTTTGGGGTGTTTACTGATCATCAATTAGAATAAGGCTTTCCTCTTCAAGAACCTAAAGCTAACCTCTTAGGATTGTAAAAATCATTCAATTTTGGAGATGGGCTATGGTCTGTCCACGACATCGCCCACCAATTGAATGGTTTATTTGATGTATAGGCCGATCATATGTACGTACAGGTTCCCCAAACCATGAAATTTGATAGCGAAAACATCAAATATTTTCTCATGAACACATATAGACATAGGATCTCAGGATGACAATTCAATCTTTAACTAGAAGGTGGCATGTAGGGTCGTGGGTAGCAATTTTGTAATTTAAAAAGTAAAAGATTATATTTTTTGTAATTTTGAAAATTAAGGAAAACGTTTTTCTAGGGTCGTGGGTAGCAATTTTCTGGGTTTTTTTTTTACTAAAATGACACTGATTATATTAAATATATATATAAAAGTGGGGCATTTACGACCACTCAAATTTTGGTGTTGAACCACTTCTACTCCACCTTCTCTCGTTATAATATAAAGCTATTGGCAGGTGACAAGGATCAAAAAAGATACTCACAAGTTATAAACATAATCAGGCAAGAACGGGACATAGGTAGTAGCCTCACCTCAGTTCCTGAAACCAACTGGTTATGATCTGATGTCTGCCAGGTTAAGCCATCATTGCAAGATACATCAACTTGAAGGTCTTTGGACTCCATAACGCCACTTATAACTTGGTTTGCCGCTGATTTCTCATCCATGGCATCAAAATCATGCTTTTCAGATACCAATTCCACTTTCTTAGTCTCTTCTTTTTCCAACGTGCCCGTTAAGTCATCATCCGACCTTCCATCCATGCCTCGAGATAGTTTAGTAGTAGATTTTATTGGAAATGTTTCCACTATTACATCTGTCGCCAGATGAGTCACATTAAAAGTAGACGCCTCTACGATATTTGGGCTAGTTTGCACATCTTTATATAGCATCTCTTCATTCACAAGCACCGAAAATTTACTTGCATCGGTTTCTTTATTTTCTTCATTCACTGAAATCCCATTAATATATCTGCCATTGTCAGTAAATTGGCTGCTCGATGTACCGACTGGTTCTTCAGTGATATTTTGGTGATCATTGGAAACCAAATGAGTTTCATTTGATGACAAGGACAAATGACTTGGAGGTTCAGTGGAAATTGATCCCAGAGGATACTGGTCATAGAACGGGACATTGTTCTGTTCATCTGTAGTTAATTTAGAAGGGCCAAGCACTCGATTCTCTTGGATTATTTCTCGAACAATTTCCCGGACTGTGTAGAAAGACCCACCAACCTCTTTGTGTGTGAGATTGAGTGAGGGGAAGTTCCCATTGTTTGAATACTGGTACCTGAAAACAAGTAAATATTACAAATTCCAAAAAAAAAATACTTCTAAAAAGAATCCCATAAAAATACTTAAAATCCCAATAACTAGAATAAAAACAAACAGTAGTTGACCAGGCTTCAGAGAGATCCACAAATCAGAAAGTTCAAGAAAATGAATTGTGGTCAACAAGTTTTAAGGAAACATGAATAATTGTCAACTTGTTAAGAGGAAAACAATATTCCAAAAAAATTGGAACATAAAAAATCCATTTTTCAATTAATAGTTGCAACTTTAAATTAAGTATGAAGGAAAAAAATAGGGTTTAACAATCAAGACAAGTAGATCATCAATGTTGATAGACTAATATCAATATCACCGGGATAGAAAAACATCATAAGTTATTAAATCTAACAGACATTTGTGTTGATACTTGTAAATTGATACAAACTCTTTTGAAATGGATGCTGGGAAAGAAATCATATTTGCATATGAGACAAGAATTTAATATTTTCAAAAATAAAGTAAGAAACATAGTCAATCAAACTGAAATGAGCATTTTATAAGGCAGTGGTAAGATCAGTTTTTTTTTTCCTTTATGGATCTGAATGTTGGGCAATCAGGAAACAACATGTCCATACATTGAGCGTAGCAAAGACAAGTACGCTTATTAGAAGGATGAGTGGAAAAACTAGAAAAAATAAAATTATAAATGAATGCATTCGTGAAAATGTAGGAGTGGCCCCAATAGGTGAAAAACTAAGGGAAAGCCAATTGAGATGTTTTGGTAATGTGCAACGAAGGCACATTGCAACCCAATTAGAAGGAATGTAAAAGTTGAATGTCTAAAGAGTGCAAGGAATCATATCTTGTGTGGGGCGAATGGTGAGTTGGGGGAATCACATCTTGCTTCATTGTGCCTTTAGTTCGAGAATTTGGAATCATCTTCTTTGCCTTTTCTATGTTTTTCCCAATTCGGTTCTTTCCTTGTTACCGAGTTGGAGCTTCAATGTTTTCTATGGCAGGAAAAGATATCCTTGGTCCATTCTCCCATTTGCTATTTGTTGGGGGTTGTGGAAAGAGCGAAACAAAAGGGTCTTTTAGGGGTTGGAGAAATCTCTCTACGATGTTATTTTTGAGATTTTGGGCTTGCTTTTCCTTTGGTGCAAGTTGAGTAAGGATTTTGAAGGGGTTTTCTTTGAAGACTTCGTCCTCAAGTGGGAAGAGCTTTGTGCTATGTAATGTAGTTGGGCTGGTTTTGGTGGTTTCTCTTTGTTTTGTTTTTTTGGTCTTCCTATCCATGGGGGCCACCTTGGCCTCCCTTTATTTTATTTTATTCTCTTTCTAACAAATTTATACTGATAAAAAAAAAGTATGAGGAAGACCAAAAAGAACATGGATAAAGGTAGTGAAAGAGGAGATGAGGACCAAAGAGAATGGACCAAGAATAAAGACAAAAGATTCTTTGTGCGCTCTTTCCACAAATCTCTTTTGCCTCCTTTTGACTTGACTTTCCCAGAATCTGTAATTTGGTCTTCTCTTTTCCCTTTTAAAGTTGCTATCTTCGTTTGGTTAGCCTCTTTGGGGAGGATTCTAACTTTGGACAATTTGATTAAGTGTGATTTTTCAACACCAAATTTTTGTTTTTTGTGTAAGAATAATGGAGAGTCTGAAAATTATACTCTTTTAAATTGCCCCTTTTCTTCCTTGGTTTGGTCTCATTTCTTAAATCTATTGAAGTTGGATTGGGTCCTTTTGCTACTTTTGGTATGTTTTGTGGGTGGACTAATGCTTTCTCCAACAAAAAAAGGTATCTTTAGGCTATTCTTCCTTTTGCTATGTGTTGGGGGCTTTGGAAAAAGACGAACAAAAGGATTTTCCTTCGAGAGGAAAAAGCACTCCATGAGGTCATCTTGGAGATTAAGGGATTTTGTTTTCATTTGGTGTAAGCTTTGTAAAAACTTCCAAGGAGTTTTTTTTCCGAAGTCTTTGTTTTCAAGTGGGAGATGCTTTGTAATGACTAGTTAGTTGGGGGTTGCTTTTGCTTTCCTTAGTTCTTTTTCTTCTATTCTTTTCTTTTGTAAAGAGGGCCACCACGGCCTCCAGTTATCTTTTTCAATAAAATTTTATACTTATAAAAAAAAAAAAACAAAGCTTTAGATAAAACTGAGAGAACCAGATTCATTCAATTGACCCCAAATTTGGGGACACGGTTTTGATGATGGTGATGGTGCAGATGGTTTCTGCTGTCATACTTCTAAATTTCCTCTACCCACAGACGTAAACTAACATTTAAAATAGGTTATTAGTTGTAACATTTCCCAAACAAAGCTTTCATGTGGCGAATGTTCATTAAATCCTAAGACCACATATATTTGCATTAGATTCTGACACTCATACCAGTACTTTTGCACTTCTTGTAATTCTTTGAATTGGGGTAAAAATCCATATGACAAAGAAAAGTAAACATTTTTGTAGGAACAAAACCATCCCAGCAATGTCACAAACTCACAATGATGTCTTTTTCGCACATGAATCTAAACAATTAAAACAAAAGGTTGGTATCTTGAAATGCAAGAGAGATCAAAGAACATTACTTCTTTATAAAAGATTCAACCATTGCCTTACGCTCCTCCTTTGATCGTCGAATTCGAGACTTCTTCTCACCAGAATCATTGCCCTTAGCTAGGGCAAATGTTCGCCCAACCCATGCAACCTTTATAGAATACATGATGTCAAAATTCACCAAGTTTTAGGATTCAAACCTGCACAACACATAATAAAAATTAGTTGCACACTCATGGACGTAGGTACTTATGAATTCATCTTCTATTCTTTCCTTTCTCTTTTAACAGGTAATCTAGGATTGAACCAAATGCCTCAATGTTGAGACAACGATGCAGTCCAATTGCGACATGGCCTCTGTATAGCTCCATTGTCTAAAAATATTTCAGGCACTTTTTGAGTCTAGAACAAATAAGGATGGTTTGCCAACAACAAACAAACCTAGAAACAAGGTCCCTAAAATGGATGCTTTTAATCATTTAGGCAGAGTCGTATTTTTTGTACATAGTATCCTATATGGCATACGTTGGTTGCACCCCTTTCACACATGCCTTATGTACCAGTATTGGTAAACCATACTTACGGAGATTCCTTTAATAGTTTTGTGGTTGTTACGGTGTAACAAGGGTGTGTCGAGTGGTAGATGACTTTGCATCAACTAATAATCCTAATGTTTCATTCTCAATGTCTGCAGCCTAAATTATTTATTTCCAAATTACGTAAAGTTCTACAAAGAACAAAGTTATACAAAATAAAATAAAAAACAAACGAAAGAAATAAAGAAGCAACAAAAGATGATACAAGTACAACTGAACAAAACATCACAAGACGGCCAAATCAAGCTTGTTAGCAACTCCAACGCACTCTGCATCCCCCTCTCAATTGCCATTTTGGAGAGCTAGAGCCCTATGAAGGGTCTCCAACACACTCTCCATTTTCGAGAGTGGAGTTTTTGGTCAACAAAAGAAGAGAGTGAGATTTAGAATCTCTACCTTTTGGCAACAAAGGACGATGACCGTTAGGTAGGTCCATGGCTTATAGCTGAATTTTGGGTATAATTAAAAAAACATTAAAATATTTATGGAGATTCATTTTGGATAGCACGGTTGGAGTGCATACCCCTTGAATATCCAAAATGACTTTCCTTAATGGAATGTCTAGTCTTTATGGATATCCCCATTGGAGTTGCTCTTAAAACTTGGGAGTTCATATTGGTAGGTAGACCGAGGCACAATTTCTTCGAAATCTAAAGCTAATCAACTATGAGATTCACTCCAACATTACTCAATTCCCCTGAGATTCTGTCACCTGGACGCTTCAAAAATGGAAACCCAACCCTAATCAAATACTTCAAATTTTCACCTCTAAATTTGATGCCCATAACATAACTTAGCCGTGTATCTTCCGTAACTTGGTAACATAGCCCTGAGTACTTAAATGTGTGAACACACACACACACATTTACACATTGAGCAGAAAATGAATTTTAAGTAAAAATAGAGTTTGACTTAAAACATTAACTGCTAATTTTTTTGATCAAGTACAACTTAATTTAATCTAAAATTGTATAAAATATCTAATAATAATCGAAAAATTAAACATTTAATAGCAGAAACAAAACATGGACATTGACCCATCCTAATCCCATAGGTAACCATCACTCAGAGCTCAAACCCATCCGAGAAAAAACAAGCTTAAAAGATCACAAAATAACTGAACCAACAAATATTTAACAACCCATCAAATAAGAAATAAAAAAACCTCAAATGGATTTTCATGGTATATTAACAACCAAGAAGAAAGTGTGGACAGAATATAATCATAAAAGATAAAGATTAAATTGTATACCTGGATTTCTCAAGAGAAGAGAGAGAGAGAGAGAGAGAGGGAAAGAGATGGGGTTTTAGAAGTTAGAACAAGATTTGAATGCCGAAAACCCTCGACATAGAGAGTTCAGTACACAGCCACTCGAGAGTCGGGACGCTATGTTAGCACATGAGACATGGTTTTAAAACTCGGAATTCCGTCTTGTCTCGTCCTTGTCGATACTGACTTAACTCAGTTGACAATTATATATTTAAAAAATTATGATAAAAAAATTTAAGTTGTTTCCTCACAATGTCATATTTTTATTTAAAAATAATAATTTTCTTTTATCAAAAATTAAAATCGAGTTTTATTGATTAAGACGAACTTTATTAACTAGACTGAACAAGTTGAATTATCTTCTTTCTTTAACAATACCAAGATGACTCGTCCGAGTAATCTTGTAAATACAAAATTTTATATCATTTATACTAGTAGTATGAAATTCGTTAGAGATTGAGATTACTCGGATGGGTCATCTCTATCTTAAAGATCATCCGATGAGATAGTCAATGTGAATTTGTTATTGAAATGCAAATCGCCGTAAGATGTGAATTGGACGTTGTCGCAAAAGAAAATGATATTAAATAATTAATTCAAATATTTGTTATTTATACAAAATTTAGATTTTGTAATAGAAAATATACTATAATATAATAAGACAAAAACTAGATTATTTATATTTTATATTAAATAAATTTAAGCAAGGGAACTCAGAAGAGTCGTCTAACTCCATTACCATCCATGTACGATCCATACTAGATGTGACCAACTGCCCATCCTCCATCCTCTACGTTCTTGACAACCCATCTGTCTCAGTAGATTCTTTTAGTGGCATGTTTCAGTTGATTTAAATGATTTAATTTGTGTAGACGAGATGAAATGGATGAGTCAACCCGGTATACAGCGAGGGGGGCACTACTTGCAGATTTCATATTACAGATAGCACTCCATTGTACAAAAATGTCCCAATTTTTTTAATTTTTCTAATTCCCATATTACCCTTATGTGTTGCACATCAAATGAGTAATCGAGTTGACTCGACCAAATCATTAAAGTTGAGATAATCAAAACATAAATTCATAACTGGATTGGTGAGATATTTGAAACCATGGCTGAATTGGTGATAAATTTGGAACCACGGTTGAATTGGTGGGAAGCTGTCTAATTGTTACTGAGTTAACTTGACTGAATCATTCAAGTGAGACGACCGAAATTTGAAACCATCACTAAATTGGTGAGAAATGTGAAACAATGGCTGAATTGGTGAGAGATTTGAAATCAGGATCGAGTTGGTGAGATCCATTAAATTATGTATGTCTCATCATTGCACATGAAGGGTTTTAGATTGAGATGCTAAAAAAGGATGTGTAGTAGGAACGCAAATATTCGAACCCTTTATGTAAATGTAAACATTTTAAAAAGGGTAATTGTGTAAGAATAACTTGAGATAGAAAAAGGGCTGGGGTGGAAAAATATTTTCCCTTCGAAAGGTTTTGGACTACAAAATCATTTTCCGGAAAATATATAATCAATGTAAATGAAAATCATATTTTCCTTGGAAAACCATTTTTCGACCAATTTTTAATGTGCAAAACACCAAATTAAAAGTGCCTTGTAAGTTGCCATCATATTAGTAAAAGTGCCTCTGGGCTTTGCTATATCACTTTGCCTTCTTGTTTTGCACGCATGTGTGTTTGGGTTTCTCCCGGCTTACTTGCATATTAAAGCTGTCTAGTGCCCTGGTAAGCCATTTTAACAAGCATGGCTGTGACATTACGGCAAGGTGAACCCTGAATCACCATCAAAAGCTCAAATTATAGAGCAGCTCATCAAAAACATGCAATTATGAACAAGCCCGATACAGAATCCTATTTTCAAATCAAATATGAGATTTAACAATTAACAAGTGAAGATTCTCATTCAATTTTAATAACAATTTGTCTCACACAGTGCCTTATGCCCATAAAATGTGAAATTTACGCAAGAACTTCCTTACATAACTTATACGTATATACCAACATCAGCCTTGTTGCAAAAGTAAAATACTCTTGTAATTATTGATAAAAGTCTTCTATTATCGATGTGGTCTACAGGTCTCATGAAATTTACACAAGAACTTTCTTCGTATCTTATACATGTATACCAACATCAGCCCCACCATATATGTAATGCAACTTGTTTTAGGACTAACGGAGAATGAAATTTAAACTGTAATTTCTTCCTAATAACTACAAATCTTCTCGTTCTTGTATGCATTTTGTTTCATCTTTCATTGATTTTGTAATTTGATCTAGGATTTCGAATTCACGTGTGTGATTAAGATAAGGTAGCTAACTATGAATAAACTGCAAAAAGAAGTAAAACCTCTGCTAAGAGTTACAATTTAGAGGAAGCTAACCATCAAAATGAAGAATATTCAAACTCTCTGCTTTGGTGGTGACTACATCTTGCTGACGTGGATGATGGTCGATGGTTCCATTCGCAAAATGCATCTGACCTGACAAAGACAAGGGAGGAGAAGTCATGAATATATTTAGCAAAACACATCTAAACATTGTGAGTAAACTTAAGTATGATTTTCTGACCATTGCATGAGAATTCTGCTGGTAACCACAATTCTGTATGAGCTTGTAGATTGTCGATTCTTAATCATGATTTTTGATAGACAGCACAGAAAATCTCAAACCAGATTGGGTTTTAGTAGTTTCGAAGGGGTCATCTGATCTTCAGATTTTGGTTAGTCCTAAACATTCATCTTCCAATGACCATTGTCCGTGCAGAGGTACAACTCTTCAGATACCATACGGAGCTCAGAAAATCCAACATTTGTTCTAAGAACATGCTCCGTGATAATGATTTGATCATAACCATAGATCTCGTTAAATATGTCGAAAGTATAGATGCAGTAATTAATTTCAAAAGTTTTCCGTTTCATGTAAAATGAGACCATCAATCTAATTAAACGAACTATAATTTTTTTTTTTTTTACACTGCTTTAATATCCAAAAAATATACATTAATATTAAAAATATGAAAGGGGAAAAGAAATGTTATTATTCTTTCAATTTATCTAATTCTTTCTCCCACTTGAGCCCGAACATTTGGCGGCCAAAAGGTACAATGAGATTATAACGGAAAACCTGCAATTTATTAGTAACTTTCTTTAGTCCTCAAAGGAACATTTTTAGAAGTAATTATATTTAGAAATATATATATATATATATATATATATATATATATATATATATATATGATGCACGTGGTTCTAGATCATGCAACAAAATTTAAAATCTTGTCTTGACAATATCTTGGTCAGGGGAAATATATCACTGTTCCGACAGAAACACTGAGTACTTCGGAGCCAATGTTTGATTCTGGTATCAACCAAATTTCAAGACAGTCCAAGACTTAAAAAACATGGCATGCAATGCAACCTACCACTCCTATGTCTTAGAGTGCAACTCTAATGGGGATACCCATCTCCATCTCCATTAATACGTAACCATGGGCTTATGGATAGCCACTTTGGATATTCATGAGGTATGCGCTCCAACCGTACTACCCAAAAATACTATCATAAATATTCTAATATTTTTTTAATTCAACCCGAATTTTGAATGGTCTCAAATTGCAATATTTTTCAGCCAACCATCTGAAATTATTCCCTCCAAAAAATGGAGAAGTCATGTGGAGCTACCCATTTTGGGTTGTGGGATGGGTCGTGTGTCGGAGACCCCTATTTTGGATTTTAGGGCCCAAAATGGCATTTGAAAAAGGATGGATAGAGGGATAGGTCGTGTGTTGGAGTTGCTCTTATACCTGACCCACCAACAGATTGATCAAGTCCAAACCTTTCAATTGGCCCACCATCTCTTGGACTGACTAGTCTAAATCGATCATGTTGGCAGGTCAAATGAACAATAGACTGTCTTTGGATACATTGTTTCTAATGTGTTAGCTCCACCATATATTTTCCATATATTACATGCCAATATAAGTTCCCTAGCGACAATTATTAAAATGACTCACCTTATCATTGATAGCACGCATCTGTAACTTCAAAGACTCGGAATCTTGGATCCATTTGGTGTCATTTTCATTCACTCTATTAGCCCATGCTTTCTTCAGGGTTAACCGCCACTCGGCAATATTGCTCCTTATTTCCTTGTTGAGTTCAACCCACTCTGGTGCACACCCATTTTTTGAGAGAATTCTATATAAGGTATCTTCTGCAGGGTCAGTGTGCGGGTTAGTATCAAGGTTGAGGGGTTTCCCCTTACCAGGTAAGTTCTCAAACTGTCCTTCTTCCATGGAATGCCATATTCTTTGCTCAACAACGTTAATGATGTCCGTCTCTGACCTAACCAAAGGATAAATTACACAATCAAAGACAGATAATATAAGAATGTACTTATGTACTCAAAACTAGAGCCATAAACCAATAATGTCATCTTCTTCCCTCCCAATCCAACCCCTCATGTATCTTGTTAGGGCTGACATGGCTGCCATACAAGGAATGACATGGAGAATTGGTTGTTGGGCTTGAGAGACCCTACCATTTTCTGAGGATATCTTCTGCCTGGCCGTGAGGTTTACGTGATCTAACAAGTTGCTAGGGTGTCAGCATATGAGGGTTGATGGGGGTAGGTCACTTATGTCCGAGGTAGATAAGATAAACTGCCCACGTACAATGGTCATATACATGAGAATCCATGTCTTATGTGTCAGTCATTGTCCTATGTGCTAGGTCATGTGCCATTGTAAATATGTATGTGTCAAGAGTCATTATACATATGTTTTTGTACGAGTTCTTGTAAATGAACCAAGTTGTTGGGCTTTGGAATAATAATGAACCTCTCTAAAGCCTAGTATAACTCGCTTGAAGATTTGATATTTCCTTCTGGTGAAGGGTGAAAGACTTCGCATACACTTTGAAGGATGAGTGTTGATTCAGTGTCCAAGCCCAATCTTCACCTAGCACGTGGCGAGCATATACCCAAACCAAGTGCCACCGACATCTTGACAGTGTACAAGGAAAAAAATCCCGTACTCTATGTTGCCATCATATTAATAAAATTGCCTACGGACTTTGCTATATAACTTTGCGTTCTTGTGTTGTTTTGCACACGTGTGTGTGTGTGTTTGGGTTTCTCCAGGCTTACTTGCATATTACAACTTTTTCAACAAGCACAGTCGTGACACTAAGGCAAGTTGAACTCTGAATCGCCTTCAAAAGTTATTATAGCGAGTAGCTCATCAAAGCATGATTTTAAAACACGTTTTGACGTCTCACCGAGTCATCCAATTTGTTCCATTCATCCCGTTCAACAATGAGATGATGGACTGACTTTTGAGAACACATCAAGTTTGAGATGACTTGTCTATCCGCCTCGTTGGTGGGCGACAAGGAGACGAATCGGATGAGTCATCTCGATCTCGGACGAGATTTAAAACCATGATCGAAGACATCGAATTAAGAACACAAACCTGATATGGGATCCTAGTTTTCAAATCAATTATGAAATTTAACAATTACAGGCAAAGATTCTCATTTAACTTTAATAACAATTCGCGTGCCTTATACCCATAAAATACGAAACCCTAACAAAAAAACAAAACATCCGTTAAATTAAACAACTACTTTTAACGATGCCTTAACCTCATAACATACCAAACCCTAACCCTAACCAAAATAAACGAAGAGGAGGATAAGAACAGATGAACCTAACGGCGTTACGTTGGCCACGGAGTTCAGGAGGGAGTTTGCGATCATTAACGGCGTCTATGACGTTGGAAAGGCGATCATCGAGCTTCTTCTCTGGCTTGTATGTAGATGAATTGGGCTCGAGATCGGGTTGGGCCCGTGAAGAAGAAGCCCATCTAGGTCCGACGAATAGGAGAAGAGTAGGGACACGTGGTGATCTCGTAATGGACGATGGCACTGCTACTGCTGCGATCGTTCTCGCCACCCGCGTTGCCATGATAGAGCAGGAACGAACATCGCTTACGTCTCTCTCTCGCTTGGATTAGTTTAGCGTCATGACACGTGGCGTGCTTTTAATAGCTCGCCTGCTCAAATTCCATACAACTACATGCATTGAGAGATCAATGGATCGGATCATCCGACCGTTTAAAATCCGACTCGATAGCCTATGGATTGTTCTAAACCAACCATTTTACGATTCGATAAAATGTGAGAGATTATGTACTTTAAATTTATATATATTTTTCTATAAATATATAAATTTATTTGTATTTTGTACATCAAATCCAATTAAATTGATTCGATCTAAACTTGATTTGGTCATTAGATTGGATCTGGATCTTAGTATTGTGATCCTGTGAAGTATAAAAAAATATGACCTTCATCTACTTTGAACACATTCTATTGAAAGTCTTATAAGCATCCACTAAGGCTTAAAATAGGTCGAATGATGTTAAATCACTCTGTGTGTATATATATATATATATATATTTAAATTGTGTGATCAAATAGTGATTTGATCTCAAAACCTCTCTATTTTGGAAATCTTGACCATTATACCTAACGTTGAAGAAAGGTAGTTTGAAAAATATAAAAGTATAATTTAAAAAGTAATATATTATTCAGATCTTGATGGATATAGGAATGGATCTGTATTTGACTTGGATCCGACTTGAATCTATATTTTAATTCGGATATACTCGAAGGAACCAACTCACTAAATTCGAATTCAGATCACTTGAATTTCGGATAAAATCCATCTAGCATCCACCAATATTGAGTTGAATCAACTAACTCATCTCACCTCGGATGAGTTGAATCATTTACATTGATTTAAAATCATTTATATATATATATATATAAGGAATTATATATTTTAAAAGGTGGATTACTAGATGTTGAATCATGAAATCTTATTTTATACATATGGCAAACATTAAAATAATTAATAAAAAAAAAAAAAAAAAAAACTATCATTTTATATTAAAAGGTGAAATAATCTCAAAGGTTGCATTTTTAAAAATATGGTCCAAGGTGTCTCTAAAACAAATTGATAGATATTTCTGACACCAAAATTTTGAAATATTGTCCTTACAAGAACCTCTTGAAACATTACTTCACTAAATACTCAAAATAATCTTTATAAGTCTGATTTAAATATTTAAAAAAAAAAAAAAAATTTCTTTCCATAATAATTTGATCAATTTTTATTAGACCCATAAGAGAGGATTAAGGTCAAGAGACATGCAATCAATTTTTAAACATAGGAATTTCTCAAATATTCACTGAAAAATTGAAGACCATGTGCATGCGAATAGAATATATATTTTATTTAAAGCCTTAAAAAGATATTTTAATTATTTTCAATTAATGTTATAAAAGGTTCTTGTAAGCAGGGGTGGAGACAGGTTTTTTGGTTAGTGGGGGTAAAGTGCTAATGATGGTCAACTGATAATCTTGATTTTCTTCTATGCAAATATTGGGTTCGTTACAACAAATGATGGTTAGCTAATAATCTCCATATATAATAGTGGCAAAATATTCCCACTAAAATCATAGATTTTAGAATCTGTAAAAGAAAAACTTGTCTTAGGCTTAATATCTTAAAATTTTATTTCCTTCAACATTAAAGTCTCAAGAATAAGAAAGGACATTTTTAAGAAATTCAAAATGATGGATTTTGGCTAGAAACTAAAAAATATCATTTTTATATTTTTCAAAATTTTTCTAACTTGTTTTACGAACTTATTTTGAATGACTAATAATGAAATGACTCAAAAAAATATATACAGTCCATACTCGGTTGAATGGCAAGTGCATAAAACCATAGATTTTTTTCTTTGTGTATCTTGAAGAAAAAGATCTATGATTCTATGCACTTGCCACGTCAACCAAGTACAGACCAAGTATGGTTTTTCGAGTTAGATTATCACAAATCTTTTTGAATTTATCTAAATTGATTCTCCTTCAAATAATTATAAAACCCAAACTTTTTTTATTATATTTCTCGAGAGCGAATATCAGTTTAGTCATTTTTCATTAGTATTAGGAGATCAAGGCCATTGGACACATGATGTTAGTTTAAAAAAATAAACAAGGGATATCTCTATTATCCATCAAAACATGGGGGCTAAATTTCTAACTTTTATTTCGAACTTCAATGGGGTCCCTGCAAGGGATGCAGGCACAAGTTTATCTTTAATATCGATCAACGTGGAGGTTAAATTACTATTTTTTTTTCTTCTAAGAAGTTGGATAGAAGTTGAAGGTGACGACCCTTTAGTCATTTTCCATATCGATCAATATAGGTACCCATCGGTTCTGATCCTCAAGAATTGAATGAGAAAAAAAAAGTACTTCAAATCATTATAAAAAATTTTCCTCTCAAAAATTAATATATTATTAACAAAATTATTAAGTTAGTTATAATTTGTTATATACCGAAGATACAAATTAATGATTTTTCTTTTCAAAGATAAAAATTTATCTCAGTTAAAAATAATAAATTTTTAGAAGAGAACTCATTTTAAGCTCTAATTGATAATTTATATGAAAAATTGAAGAATTTTAGATCATCTATAGTATGAATAGAACTGACCAAATAAATGGGTTCATACTCCCGAAGGTATCCATTGGATAGAACCTATGGTTCGGGTTCCTATTTGTTTGGTTTCATTTTAGACCTAGCTCTAATTAGTTCCAATAAAAAGAGAATCATAATTGGAATTTTCGATTCCAGTTCGATTATATGGATAGCCATTGACACCCTAATCTACATGGATGGGCGGTCAAGAAGTTTTCCTAATTTAGTAAGAATTTTTTTTTTCATCTTAAAATTATTTATAATCTAAACGTTGTCTTACGTGGGAACCATAGAATATAATAGTGGGTCCATGATGGGGCTATTATACACATTCAATAAGAATGATTTTGCATTACTTTGGTGATGGGCCCATCCTAGCCGTTCAAGTCTTAGAAAATTCAAACGCATTTACACAAAAAGCTTCCTTCCAAAAAACTTGTTTGTATTTCAATAAGTAAGTCACGTTGCCGCCCGAACTTGTAAACTACCCTTCACCACAATAACACACACCAAAAATAAGAAGTCAAAAACAAACAAACAATAAATAAATAAATAAAAACCTTTAAGATTCCATTCAACTTCATCGTCCATCTGCTCGAGTCAACTCAGTAACTCACTAATTTATAAGATAATATTGAGCAGCGGAGCCAAGAACTTGCCCTGACACAACGTGAAAAAAGCCTATAATTAACGGCCTAAGACCATTGAATTTCATAAAATTCGACAAACTAAAGCACCAAAGTTTTCATTGTCAATTTTTTTTTATGGACCAAAACTGTCAAATTATTGGAGGATGAGAGAGATTTGATGGTTCTAAGCCGTCTAATTGGGGAACATAAAAAATTTCAATGGCTATGGGCCGTCGAAATTGAATTTCTAAAAATTTGTGGGTTTCGATTTGTCAAATTTTCTTGTCAAAATTTTTTATTTTTCACATACTGCAAGGAGGCAATTAAGAAGGAAAAAGTTTTTGTGGGGGCAACTAAGAGGGTAATTTCTTTTGTGCGACTATATAAATTGTAATAGCTCATAACCTTCTTGACTTTTAAGATTCTTATAAGGGCAAGTGCCCCCACTGCCTCTAATTTAAATCGGCTTATGGTAATATCAATGGGTCTGATTTCGACCGTAGAAAAATGACTCATGTAAGCCCGAAATCCAACTATGGAGATTTTATACATATTTTATTGATATGTTGAAACTTGAGAACGTGTGTTTTTTCTTTAGTCATTTTCTCAGAGTCAACATAACCCAAACCTATATGGATCATATTCAGGAATTTAATGAAAGAATACGTGATCCCAAATTCTCAATCACGTAAATATAAATTTCAATAATAGGGATTTATTCTAAGATTTGTTTTATCGAGATGCTTATAAATTTCAATAGTTGTATTTTCTATTTACCTGGCTACGATACAGGGTTAGAGCCAGGATTTTGTCTACTTGGGGGAAATTAAGAGCTTTAAAATTTTGAAAATATTTGGGGTGGGGGTTTAAAAATTCTTGTGCGGGCACCCATTGTCCCCGGTGTAAATCCATCCCATGTTGGATCATAGGTTTATTTTAAATTATATTGTAAAACTCATTGAGTCAACTTAAAATTTGGTTTAATCTAGTCTAAAAGTTCACCTAGCCAGATTAAAACTAAATCTAACTATGTAGTCACAATAAACTGACTCAAAATTCACTCACTTGATGTGGCATGTGCACAGAAGCATAGATCTTTTTCTTTAAGACACACAAGGAAAAATATCTATGGTTACGTGCACGTGCTATGTCAAGCGAGTGAATTTCAAGTCAATTTAATTATCATTTGGCAATTATATAACGTTAGTCATGTTTCTATTAGGGGTGTCAATGAGTTGGTTCCACATTTACCCATAACAGGAATCTAAATAAAATCTCGGTTCCGATTCTTATTGATTTCGATTTCAGGTATGAGATCCTTGAAATCAGAACAGATGTGATAGATTCTCGATACCCATTAAAGTAGACTATGTTTTTTTTAATGAGTATCTAATAAAATAGACAATTATTTATAAATGTAACCAAATACCTTATAATACCTCAATTGAAAATTAAGATCACCAATAAATTCTTCAAGAAAATCAAACTTTTGATCGAGAATAAAATCGTAGAAAGTTATAGTATGAATCATTTATTTGAGTTGAAATTGTATAAAAATATAAAAAATTTAATTAGAATACAGGTAGAGAAAAGGTAAGAAATAAAAACTTCACATTTTCTTTATATTTTAATTTTACTTCAACTACATTTACTTTAAGATATCTCTTTGTAAGCATTAAATTAGACTACTAATTTTATTATAGTGTTATAAAGTTACTATTTGAGTACTTGAAGGAGACCCGATTCTTATCAGATCCTTAAGATAGCTACCCAGAACCGACTAATTGATTTTAGGTAATTGGGTGCTCATTGACACCCTTAGTTTCTATTCCAATTATGCAAATCTCTGAGTTGATTAGGACAAGTGTTTTATGTCAAATAGATGAGTTAGTTCAAACAAGTCCGAGTCAACTCAAAATTACATCGAGTCCAAGAACTGAGGCCTTGTTCGCACAAATAGGGTGATATATTATGTGGAAAAAAAAACTTGGGACTTGGGAGTTGAAGTGAGATGGGGGGAAGAAGATTACCATTAACCAAACTGCTTCCATGGGTCCTTCTAATCTTTGTAAGATGTGTGTCATCATCATCGTATCTTCGGATCCCGAGGCTCAGTATGTTCATGAGAACCACAAAGGAGGAGAAGGGGAGAGGGTTTGAAGCCAACGTATCATCGGACTTTAACACGTATTTTTACACGCAAACACTCGACCATTTCAATTATAGACCAGAGAGTTACAACACCTTCCAACAAAAGTACGTAGTGAACTATAGATATTGGGGTGGACCAAATACTAGCTCTCCTATCTTAGTTTACATGGGTGCTGAGTCCAGTTTGACAGCATTTGCTTCAGCTCATCGTGATTTCATGGTTGATAATGCTCCTCATTTCAAAGCTCTTCTTGTGTACATAGAGGTATAAACAATCTACCCATACATGGTGCATGTGTGTTTAATGGTTCAGATGATGAGGAAGATTTTTTCTAATCTCAAATGATGTTTTTGATGCACAATATCAACCATAATAGGGATTTTTCCTAAAACGTGCCTAACTTATGTCCAAATTCCGATTTTGGTATACTATTCATTTTAATTTCCAAAACATGCATTTCGAGTGAATTTGTCACTTTTATAATCAATGAATTCGTAGATATTAAAAATGACGAACTCACAAGTTCTTAAGTTATTTATTTATTTTTTGCTAAATAAATAAAACTGATCCTTTGTGGAATAATATTGTACTGTGTGTGTGTGTGTGCCCATATGGATTGTCACTCAAAACTATATCGATTTGTTACAGCACCGCTATTATGGACATTCAATACCGTTTGGATCAATGGAAGCAGCATACCAAAATTCTAGTACCCTCGGGTACTTAAGTTCAACTCAAGCATTGGCCGATTACGCGGAGATAATAATTGATCTAAAGAGGAACTTATCAGCTGAGAATTGTCCGGTGATCGTTCTTGGAGGATCTTATGGTGGAAGTAAGTAATTGTAAACCTCTATTTAATCTTCAAAGTGGTCCACATTATGGTAACCTTCTATCCACTCTTTTATTTAGTGCTCGCATCATGGCTTCGTTTGAAATATCCACATATTGCCATGGGTGCATTGGCGTCTTCGGCTCCAATTCTTTACTTCGATGACATTATACCGCAAAATGGATATTACACCGTCGTCACCAAAGATTTTAGAGTAAGTATTGCAATTTGCAGCCCAATTCATTTCAAGCAATTTTGTCCGAGTTTTGATGAAAATTTGGGAAGCTCCCCAGACTACTTTGTCTTTGGTTTTCTATGAGGGGTCTTGTTAATGTTTACCCAGACCGATTATGTAATGGGCTGGTAAAAGTAGGACTGTCAATGGATCGGGTCTGGATAGGATCAAGGTCGATTTGGTACTGATCCAAGAAGGATTGGATCGGATCTAGGACTGATCTGATAAGGATCGAATCAGACCCTTACCAGATCGGGTTTCTTATCGGATCTCAATATTAACATCCAGAGCCGATCCATTAACTATTGGATCGAGTCAAACCCAATTACATATATAAAATCTAAATAAACTTTATATATCTCAACAAATATACAATATAATTTATATACTTTCTAACATGAATGATCCAGATCCGATCCAATAAGATATCGGATCGAAAATTTATCAGATCAGATCCTTATTGGAATCCAAAACATCGATCTAGATCCAGAGTTATTGGATTGGAACGGATTAATTTCGGGTCTGATCCAATCTATTGACAGCCGTAAGTAAAAGTAACCAAACCCAACACATTGATAGCCTTGTGGAAGACTACGACCAAGGGCTATAAGATCAGTTTATAAAAATAAGGGTTATCTCTAATTTTAACCAAAACCCTGAGGAGTGCATAAAAAATTACCCAGTAAAGCTTCAAATGATCACAAAAGTTGTTATATTTTTGTTTCTTGGATGGTGCAGGAAGCCAGTGAGAGTTGCTACACTACCATAAGAGACTCATGGTTCGAAATCGATAAAATTGCTGCTGGACCAGATGGCCTTACAATCCTAAGCCAAAAATTCAACACTTGCGAGTAATTAAACCGTAACTTATTCACTTGTAATTCAAATTACTAACCTTGAACATAGTTTTAAAACTCATCCATTTGAAATTTGGCAAAATTGACTTGATTTAATCGATATAAGGGTGGTTACTAATTAACTTCCATTTATTTGTCTTGTTTTCTTGTTAAGGCCATTAAACTCGTCAAAGGACCTCAAGGATTACCTAGAATTTGAGTACCTCATGGCAGCTCAATACGACCGTCCTCCCGAATATCCAGTTAATATGATTTGCAATGCGATTGATGGACTGCCTGACGGATCCGATATTCTTAGTAGGATATACGCAGGTCTCAACGTTATTGGCACCGGACATTCATCGTGCACTTCCATATATGATTACTTATATGACATTCGTCCAAATAACATGAGCGGGTGGGATTGGCAGGTATATATTCAGATTGCTTTATCAACTTCTTACTTGTCGTGTGATCTTAATAGATGCAATTCTAACTATCGAGATTATGTCACGAGCTAGCCCGCTACCTCTACATTGGCATTAATCATATTTTGCATACATCATCATCTTTAGTAATATTAAAAACCCTTTATTATACCACAGACACGATAGAAATAAATCACTGCACGAAAGATAACCAGATTTAGTTCGACGATGGCTTAGACGCATAGCTCAGTTGGTTTGAGACATTGCAAAACAACTTTGAGGTCGTGCATTCAAGTCCGGCTTACCCATAAAAATAAAAAAAAAATTTAGTTTGATGATACCTACAACTATAAATGATATGAGAGTGCTTCACTTGCTCAGAGAAATAAACTATAACCTGGGATTTCTTCTTGTACTTTGCTAGACCTCACAAACCATTAATAACTTTGATATATAGGGAAGCATTCAGAGGCCCTAAAAAGAGTCAAACGTTGTGTCAAATATTTTTGAATATATGAGTTAGAAGTTTCAGAATGGGCTGATTTTTTGTGAGAAGGAGATCGTCCTCACTGAATTCAGCCCATTCTGAAACTTCTAACCCCATCAAAAGTCATTTACAACTAAATGATGATCAACAATTCTTCAACTTATAAAGTTGGGTTAGAAGTTTTAGAATGGGCTGATTTTTTGTGAGGATAATCTCCTCACCATAGAGATCATACTCACAAAAAATCAGCCCACTCAGAAACTTTAGCCTATATTTTGATAAATGTTTACCCCTCTTTAGGGCCTCGAATGCTCCCTATATATATAGATATATGTATTTATACGGGATATGTCAATGCCCAAGACCTCAATAGGATATTTGCAATTTTACTAGAAATGTAATCTCATTTTATCCTTTAATGCAAGAAATTAAGATTTTTTTTTTCTATCACTGTGCAATGATATTTTTTGTACATAATGTTTTTGCAGCTTTATGATATATACAAAATTGTTAGTATATAATAATAACAATACCCTATTTTATCTCATTAAATGACAAAATAAAATTATTTTTTAAAAATTATTTACGAAAAATACATGGTTATGAAGGTTGCTAGTGTCTAAAATCTTGAAATTTGTGTATAAGTGCACAATACATTTCTGATGATCAATCACAAAATAAATTCAAGAAATCTCACAAGAATCATTGTACATGCTTCTTATTATACTTGCCATGGTTTATGTTTCTGCCTTTGTTTATCAGACATGTAGTGAGTTCGTAATCCCCACAGGCCGTGGGGAGAATGATACAATGTTCCAAGCCGAACCTTTCGATATGAACAACTACAACAAACTGTGCCAAGATTTGTTTGGTATCACCCCAAGACCTCATTGGATTACTACCGAATTTGGTGGTCATGTAAGCTTCTTACAATTTTGGATTTTGTATTCTTCCTTACTTTTTTGTTCCATTTGAGTAAAAATTAACATCTTGTTTGTTATCAAATACAGAATATAAAATCGGTACTTGAAAATTTTGCTAGCAATATCATATTCTCCAATGGACTCAGAGACCCTTATAGTATCGGAGGGTAATGAATCAAAACTTCGAGATATATATATATATATATATATATATATATAATATATATATATATTTTTTTTTTTTTTGGTGATTTAGATATACCTATCCACGTTTTGGTAAATATTTGAGATACCCCTTTGTTTTCAAACTGATTAAATGCCTCCTTGAATTCGATCTTCTCTACTATACTAATGAAAAATGATTTAAACGCTCTCATCTTCAGCATGTAACAAAAAACCCTTGATTTTTTACACTACTTTTCAACCTTAAAATTCTATCTACTTCGACCTCAAGAATAAGATAGGAATTTTGAAGTATAAGATGATGGAATTTTGGGTAGAAAATCAACGATTTTCTATATATTGAAAATAATTTTACAATAGAGGTTTAAGATAATTGGTTTTGGAAGAAAAATCAAGGGTTTTTTGTTGAAATAATAATGAATGCTAAAGTAGAGTTTGGGTTTGTCTCAAAATCTGGATTCATACCAATAGTCACATGGGTAGTTACAAAACCTATTCTTAATAGTCGTGTGTAGAGAAAATTGTTAAAAGTTGCAATGCCTTTTCTAAAAATTATGTACTTCTTTAAAGAGATGTATTCAATGTACATTTTTCAAGAGTTATGTACCTCTTCCAAGAGGTGTATTAAATAGTAATAGTTGCAATACCTTTTCAAAGAGTTATGTGCTTTTCCAACAACCAGGTTCCTCTATGAATAGGTGTTTAACTGTAGTGTTTCTTCTATTTATACTCTATCCTTCATTGCATTTTTCATAGAATTTTTCTTGATCATTCTTCATACTAGTTTTATAGAGAGAGTGTGCAAATTATAGTTGTTTTGTTGTTCTTGTGGTTTGAAGTGCTACTATTACAAGAAATAGATCATTATATCCTGAGAGATAGTCTTCAAAGTCGTGAGCACCAGTGCAGGGAGAATATCGTTTTAAGGACATAGAGTCAAACTTTAGTCCCGGTCTCATTCATATATATATATATATATATATATATATATATATATATATATATATATATATTTTTTTTTTGTATACATCACTGTAAGTGTTTTTGAATTTTATTTTAATTCAATTTCCATTGGGTATTGTTTACTTGCTTCTTCAAGAAGAAAAAGTATATTGCCATATTCAATAAGAATAACATTTTTTTTCGTTGTAAATTGAAGGCAGTGGCATTTAAGTCATTTTCTTAATTTATAATAAAAGACCAAAGTCAAGAGGTGCATGTCGATAGTTTGGAAACACACAGGGATATTACAAATATTCACCAAAATGTGGAGGGGCATGTTTATTAAATTAACTTCATTAAATTTATTTGATTATTTTTTTTATGACTTCAGAGTACTACAGAACATATCTGATAGTGTTGTAGCTATTTATACAAATCAAGGTATGTCTTAGATCTGTTTAGTTGATGAATAATTTATACTTATTAATACATGTTTTTTTATTAAGAAAATTTGTGTACAGGTTCACATTGCATAGATATATATCCCTCGGCACCAAGTGACCCAGAATGGTTGGTCTTGCAACGAAATATAGAGGTCAAAATCATCGATGGATGGATCGCAGATTACAATGCCACCCTCATCAATAAGAGGATTTGATTGTACTACATTCGTCCGTGGTGCGATGAGAAGAATCAAGCTGATTAAAGCTATGATAATGTTTTTAATAGAAGTAATGTTGGTTAACATATTGCAAAGTAACTTTGAGGTTATGGGTTCAATCCTTCTTGTGATTTTGAAGCACAAGACTCAACATATTTCTTAAGATTATTGGGAACATTAATAGATGAGATGTGCAATAGGGGGAAGTAGAGGTGTCAATGGGTCGGTTCCTATGAAAATTAGAACCATAACCTCAACATTTTTTTAGTTCTGGTTGTTGTCGTTTGATTCCAATTTTAAAATAACTGGAATCGAAATCACCAAAAATCATGGGTATCTGTTGGTTCCGATTCTCAAGAATTGAATGAGAAAAAATATTTCAAAATCATTATAAAAAAAAAAAATTCTTCTATAAAAAAAAAGGGAATTGGAATCAGTTCTAATTAAAAGGGAATTGGAACTGGAATTTTCGGTTTTGGTTCTAGGTAAATGGGTACCCCATTGATACTCCTAAATTGTGAAGTATTTAAAGGAAATAAGTAAGGGTGTGTTTGGAAAATGGGTATGAATGTGCCGAATTTACTTGGCATGTTTAGTGCGAGGAAGCTCGTACAATTGTTTTAGATACTTTAGGTGGGTCTCGGAATCTTTCCATATAATTCATTATATACATGTACAAAGTCCTTAACCGCC